>NW_027069560.1:1590531-1630730 GCF_002906115.3 Quercus suber | reverse complement strand
GGGGGGGGGGGAGAGGGGTGTTGGTTTCTCACCCTGCATAGCTCTACAACAAACACATATATTTCTATGGTTAAATAGAAAAGGGAGGGAGGGATTTTTTTTTTCTTGATAGCAATAAACAAACAAACAACCTAATGCAATAAGAAGCTAGATGCAATGCATGTAGGAAAGAAGAAGAAGAGAGTCACTCAAGTGAGATTACACCAATACATTGGCGTAGGAATTTAAAACGATGACCATCCAATGGTTTAGTAAAGAGATCCGCCTTTTGGTCATCACTGGTAATGAATTCAAGTGTTAGGATGCCATTCTCAACCAACTCACGTATGAAGTGATGTCTTATCTTTATGTGTTTAGTGCAAGAGTGTTGAACATGATTTTTAAAGATGTTAATGGCATTGGTATTGTCATAGTAATGTACTCGACCTCAGCAATAGAGAGAGATATCGAATTTCACTTCTTGCTCATCTAAGAGATGAGATTGTTCCCTAGATAGAAACATCCACAAGATGTACTCCTTCTGTCATCAGCATTACCATCCCAATTGGCATCAAAATAACCCGCTAGAACATCATTACTATCCTTATCATACCAAATACCATAATTACTAGTTTATGTAACATATTTTATAGTACGTTTAATAGCAATAATATAGGATTCTTTTGGGTTAGCTTGAAACTTAGCGCGCACGCACACCAACACGAAAACTAAAATTAGGTCTACTAGCAGTTATATAGAGGAGGCGTCCTATCATGCTTCTATATGAAGTGGGATCAACAATCTTACCCAACAAATCAACAGTAAGTTTAACATTAGGACTCATGGGTGTTCTAATAGAACTAGTAGATTATAATCCAAACTTTTAAACAAGATTATTGGCATATTAAGACTGAGAGATAAAAATACCTGAATCAGTTTAACGAATCTGAAGTCCAAGAAAGTATGTTAGTTCACCAATCATGCTCATTTCAAATTCTTTCTGCATTATGTTGGAGGAGTGTGCAAGATCATCTCTTATGGAGCCAAATGATGTCATCTACATATACTTGAGTCACAACTAACTCTCCATCCTCTTTCCTGATGATCAATGTTCTGTTTGCTTGCCCTCTTGAAACAACTGTTAGCTACAAGATAGTTTGTGAGCCTAACATACTATGCCCTTGGTGCTTGCTTCAATCCATACAAAGCCTTCTTTAGAAAAAGAACACAATTAGGATAGTGTGGGTCCACAAATCCTTTGGGTTGAGAAACATAGATTTTTTCTTTGAGAAACCTATTCAAGAAGGCACTCTTGAGATCTATTTGATACAACTTGAACTTAGTGTCTATTTGGGATATGATGAAAAACCCAGCTTATTTGAGTCTTTAGCTTCTTTTTGGTACTATTCATGGGTCCTATTGTACTATTTAGCTAGCTTTTAACTCTTTTTTCTACGCTTTCAGCAAAAAGTTTTCAGTTTCATCTAAATAAGTTGTTTCCAAACGAACCCTTAAAATGACAAGCAAGTGCAAGTAGTGTCCTTATGGATTCAATCCTAGCAACCGAGGCAAATGTTTCATCAAAGTCAACTTCTTCAAGTTGTGTATAACCTTGAGCAACAAGTTTTGCCTTGTTCCTAACAACATTCTCTTCTTCATCCGTCTTGTTACGGAAGATCCACTTTGTGTCAATGATGTTGACATCTTCTGGGTGTGGTACAAGTGACCACAAATCATTCCTCTCAAACTAGTGTAGCTCATCGTGCATAGCTTTTACCTAGCTTTCATCTTGTAAATCTTCCTCAACTTTTGTGTGCTCTATTTGTGATAGGTAGCAAGAGTAAGAGACAAAATTCACAACATATTTGTTAAAGCTCTTTTTCCTCAAGTTCAACTCATTCATACCACCAACTATTGCATCAAGAGGATGATTCAATTTTACTCTAGAAGAATGCTCTCTTTCCATAGGAGCCATATATGGTGGAGTCACTGGATCTTGTGTGACAACTGAGGAAGTGTTGTGAGATGGTTGAGCTACACTCGGTGTAGAGGGTGGAGAGGGATCATCTACCCTTTTATCAGCATCAGATGATTGAATGAGAGAAGACTTGGGCAATTGTTCAAGTTCTTAGGAAATTGGAGTTGAGGTCTCATCAATCACCACATTAACTATCTCCATTACTTTTCTTGTTCTTTTGTGAAAAACCTTGTAAGCCTTAATTGATGAAGAGTAACCAAGAAATATTCCTTCATCACTTTGAAAGTCAAACTTGCCCACATTTTCCCTATCTTTCAAGATGAAGCATGTGCTACCAATGATCCTAAAATACTTCACATTAGGCTTTCTACCTTTCCACAATTCATATGGTATCTTCTCTGTTCCTGGCCTAAAGTAGACTCTATTCACAATATGACATGCAGTATTTACAACTTCTCCCCACAAATTCTTGGCAACATCCTTATTGTGAATCATGGCTCTGGCCATCTCCTAAATAATCCTATTTTTCCTTTCAACTACTCCATTTTGTTGAGGAGTGATTGGAGCAAAAAATTCTTGGGCCATTCTTGTCTCATCACAAAATTGTTCCAATTGAGAGTTCTCAAACTCTCTTCCATGATCACTTTGAAGACAATTTATGATTAGTCCTTTCTCATTCCGTAGTCTTCTACACAAGGTTTCTAATTGGAAGGGAGCTTCAGATTTAAACCGAAGTACAATTGCCCAAGTAAATCTAGTGAAGTCATCAACCACTATCACAATGTACCCTTTTCCTTCTAGAGATTTTGCTCTTGTAGGACCCATTAGATCAATGTTTAGGAGTTCAAGGGGTCTTGTAGTAGCAATGGTTAATGTAGCAGGATATTATGCTCTTGATTTTTTTCAAAGTTGGCAAGGTCCACACACAACGTTATCAACCTTTGTAAGTTTAGGAAGTCCCAAAACTGCTTCTGTCCTTAACACAATGGCAAGTTGCTTATAGCTTGCATGACCCATTCTTTGATGCCATAAATCTTCATTTGGTATGCTAACATTGTTGCACACAATTTCAACATCTAGAACAAGGCCATAACAATTACCTAAAATTCTAACTCCACCGATGAGTTGTTTACCTAGTCCATCCAGTACTAGACATTTTCCTTTAGAAAATAGGACCATGAAGTCTTGATCACAGATTTGACTTATGCTAAGCAAATTTATTCTCAATCCTTCAACATATAGAACATTAACTATGTCAAGTGGACTTGGTAGAGAGATGATCCATTTTCCATGTTCCTTTCATCAGAGACTTACTTTTATCTCCGAATGTGATATTGCCACCTCTTCTAGGTTCAAATGTCTTAAAAAAGATTGATCCCTAGTCATGTGTCTAGATCATCCACTATCAAGATACCATAGACAAGTATTCATCACTTTGAAGGCCGTATGCATCATGAAGCAAACTGCTTGCTTTTCAGGCAAGTCCGAAGGTATAGTCTTCATTTTATAACTTCTCTTATGTAATTTTAAACGAACCCTATTTTTTATTCTTATTGCTGCAACGACAAGGCTCTTTTTGAGACAGTCTAGCTTTCTCTAAAGTTGTTAGTTTTCTTTAAATAAGCAATCTTTCAATTGTACCGTTTTCAACAACTCAGCCCAATACAAATCTTTTTCAAATGCAAATTATAATGATATATCCTGAGAAACTGAAGAAATTCAAGGTTAGAACAACCAATGACAATGGAGAAAATATATTTGTTTATGGGAAACGTATCTCTGACAATAGGGGTCAACATATCACACAGCAAATATTAAAAACCTAATTAGAGTGTGCCTACTTTGATACCACTTGTTGAGTTATAGATTGACTTAGTTAATTAATTCAATTATCCAAGTTGATTAATTAAGTTTAATTACATGCAAAATCGTGGTGGCATGAACAAATCACCAAATAATCCAAGTACAGTAGAAAATAAATTGACACGGTGATTTGTTGACTAATGAAGAAAACCTCTAACAAGGCAAAAACCCTACCAGGAGATTTTCAGGTCACCAATCCTAAGAATTACTAATCAAAATCAAGAGATTAAAAGTACAGAGAATCTTACCTCAAACTTGGCCTATCTCAAAGTACCAACCTATAGTTGAATTTTTATGCCAATCTTCAATTGGTCTTGATTTTGTAGAGACTTCTTTCCTTTGCATAGATCCTAGTACGTGACTAATTTCCAGCAACTTGAATCTTGCTTTTGGACGCAAAGTTCTTCAATACACTTGTAGAGAAGAAAGCACTTGGTCATGCATAAGAACGCAATAGCTTCACAATAAGTGTATAGATTCTCTAATTGAGTCTCTATGTATTATGATGACTTTAAAATAGACCTTTTATATCCTCTAGAAGTTTAGTGAACAAAACCCTAGAAGTCCAAGTTATCATGGGCCAAAAAACAGATTTGAAAATTCTAGATCCGTGAAACTCAATAGATCGAAAGGTATTGAGAGGTATCAAGGTTCTTCATTAATTCTTGATAGAAGCCTTGTGTCGAGCTTGTGTCAAGGTTCACTATTTTCAGCTTTTCTCACTTGTTTCGTTGTGCAATCTTCATGTCTTCAATAATACAACTTGTTGTAGCTAAGAGACACGCTTCATGATATTCTATAGTCCACTTAGAACTACCCAAATATAAGTAAAGTGCATTTTTTTTAAAGGATATGTCAACACATGAAAAATATGACCCTAACAAATAGCGTTAGATATGCCTAAACATCATACTTGAAAGGATGACCTAATGAAAGTATCTCTATTTTTTTAATTTCATTTTAATTTTATTTAGGCTCTAATTATTGTTTTTAATAGTCTTTAAGGGTTTAATGATGAAATTAAATTATTATATTTTGCTTGAAATCAAATTAAATTTTTGGTGCAACATAAATTTCAAGTCATCTTATATGAAACCATACAGGGGTGCTCCGTTATTTGGTAAATTGGCATGATATAAGGGTGTTCCATCACGCTCTAATGTGGCGTTACCTGTCATGTAATGTACAACATTAGGGAGTTAGAAACTTTGGTTTAACTTGTTAGTATTGTTCACTCAAATTTGGGGAAATAGAATAAACTTTAAACTCCATTTTAGAATTTCCATTGCTTAATACCCATAAAGAAGGGGGAAAAAAAACCACATTTAGAAAATAGCAAGCAATGTGTGAAAAGATCAATAGATTTTGATTTTAGGGGAAAAGGAAGGGAATATAAAAAATTATGTCATAGAAAATTATAAAATTTGGTTCACAATCTTAAAATTTTCCCTTCATTCATTAAATCTTGTGAAAAAATTGGATATTTATTTGATTGTTTACTGAAAAAATAGTTTTGGGTATTGATTGTTCATAATGAGAAATTTTATTAATAATGCAATTTATTTGGTAAACAATGAGCGGGAAGGACTTTGTTTATCCTGTGTTGTTAGGTTTTTTCGCATAAGTTATCTACAAAAATTTTCTTATGTAGAAGGTTTGCTGCAAAGAGATATAAGAAAAGCCAAAGGCCAATTTTCAATTCAAAATAATACTCTATTTTAATTTCATACATGACCTAGGGCTTAAACAGGATTTACTTGGAACAACTCTCCATGCATAAGAAATAACTTACATCATAATGTACCCCTTGTGTCAATCAATATAAATAGTTTGGGGGTTCATATAGATGTTCACCTTTTATAGTTTGATCAAATTAGAAGTTTGTATATTGCTTGTGTCAATCAATATAAATATCATTTATGGTTCACATTTTAATTGGGAACACAATTGGTCTATAGACAATGGCAGATATGCCAACACTAGATAAACAATTAATTCTTCAATCACCGGCTCAAATTTCTTTTTCTTAGATATGCGTCAGAAATACATACTAGTAGTTTATAAGTTCATCCATACTTTCATTTTATTAAAATGAGAGATAGATAAAAGAATTGAATGTGCTATCCTTTTGTTGTATGAAGCATACAGCAGGTAATTGAAAGGCACAATCTACATCCAAATAATCTTGGCAAAATGGACAAACTCTCTCTTGAGCTACAGGTATGATGTTTTAAAGTTTTTTAGTTGGTGAATAAGTGACATAGTTGGAAAGTCATAAGTCAAAGATTTCGTATACTTTAAGATAATAACTCTTGAATCCGTAAAAAGTCCCTTTAAATCACAAGGAGAAATTTGAAGTTCACCAAAATGAATGGAGAAAATTTTTTTTGAAATTTTTATTAATAAAATTCTGAATTACCTCGGAGGCTACCATGCATATAAATAGGAAAATAAATCATAGGGAGGCTAGTAGACCCTAAAACACCCAAATTTGTGTCATGCAAAAAATGAGGCTAGAAATATGAAAAATCGCCAAAATTATCAAAATTATAAAATCAAATCCTACATACCATAGAAAACTTTTCAAAACAAATGGGATCTTATTCTGAATTCTTAATTGAAAGTTATTAACCAAAAAAAAAACTAGCCATAAATAGCAAAAATGACTAAATGAATGCCTAAATGGAAGAATTTTTTTGAAAAGTGGCATAGGTCATGGCCATAACTTAAAATTACCATACAACTACAACAAAGTCTTAGTCCCAAAAAAATTTAGGTTCAATTATGGATTCTCAATAGTTTAGTCAACCACATTTATTTTCCCTTCATTCTATTCTATTCGAATCCATAGTCTTTGTTACTTCCTTACTTAACAAGTATACTTCAATTAATGTGTTTTTTTGTCTTCCTCTACCTTTTTTTCATTACCTCAACTTGAATCAACTTGCTCTTTCTTACAGGTGCATTAATTGCTCTCCTCTAAATATGACCACCCCTAACTTTAAGCAAATATCCTTATTTTTAGTTTTATCTTTATATGTATTTTCTTCTATACATCTTAACGTTCTTATTTCCAATGTTTTCATTTTAACATTGGTGCACGTAATTCTATCATAGTCATAATGAAACCTGACATGATTACTTCTTAATTCGATATCGTAAGAAATTTTCGTGAAAATTTTGAAACTTACATTTTATTGAAAATTGTACCACCATAAAAAAAGCTAAGTATAATTTTTTGGAACACTTAGAGCACTAGCATCCGGGGATGCATACCAGTCTCTATTTTACATCCTCAAACATCACTTTATCTATTTTACCAACCCATTTAACAGCTCACCTAACATCTCAGTTCTTATTTTTACATACTACCCAATAAAATAAGGACAAAGTTGAACAGAGAAAAAATTAACTGAATCTTAATCTTCTTGGACATCAATAGTGAATCTTGAATGATTGTCATGGGGGAATATGTGTAAAACAAGAATACATTCAAAGCAATAGTTGGAGTTCTACAGATGTCCTTAACAGAAGAAAATACAAAAAGTTCCCATTAGGTGCAACTCAGTAGTGGTTCACTTGAGGCCTGGCTACCTCTGATTAGTCACAAAATTTGAGGCCTGGCTACCTCCGATTAGTCACAAAATTTGCGGTTTTAATCAGCTCTTATGGGAGGCAAGGTTTTGAAACCTGGACCGTTCATTGAACCGTAAAATGGAGAGGTTCAAGGTTTTTGAGGTCGAACCGAGGTTGAACCGGGGTCAAACCGTAATGACGTCATAATTAATTTAATAATTATTTAAAACATAAAAATTATATTAAATTTGTACAAATATTAAAAAAATTAACTAAAATAGTGCAATTAAATATAGAGATCTATTATTCCTTTATAGAAACAAAGAAATATATCTTTCATATGTATTTTCTATATCATAATTCATAACTTTAAGAAATATTAAATCATGTTGATTAATTAAATTTGTGATATTATCTAATAATATTATAATTAGAATAATAAAATATATATATATATATATATAAAATGGTATTTGTGTAATTGTGTTGCATGTCCACAACATGGCACTTATAAATTACTAATGCATTAATTTTTTTAAGAAAAATGATATGTTCATAACATTTTCACAATATTTTTACAATAAATTCTAAGTGACAGGTTATTACTAGTTATTATTATTGGAACAAAAAATTAATCTTAGTGTTAGGTTCAAATTTGAACCAATAATAATTAACTATCTATAATTTATTGTGAAAATATTCTATAAATATTGCGAATATAACACCTCTTTTTATTTAATGTGATGAACGGATGATATTTGTTTGCATTGCATGCAACGTGGCCTACTGGGAGTCTGGGATGATAAGAATCAACTATTTCCTTTAAAATAAAAACAAAACATAAAAAATTAAAAATTCCAACCACTTAGAAAGCAAAACGTGGAACTCCAATAAATTATCCCACCTACCCCACCCACTCCTTTACCACATCTCTTTCTTTACTTTTGGCCGCTGAAGCAGTGAAGTCTTTCATTATTTTATCTTTCTCCTTTCTGTTCTTCGATGAGCTCTCTGTCTCAACTTTGGTCTTCGTCCTGGAGTAGCCTACATCTGCTTGCGGGGTTTCTTCTCCACAATCAACAATTTGATCTTTCATCAGTGGTCTCTTTGTGTTTGTGTCTATGTTTGTGTTTGTGTTATCAATCAAAAAGAGTTTCTTCTCTTGACTTGGGTTTTCAATCTCAAGACTCAAGTTGTCAATCTGCTATCAAACTTTAGCCCCACTAGAAAATAATCCAGCTGCCTTTCTAGGACGAAGGGTTGATTACTTGCTTGACTATGACGAGAATTGCCTGACCTACAAAATAATGATGGGAAATTTTCCTTTTCAAAAAATAGAGCGTCTTGAAGAATCAAAGACGGAGCCCAAAATGGTCAAATCCTGAAATTTCCAAGTCATAATTTGAGTATTTGACTCTCGCAATTAAACAACAGTGTTTAACCCCGCCAATTTAGGCAAACATAGGGAAATTTACACATAATTTTATTGCTGTGTATGCTTTAATGTCCATCATTTACATACATTTGTGTCAACTATCAAGAAAAAAACAAGAACCATTAAAAAAAAAAAAAAAAACATGATCAATTAGATTCATGTCATATATCATATGTACCCAACCATGCTTTGATCCACTGATACATGCAATGTTGCCGATACAGGCACGTTCGACTCGACCGTGACACAATTCTTCGATATATTTCGTAACACATGATTAGGAAATGTAGCACCTGCATGCAATGTGTATTGCACATTTTTTATTAGGTTAGGGAACAATAGGACCCTAGAAAAATCGATCGTCCATGTCGTTCCATTACTCCATACTGAACCTCTCGCTACTGTTGATTTGAGAACCATGCCCGGACATTATTTCGATCAACAACTACTTGATCAATATTTGTGAATGACATATTTGATTGCTCTAATTGAACAATTTCAACCCCTGTATAATCACCGGAGAACATGTTATCAACAATGTTTACACCACACACAACTCCTGCCAAGGACTTGATCAAAACAAAGGCATTCCAAGGAAGAATGATCCGGTTATGTGGAGCTGGACCGGATCCTCAGCCACAATACCAGTGAAATCAAAGTAACAATTCATAATTCGGTTTGGGTCAAACCGGGTGCCTTGACATAAATTCCAGTCCCACCTAATGCAGTGGCCTTGTTATAACAATGTACCCCAGTGAGCACATTGGCTTGCCCTGATACCATAACTCCTATTGATGCTGAGAAAATGACCACATCTGTGACAGCATTGTCATTGCCCATGATGTTAATTCCGATGCCGGAAAAGTCCTTCTCACGGTGGTCACCACCGATGTTAATGCGTTGACCAATGAAAGAATTTCTAATGTATGTCTCATGCCCATCTTGGATTAGTATACCATTTGTAGTGAAATGTGAAATGTAACAATTGTCTATGATGGTTCTTAGTGAATTAATTATGGAAATACCACCCCCTCTAAAATTGGAGTTTATCATAAGGTCCTTGAGTGTAATATACTCATACAATGAAGAAGCCGAGGATGGCCACAACTCGATCAGATGGCGATCCGTCGGGAAATTGTTGGATGCATGAAGTGACCCTCCATGAATCTGTCATACCATAACATATCCCAAGTGAAACATAATTAGAAAAATTAAATGAACGAAATACAACTGATTTATAAAAAAAAGAAAAGAAGAAGAAGTGTGTACTGTAATATGAACCTTGATTTAGATAACAAAATTAACTCAGAAAAATAAAATCAAGTGTTATAGATTGTGTACCATGAAGTTACCGCCACTTGTTTTTGGTAAACGTAATGGACGGCTGATCTTGTATGTCCCTCCATCAAGATGAATCTCAGTGCCTCCAAGATCAGCAATACCTTCCATCAAGTGGGCATCAACTGGAGATCCAAAGGCATCAGAAATAGCTTGCTCAAGTGCCTCAGTGCTGTCCAATCTTCCTGTAGGATCACCACCATAATCGGTCACGTGAAGAACACGTGATCTTGATACTACCTACATCACAATAAGTTCACAAATCACAACCGTCATATTAGTATCATATCAATGTTTTGCCAAAATTCACAAGCAAATTAAGAGAAAGTAGTGTTATATTCACAACTTTAATTGGAATGCTACATGAAATCATGGTCGTAATATACATCTACAATTTTCATATGTTAAAAAAGAAAAAAAAATCATAATTGGGTTCTAATTAATTCAATTGATAAAATTTCTTAACATTGAATATAATGAATATGAACAACTTGTAATAAAATCTTACTTAAACCAAATAAATATATCGGTGTCTTAATCTAATCCTATGATACCAATCTAAAAAAGAAAAGAAGAAAATCTTGGGAATTAATTACCAGTGGTGTTGAATAGATCTGAGGTTGAGGGGCTCCATTGCGGATGATATGTGCAGCCTTAAACAAAGCCATACGGCGTATTGCACCATGATACCCGGTCACACCAGAGTAAGAGCTCTCAACGGAGCCAAGAATTACATTTACATACACAAAACCCATGAATAGCTTAACTAACATATCTATCCTAGCCATTTTAACACTTTTCTTGCTATATTTTGTGTGTGCCACTAAATATGAGAGAAAGAGAGAGAGAGATATAGAGAGGAGAGATGTGGGGGGAGATATAGATATTTTCCTAGATACATGTGTTATGCTACTTTTCAATTGCTTGCTGAGATATTCACTTAAGGTCCAAGGGGGAGCCATGGAAAAGCATGTCTGCACGTAATTTCTTCTATCGGTTTGAAATTTGAAACCCGGAAAGAAAATAAATGGAAAGTTGGAATTTTATATACAGTACAACTCATTTTCACATTGAATACTTCGTGTCACACATAAATTATTCATGACTAGACATGGAACTTGGAAGTGGAACCTTAGGACGTACGATCATATATGGAACACATTTTTTTTTCTTTTAAAATTGCATTAGTACTATTTTCTTCAGACCTGAAACAGGAACAAGGTCTGGACTTTATGGGATGTTCTAATTTTGTGTCATATCGGCTGTATGGGGGTGGAGGCTTTTTACGGGATATCCGGGTGGTGGACTCATTAGTCTGAGCGATTATGATGTGACATAAATCTAAAAGTTTCATGTTTAATTTACCAAATTATCTATTTATTAGGAGGTTTATAGCAAATCTCATAGACAGCTAGAGTAGAATAATCTGGCTAATAAATAATTTTTGGTTTGAAAAAAAAAACATGGCCCCCAGCATTATTGGACTCGTAGTACAGCTATTAGCCTAATTGAAAGCATGTGTGAACAATCTGACCACCTATATGACTTTGTTAGTTTGTACAGAACATCTCTCATAGTTTGTTATATTTTGGTGTGCCATGAGAAGGACACGTGAGGTTAATATTTTCAAAATTCTTACTGCTTGCGTACTTAATTGACATTTTGTATTTTTTGTGGACTTGCTGCTACTGTTACTACATATGTTACGTGTTTTATTTTTATTTTTTTCATGTTCTATATATTATATATAGCTGTTGTTGATACTTGCATTTGGTACTAGTAGTCATTCAACTTTTCAACTCCTAACACAATTTACTTTGACCGACCTTCTTTCAACCCTTCCTTTCCTAACTACTTCTAACGGGCTTAATTAATTAGTGACCATAGTCCTTGCCACCTAACAAGTAATTTATTAAGTTTTTGACCTTTTTTTTATATACATATTTTAGGTGATAATCCCGGCAATTTGTTCATATTTTCTATAATCTTATTCTAAAACAATTTGTAGACAGTTCTTCAGGCGGCTTATGTGTGGTACATATTCTGTATGGTATATAATGTCATTAATTTTTGGAGATTTAATCAGTTTTAATAATATTACATGTAATAGTGTTAGGGTCAGGGACGGAACCAAGATTCAAATTTAAGGGGGGCCAAAGTTCTTTGTTCAAGAATTTTAAAAAGTTAGAATATTAATACTAGAGGTTGACAACGATGCATTATTAGTATTAATTTTTTATTTTTATTTTTTGTATTTTTGTATTTTTTTAATCAATAATAGATATTTATAATCAAGAGTTTTGTAAGTTAATTGACATGTCTTGATATTTTTAAGATCTGATTGAGGTTAAACCAATTCTTTAGAATTGATTTGTAAAGATTATTGGGTTTTTGTGATTTGTTTTGTTAGGATTTATAATTGATTTGTAATAATTTTTTTTTTTTTTACTTAGACCACGTCCAAAGTTTTTATTTATTTTATTTATTTTTTATTATCTGAATATATGAATTGTTTTGTAGATTTTCCTTATTTAAATATTTTATGCTAATATATGAACTAGGGATTTTTTTTTTCAAAGGCTAGGGGGGGGGGGGGCATGGCCCCCCTTAGCCCTAACCTAGTTCCGTCCTTGGTTAGGGTCATATTTTTCATTAGTTGGCATATTCTTTGACAAAATGTACTTTACTTGTATTTGGGTAGTTTTACTTTTAAGTGGATTATATAATATCATGAAGTTCGTTTTATAAACAAGAAAAATGGTATTATTGAAGACATGAAAACTGCACAAAGAAACAAATGTAAAAAGCTGAAAATAGTGAACCTCGACACAAGCTTGATAAAAGCTTCTATCGATATTTAATGAACCTTAATACAAGCTTGATACTGCTCGATCTAGAAATTCCAGATTTGTTTTTCAGCCATGATGACTTAGACTTTTAGAGTTTTGTTTACTAAACTTCTAGATGATATAAAAAGATTATTTTATAACCGTCATCATAGACAGAGACTCATATAGAGAATCTATACACTTACTGTGAAGCTACTTTGTTTTTATGCGCCTTAGGGTTTTGTGAACAAGTGCTTCATTCTCTTCAATTGTATCGAAGAACTTAATTTGCTTCCAACAATAAGCTTTCAGTTGCTGGGAGTTAGTTATGTACTGAAATCCGTGCAGAGAAGAAGTCTCTAAAAAATCAATTGGGGATTGGCGTAATTAAGGATTACATTGTAGGTAGGTACTTTGTGATAAGTTAGGGTTGGGGTAAAATTCCTTGTACTTGTAAACTCTTGATTTTGATTAGTAATTCATAGGAGCGATGACTTGAAAATCACTCGGTGTGATTTTTGTCTTGTGAGAGGTTTTTCTCATCAGTCAACAAATCATTGTGTCAAATTTACTTTCGTTGCACTCTAGATTATTTGGTGATTTGTTTGTGCCTCCACGATATTGCATGTAATTTGACTTAATTAATCAATTAGGATAATTGAATTAATTAACTGAGGTCAATCTATAACCCAACAAGAAAAAAAAATCAAAAAATTAATTATTATATTGTTTTTGATTGATATATTAACTATCAAGAATAATGTGAACAACGGAACATATAATTCTTTGAGTGAATTCGTAATTTGAATGGTATAATCCATCAAAAAGTAAAAAGGGGGGAAAAAAAAAAAATCATGATTTGCAAAGTTTTTGAATTGTCCATTCCACTAGATATTCATTTATAATAATGCCTTTGTATTCGACCAGTATCTGCTTTATAAAATCAACGTCCTTAAAATAAAAAATAAAAAAAACTAATTCGATAGTTACAACGTAGGAGTAGGAATTCAAATCCTAGTACTCAAAATAAATGAGAATATTCTACTAGTATTTTTTTTTTTTTTTTTTGGAGAAGCTACTAGTATTGAATTACAATACTTTTGGCATCATCCAATCAATTCTTTATGATAAAATTGGTAAAACAACATTAGTCTAAACGCACGCATAGTATAAATGGCGTAAATGTAAAAGTAAAAGAATCATATAAACATAATATATGATATTATATTATATGAACCTATCTCTAAAAGAGGTGTAACTTTATTTTGAGAAGAAAAAAGAGGGGTAACTTTTTTGGACTTATATATACCAAGTGTAATTTAAACTATATATACACACACGCACACACATTGTGATCAATGCCGAAATTTCTAATTTTGGATTTTAGTTAGCTCACTAGAAAAGCATTTGGGACTTAAATTTAGTGTAAACAAAAAATCAATTGATATTTTAGTATGATGATAAAAGTTAGCAATCATCATTACATGGACACCATAAGTTTAAATTTTATCGTATTTATCAAAAACAGAAAACCTATTTCTACATAGTTACTTAGATGCAAAGGTATGTGAGTCATCATCTGCGACTCAAATCCAGCGTAAACAAAAAAACCAATTGATATTTTAACTTGATGATAAGAGCTAGCAATCATTATTACTTGAATACCATAAGTTTAAATTCTATCGTATTTATTATATAAAGAAAACCTATTTTTACATGGTTACCTATTATTAGAGAAATTAAAAAAAAAAAATGGAAAAAAGGAGAAAAATACTCAAACATTTTTGTAACGATATCAAAATTCAAGGGCCGTCCTTAGATCTCTCCCACACCCAATCACATCCTCTTAACACAAAATTAACATCCCTAGGCTGGCATGCAAAATTAACCAAAAACCTTGCCAAAATTTCACCTACCTTTAGTTTATTATCCTAATCCGTTCATTTTCCTTACCACCATTTGTTGTTTTTGGAATTTCACACCTACCACCAGTAAGAAAGAAACAGTAGGAAATAAATAAATAAATAAATAAATAATTAATTAATTAAAACAAAAAACCAAAAAAATGAGCATAAAACAAAAAAAACAAGAAACAAGAAACAGGGAAAGAAAAGAGGGTCTCATGCAATCAAAAACCTGCCTTCAATTCATTTGCACCATCTTCAGGCTACAACAATGTTGATGGGTGCGCGCCTGGCTAGGCTTATGCGCGCACCGACACGATCAACATTCTTGTTGTTCACCTTTATTGTTATGCAATCTTGCATGGTAATGACATCCTTCGGGGCATCAGACATGGAGATCCTTTTAAAGTTCAAGGAGTCGTTAGCAAATACAAGAGCTATTAACAATTGGGATCCTAATGTAAACCCTTGTAATGAGAATAGAGGAAACTGGATTGGTGTTAAATGTCACAAGGGATATGTTCGGGGTTTGCAGCTTGAAAACATGGGACTAATGGGTAACATAGATATTGATGCACTTGTTTCTTTGCAATATTTGAGGACGGTAAGCTTCATGAACAACACCTTTGCTGGTTCAATGCCTAGTTTCAACAAACTTACTGCATTAAGATCGGTGTTCTTATCGTTTAATCATTTCAATGGAGAGATTCCGGATGATGCCTTTGTCGGTATGAAATCTTTGAAGAAAGTTTTGTTGGCGAATAATGAGTTTACGGGTAAAATTCCTTCATCCCTTGCTGCCTTGCCTAATATTTTGGTGTTGTCACTTGATGGAAACAAATTTGAAGGCCAAATACCTGATTTTCTACAGAAGAGTTTGAGGAAGTTTAATGTGTCTAACAATAATTTGGAAGGTCAAATTCCTGCCAGCTTAAGCAATATGGATCCCAATTCTTTTTCAGGTAATTTATATTTTAGAGTTATATACATTAACTTTTATTTATTTATTATTATTTTTTTTTGGGTGCTAATGTGGGTGTTTAGGACTCTTTAGAGGATATAAGTGGTCCTTGGTATGAGTAGTTCTCCCATCTCATATGTACCAAATAACTACATGAAGAAATTCCTCTGGGATCTCATGCATTACACAAGATCTAAAACCACTAAATTGTCCCATTGGGGTTCATTAACTTTAATTTCATGTTGGTTAATTTTCCATTTAGAATCAATTCATGACCATAATAGATGACTTATTGCCAATGGTTGTAATGCCCTTCAAGCATGTAGATAAGTAAATGCACACCAATAGGTGATTACCATATTGTGGAGTGTGAGCCTTAAAAGCACCTATCAAAGAATGTCCATGCATGTTATACTTGCTTGTGTGAAACATAACCTTTAATTTTTTTGTTTGGAATAATTTACTCTAATTTTTCTTAGCAACACTATGGAATCTGATTCTTTTTTTTTTTGGAGAAAAATTCAGGCAATGCTAATCTATGTGGATCACCTCTAGAATCATGCAAGAAAGGCGGGAAGAAGTTGTCAGTTTTTAAAATCACTTCTATTGTGGTAATGGTAGTTCTTGTAGCAGCAGTCATTATTGCAGTTATCTTCATATTCTACTTTAAAAAGAAATCGAAACCATTAGAACGAACCTCAACCTTGCACGACGAAAACAGGTTTGATATTTCCTATTCAGAAGGACCAGAACCAGTGGAACCTAAAGTACAAGAGAACACTGGACAACATAAGGTGAAGTCTGAACATGGGAAGTTGACATTTGTTAGGGATGACAGAGAGAAGTTTGATTTGGAAGACCTGCTTAGAGCCTCAGCAGAGATTTTAGGGAGTGCCACATTTGGGTCTTCATATAAGGCTATGATAATGAATGATCAAGTCGTGGTTGTAAAGAGGTACAAGCATATGAACATTGTGGGAAGAGAAGAGTTTGATGAGCATATGACAAGGCTGGGAAGTTTGAGTCATCCCAACTTGCTGCCTCTTGTGGCCTATTATTATAGGAAAGAAGAGAAGCTGTTGATTTCTGACTTTGTTGTGAATGGTAGCTTAGCTAGTGTCCTTCATGGTAGGTTTCTTCTCTTATCAAAATGGAATTACTCTATTATGATTATTGGCAGTTACTTTTTTTGTAATACTAAATTACTTATTACAATTATTTTTTTCTTTTCTAAAATCAAATCTCTCCATGCTTTACATGATGTTTATTACTACAATTTTTATTACATAAACTTGAAAAACTAATATATCAAGTTTTAAACAGGAAACTATAAAGTAATTTATAAGTTCTTTTTTTTTTTTCTTTTTTTTTTTTTTTTTTTTCTTTTTATTGTTGATGTGACATCAATCGTATGGATTCTTTTGTTTGTTTAGGCAATCATTATGAAGACAAGCCAGCACTTGATTGGCCAACCCGTTTGAGAATAATCAAAGGTGTAGCTCGGGGGTTGGCTTACCTCTATGATGCCATCCCTAGCCTAATTATACCCCATGGACACCTAAAATCTTCAAATGTGCTTCTAGATGAGTCCATGGATGCCATACTAGCTGATTATGCTCTATCCCCAGTGATCAACCTTGACCTTGTTCAACAGATCATGATGGCTTACAAGTCACCCGAGTTTGCACAACATGGCCGCATAACAAAGAAGACTGACATATGGAGTTTTGGAATACTAATATTGGAGATTTTAACAGGCAAGTTCCCAGAGAACTATCTCACACATGCTCATGATAGAAATGCGGATTTAGCGAGTTGGGTTAACACAATGATTAAGGAAAAGCTGGTGAGTGATGTGTTTGATTTAGAAATGGGGGGAGCAACGAACAGCAAAAGTGAAATTTTAAAGCTTTTGAAGATTGGATTGAGTTGTTGTGAGGAGGATGTGGAGAGAAGGTTAGATATTAAGGAGGTTGTTCGAATGATTGAAGAGTTTAAAGAGGGAGATGGTGATAGTGAATATATATCAAGTGTTACCAATGATGGGGATAATTTTAGAGGTATGTAAAACACAAATGAAAACGTACAAATATATTGCAGGGATCGGATCACATATTTTTGGCTTCCCAATGTTGAAGAACAGGAGATGGACACACAATGAAATATCAACTTGTTTTTTTGTTTGCCTTTTTATTTTTTATTTTGGACAAGTTGGTTTTCAATGTGTAGGAATTGGATCATGACTTCTGTTTCTTTGTGTAAAGAGTGACCTTTTTTTTAGAACTAGTTAGGATTACACACAATATGTCTGTCTCTCTCTGTCTCTCCCTCCCTTACCTTAGGTTAGATATGTTATGTCCATGTACTAATTATTTTACATTAGAAATGAATTCATTTTATGCTTCAAATTAAATATTATATATAAATATGAAAGTGTATCCTATATAATGTTACATCTAGGAAAAAAAGAAGTAAAATTTTAACTGTAAAATGGAATCTATGGAAATGGAAATGGAAATGATGTTGTTTTGTATTGCACCACGCTATATCCATTTTAGCGCAATTGGGAAAGCTATTGCAACTCAAAGCTAGTAAACTGCACAATCACATGTTGTAACACCTCAAATTGTATTCACTTCAAGCCCATGAATTGATTTTAGCTATCACGATGGTCTTAGGCCGATTTATAGAAACCTTCCAACTTCCAAGGTCCTCCACATACATGTACAAAAATGTCAATATCTGTTTTCTTTCAGCAGAAAATTATATCGAGTACATAGAGATTATTTGTCAAATAAAACCATAAGCAGTTTGTCAAAAATTGTTTTCTTAGATGTATCTTTAATCTGTTTATATATATATATATATATATATTAAATTGTTTTCTTAGATGTATCTTTAATCTGTTTATATATATATATATATATATATATATATATATATTTAAAATTAAAGCGTAACATTTATCAGTACTAGTATCTAACCCTTGCTTACGCACGATAATGGTAAATTGTAGTGGTGCTATTAATATTAGAGCAACCGCATCAGCGGTTGAAAAATCATGCATGATACAAAAAGTGTATGATTTTGCACATTTTACTCAAAAAAATGCCCACATCAATCAGTGTAAGAGTGTGCAAATATGCACATCTACTATAGTAACCGTGCATGGTTACTGTAGTTCGTCCATTTATTATTTTAATATTTATTTCTCTCTCCTCTCTCTCCTCTCTGTACCTCTGACTTTCATCTCAACTCTCTCTTTCTCATTTCATCTCAGCTCTCTCTTTCTCTCATCTCAACTCTCTCAGGCTCAGAGCTTTCTCTTTCTCTCATCTCAACTCTTGAGTCTTCGTTGATCCAAGGCCTTGACTCTTTTAGCCTTTTCGATCTCTCAGCCTCTCCTATTGTTGATTTGATGAGCCTTCGTTGATCCAAGGCCTTGACTCTCTCAGCCTCTCCAATCATTGGATCGTTGATCCAAGGCCTTGACTCAGTAATCAGAAGCTCCAAGAAAGTGATATTGGTTCCAGATTCGGTGAGTTCTAGCTGGAGCTCCATTACCTTCTTGCCATTTGGATCTATGGCTTTTGGCTTTTGATCCATTTTTTATTCTTTGTTTGATTAGTGGGTTTTGGGATTTCGTATGGCTAGGTTGAATGAGTTTTTGGATTTCATATGGTTGGGTTGATGATGGTGGTTGCTTGATGATGGTGGCTGTGTGGGTTGTGTTGGGTCTGTGAGAGAGATGACAGTGTTAAAGAAATGAATATTTTATTGAATAAATGTGTAGAATAGATAAATTAATGTGGGTGTTTTGTAAAAGTGGGTGTGTAAAATAGAAAAAGTAGGTTTTTTCTTATAAAATAGATAGAAGTTTTGCATTGACTGATGCTATTGCTCTTAGTTTGAGTTTTAACATATAGGACATAATTCGACTAGATTATTTGAAGTTGTTAAAATAGTTTTTTCTTAAAATTTTCATGATATTTTTTATGCAAGTTTCTTATTACATTTCTATTACATATATAGTTTTGAAAATCACTATTGGATACTACATATACAATATAAATTCACAATTATTGCTTTTGAAATTCTACTAATTATGACATAAGATAAAATAATAAATTGGTCAAATAGTATCTCCTAAATTGAGTTGGGATAGGTGTATGGAATCGTTTAGCTTAATTACAATTTGTTACGTTCAATATTTTCGTATTATAAATAGAAACACTATAAAAAAAATTCTCAATAGTTTAGAGAAAAAATAATAGCAAAAATTTAAACAATTTAATTTGTATGGAAAGCTAACAAAAGCAAAATTCAATTTTGATTATAATTGAATTTTCTCTAAACTTTAGTTTTAAAAAGCGTGTGCGCACACACATACACATATATTACCTAATTAGTAATAGATCGTACCTAGTCATGGTATATTACATAAATAACTTATAAATTTGAATTGTTTTTAGTTATACATATAAAATACTCATAAATATAAAATCATTCAAACTCTTTCTCTAATTTTATATATGGAGTTAGCTAGATATATAATTATGTTTTTTTATGATTTATTTATATTGGACTCCTTATTTTCACACTAAATTTACTCATTCGGAACAAAAATTAGAAAAACTTAGATTAAGATTAGATGGGACACATGTTTCAAAATTAAACTCTAATTGAAATTTTTTTACACTAAATTAACTCAATTGGCACGAAAATTTAAAAATTTAAATTAGATGAAACACATGGCGTAAAATTAGACTTTAATTGAATTTTAATTTAAAATCTAATTAGATTTTTTCTCAACTTTGTCTATTAATATATATATATATATTACTCTTTTGTTGAGTTTCAATAGTTTAGAGAAAAAATAATAGCAAAAATTTAAACAATTTAATTTGTATGGAAAGCTAACAAAAGCAAAATTCAATTTTGATTATAATTGAATTTTCTCTAAACTTTAGTTTTAAAAAGCGTGTGCGCACACACATACACATATATTACCTAATTAGTAATAGATCGTACCTAGTCATGGTATATTACATAAATAACTTATAAATTTGAATTGTTTTTAGTTATACATATAAAATACTCATAAATATAAAATCATTCAAACTCTTTCTCTAATTTTATATATAGAGTTAGCTAGATATATAATTATGTTTTTTTATGATTTATTTATATTGGACTCCTTATTTTCACACTAAATTAACTCATTCGGAACAAAAATTAGAAAAACTTAGATTAAGATTAGATGGGACACATGTTTCAAAATTAAACTCTAATTGAAATTTTTTTACACTAAATTAACTCAATTGGCACGAAAATTTAAAAATTTAAATTAGATGAAACACATGGCGTAAAATTAGACTTTAATTGAATTTTAATTTAAAATCTAATTAGATTTTTTCTCAACTTTGTCTATTAATATATATATATATATTACTCTTTTGTTGAGTCACATTAGCGGCCCATTAGCCACCTTTTCCAATTCCCTCTCTCCTATTTTTAACTCTTTTTCTTTCTTATTAATTTCCTAACTTAAATATTGTTACACTTTCTTTAATTTTTCCCCTCCCTTTTACCTTTCTTCTCCTCACTATTATCTATCTTAATATCACTTAATTTTCCTCTGTCTCTTTATCTTCCTTTATTTTTGGTGTTTCTTATTCTTATCATATTACTATATCTACAATTCTCTCTCCCATTTTATGCATAGTTTTTGCACACAATTTTTTTTAAAATTTCTCTCTCTATATTTTTTTATTTCATTTTTCCTGTAGATTTTTATTTTTATTTTTATTGCATCTTCACTTTAGGTTGATCAATTTTTGTATTATTTGGAACTTTACTTTGGGTTGATATAATTAAGTTTTGTATTTTTAAGTTGTTAACTTTTTTCTTCTCTTTGATTTCATAGTTGTTGTCCTGTTATATTATAAACATAGTATATAAGAATATAATGTTAATTTAGTACATACCATGACTTGAATAATTTAGTGTTTATTACTATATATATATTTTTATTTATAATTTTTACTCTTTTTATTTTCATCTTATTTTCTATAAATTTCTTATTTTTCTCTCACATTCTCTCATGACAAAGTGATGTGGGATGTGAAAGCGTCAATAAGCAGAATACATTCACCTCTAGAAAATAAGAAACAAAACATGTTTGCTTCTGAAAATAACCTTGAATCCACGAGGGTTCCCTGAATCCACGAGGAGAAAGGATCTGGAATCCACCAGAACATAGAAAGACAAAAGTTTGAATTTTATTGATTGAATAATTCTTAAAAAACGTGTACAAATTTAGGGACCTATTAAAGGGCTCCTTGAAAGCGTCAATAAGCAGAATACATTCACCTCTAGAAAATAAGAAACAAAACATGTTTGCTTCTGAAAATAACCTTGAATCCACGAGGGTTCCCTGAATCCACGAGGAGAAAGGATCTGGAATCCACCAGAATATAGAAAGACAAAAGTTTGAATTTTATTGATTGAATAATTCTTAAAAAACGTGTACAAATTTAGGGACCTATTAAAGGGCTCCGTAAAACTTGACAAACAAGAAAATTTATTTTAAAATAACTTCTAATTGATACCTAACCATAACGTGAACCAAATTTGACCTAAAAAGCGTTAAAAGCACCTAAAAACAAGGAAATAGTAACTCTAAACCTAAAATAACGAAAATTACAAATTAAATACTAAGATTAATAAATCAAAATAATTAAATTGTAGATTCTGTCCTATATCAAACCCCTCCACTTGAAACAAACTCGTCATCGAGTTCATCTTTGAAATCTAAAATCTTCCATATTCTTCAAGAAAAGTATTTTCTTCAATATGTAATTCTTCTCTTAGTGGTGGAATATATGGCTCTTTAAAATAATTTAAGTGTGAACTTCTTAGCCAATAATAATCTTGTATTGTATACGACAAGATTTCTTCACAATCCAAAGGATAAAATTTGATAACAAACATCTTTTTCATCCTTGGTCATGAACAAATTTTGTCTTTACCTTATCAGATTCTATCAGATTGTACTCGTTCCCACCAACATAAGGCATACTCACTAAGTTTATACAAAGCAAGTCCAACTTTTCGCTCATAATAAATATTCTCAAAGTCAAATAAATCATCTAGATCAAGTAACCAACCAAGAAAACTTCTTTATAAAAATAACCATTAAAACTTGTAATTCTTTTATAAGGTCCATATGAAATTTGCATAGGCTGTTTGTGAGTTATGTCTACACGATAGTTATCCCTATTGTTTCCGTGCTCCAATGATGACATTTTAGCAAAGATATTTGTAAGCGCTAGCTGTATGTCATGTAATACTTGCTAAGTTTTCTATCATTGGAATTGCTACTGTCTCATACGTCATCCACCAGACCAAGATAAGTTAAGGCTTTGATACCAATTGATGTAAGATGCAAAAGCGTCAAGAAGCAGAACACGTCTACCTCTAGAAAACAAGAAACAAAACATGTTTTCTTTTGAAAATAACCTTGAATCCACGAGAGGGATCTGGAATCCACCAGAAAATAGAAAGACAAAATTCTAAATTTTATTAATTGAATAATTGTTAAAAACGTGTACATACTTAGGGGCCTATTACAGGGCTCCGTAAAACTTGACAGAAAAGAAAATATATTCTAAAATAACTCCTAATTGATACCTAACCATAACAAGAACCAAATTTGACCTAAAAAGCATTAAAAACACCTAAAATAATAGAATGATATATTGGTAGAGATAGAAAGATGAAAATAATTTTAGAAATTGTTTAACTTTTAGGGAGAACAAATTTTTTCCAACAAATTTTAGAAAATAAATTATAAATTATATTAAAATTACAAAATAATTATAAATTCCCACGTCTAGGACTAGTTAATATTTAAAAGCTAAAGACACAGAATCATTGTTTCATAATATATTACAATGCAATAATCTACTAATAAAGACAAAAATACAAAATATCAGTGTTTCTTACTATATTACTATAATATAAATGTATTTTTGTACAATGATACATAGAATGATGTGGGTGTATTTTGGGGCTATTTGGGCAAATTTAGAACCTTATGCTATTTTACAATAACTTATGCAAATGCTCTTACAATGAAATCAATGTAAAATTGTAGGGTAGTGCCAAGATTTTTGGAAGAGGGACCCAAATATAAAATTGTAGAGAAAATACCTATAATTATTATTTTTTTTAAATTTAAGGTCAGGTGGGGCTCAAGCCCTTTTGGATCCCCACCTAGCTCCATGCCTCATTTCAGTCCCCTTCAATTCATTCGATCTACTTTGAATCTACTCTAGAACAAAATTGGGTGTCATGTTATAAATGAATTTTTACCTTGTAACAATATATCTCTTTTGTATTCATTCATAACATTTTTGGATTTCTAATCTTTTGGATAGTGGAAAAATGTTATTTTATTAGTGCATATATATTATCAAATTATTAATGCAAAATTCCTGCACAAGTTAGCGATAATAGTAAAACTTAAAAATATTACGTGCCATTTTAAGTTTGACAAAACAAAATGCTACACATAATGAAATAGTTCAAACTTGACAGCCTCTAAATATAGCACACTCAATGTTACTGGCCGACCATGTAGAATATTGATTGATCGAATGAAAATTTTTTGTCCCATTTTCAATGTTTCACTTTAAATTCCACTGACTGCATAATCTCATATGTCTCATTTTTTTTTAAAAATTTAAACTTTTCTTAATTTATAAGGATAGAAGATCCCATAAAAAATTATAAAAAAAGAAAAAAAAAAAAGCATATGAAAAGTTGTGATTGATAGAGTATGAACTGAATCACTAAAATAGGAGATAGGATTTTCATACATACATAGAATATCAACTTATCATGATCTCAAAATCACACGCCTCATCAGGAAAGTCAAATATTAGGCTTTTGACTACCTACCAATATTAGTAAATCTTCACGGAAGAGAGGGAAAGAGTTATGGGGGCCTTTAATTTTTCTAAATTAATTGTCTGTCTTCTTCAAACTCTTTGTGATAGGCTCTCATTTGATGAGTAAAAATAGGGAAATTAACAAACAGAATGATCTACCAGAAAATGGATTAATTAAGAAAAGATCTGGTCAATATCATGGCATCAGAATTTGTTGTTTTCAGGGAGAGAGAGAGAGAGAGATTTTTCAGCCTCTCAGGTGGCTTTGTAACTAAACAGATAAAGGGTTGTCAAGTTTCATGAGCAAATTTTTTTGTTTTTTTTTGACATTTTAAGATTATGCTTGAATAGTTTGTGAAAGGTAGTTAAGATTGTCCAGAGTAGAGTTTTTTTAACAGATAGAGAACCTTTTTTTTTTTTTTTTTTTTTGTTTTGTGTTGAAGAAAGAAAATGTGGCTTCCAAAATTACATGGAGCAAAGAAGACAGAAGGAAATGGGATGGTTGCACTTGCCATAGACAAGGACAAAGGGAGCCAACAAGCTCTCAGATGGGCTGCTGACCATCTTCTCTCCAAGGGCCAAACTGTCGTTCTAATCCATGTTGTTCATAGAGCATCCTCATCTCCATGTCTCTCTCTCTCTCTCTCTCTCTCTCTCTCATATACACATTAACATGTTAAGTTTATGAGCAAAACTTAAATGCAGTTTCCTAAGTGTTATACTTTATATTTTCCAATTAAATTCAACCATGTGATTGCATTGACCAATGAATCACATGGTTGAATTTAATTGTCTTGGGAGCTTAAAGTGTTTGTGTTGTATTTGGTCAATATAGCCATATGGTTGAATTTGAATTTAATTGGAAAATTTAAGTATAAAGCAAAAGGAATTGTATCATGCTTTAACTGATAAAATCGGTTTGGAATAACCGGTTATAGATGAATACAGAAACCGAGGATGAATAGTTGCCATAGAATGGCATTTCATAGGGGTTTCGGATTCCTCAATTATTTTGTAATAATTCAGATCACAATGATACTAACAAAGAAAATAACTACAGTGCAATAATAATTATAGACAAATATTTGTAAAAAAAATAATTGCTAGTTGATATCTATTTAAAATATTTTGGATGCAAAAGGAAATTCTGCATACACCATGATACATCTCTATATGTAACATTTAAATCCTTGTGTTCTTATTTGGATAAAACCTTGTTGCTCTACAACATTTATATTTGTAACAGTAATAGCAGAAACTAAGATAATAGGTTCAAAAGGTTTAATACATCTGAAAAAAGCTTTTGGTGTTACACTAGCAAGATTGCATGCCTGTTCTTACCATTGCAGCTAATTTCTCTTCAATACAAGGTTACAAGCTATAATGACTTGTGTGTACAGATGGGGGATACCGTGCTGTCGTTTGTGATAGCAACGAAGCAGTTGCCTCGCCACACAGAAAACAACTTGAGAAGCAAACTAGGGATCTATTCCTTACCTTCCACTGCTACTGTACTCGTAAAGATGTAGGTTTTGGCATTGCTCATTATTTTCTCTTTATGCCATGAGAAAATGCCATTCTGTTTTATTTCTATTCATGATACCAGCTTCTTTATTTTTTTTTTTCTAACCCTTTTCGTTTTATTATTGACATGCACAAAATTTTGTATCAGATAAACTGCCTCGATGTCTTACTCGAAGACACAGATATAGGAAAGGCATTAACAGAATATGTTTCCTATGCTGCAATAGAGAACTTGGTTCTTGGTGCGTCACATCATGGATTTATGAGGTAATCTCCTTCTAATCTTTTAACATAATCAAGCTCCCAGAAGGGGAAAGAAAAAAGAAAGAAACTGACAATAAGAGGTCAATAGATAATATCTTCAAATATTAGATGGGCTTGTAAAACTTCCTTGGATTATTATGCCACTGTGATATGCACAAAATTCCTTGTTTCTCCAAGGTGTTGCACTTCCGTAATTGAGTAAACAAGGAAATAGGAATTAAAAATCACAATAATTAACCAATTGATGTTATGACTCATGAATAAGTGAAGTTATAGTTATATTATTGATCTCTAGGGAGCAGAACAATTGGAAGTCAGAAAACTACCAAAAAAGAAGACATCATTAATAGTTCAACTGTTCAAACTGAAGCACTAGTAATATAGCCTTTTTATTTTTATTTTTTTATTTTTTAAGTAGTAGATAGATAACAAAGTCATCAACAAAATTTACCTGATGGTAACTCCTAACTGATAAAACTAATCTCAAGTCCCAAGATCAGAGATAGAGCTATGATTAGCAATGATTTCCAAAATCTGATTGTGGGAATGCAGGGTTCCTAAATTGCAAGAGAAAATTGGTCAAGCTGCTAGAGAAATAAAAAACAACGTACCTTATGTTCATTCTTAATTCAAACTATTACAATGTAAATAAATTGCATTATTGATTGATTGAAAGAAAAAAAAATATAATCCTTCTCTTATTCAATTATTAAGTAGATTAGTTTAATAAAAAGTTAACTAATATCTACTCAGTTTGAGATTGTCAAACGATTAAGTTAATTGCAGCTATATGATCCAAACAAATTAATCAGTAGCACCATTTTTTCTTTTGCCAAAAATATTTCTGGATTTGTAGGAAGTTCACTATCAAACAACAACAAAAGGGCAAGTACATATTCAGAAAGAATATCCACTCTACTCAAACTTAAAAAAGTAACCCATCCTTCAATTGAACAATGTAGTTTTATTTGTTATGTATGAATCACATACAGTGAAAAATACTTTCA
The DNA here is from genome assembly GCF_002906115.3 of Quercus suber. Classification (NCBI taxonomy): domain Eukaryota; kingdom Viridiplantae; phylum Streptophyta; class Magnoliopsida; order Fagales; family Fagaceae; genus Quercus; species Quercus suber. The sequence continues at coordinate 1,603,119 of NW_027069560.1, read as the reverse complement.
CCATGCTTTCTTTGTAGTTTTAACTGATGTAGCAGACTCATCACTCTAATCAGCTATCCTAATTAATTGTGTGACCTACATTTTAGAGCGAATATATGAAGCTGAATTTCAGAAAATAAATCCATAATTGGATGAGGCTATAGATGCATTGACTATTGTTAGTATACTTAGTTTCAATTGTTTTTCTTATGCAGATTCAAGTCATCAAGCGTTCCAAGCACTGTATCAAAAGGTGCACCAGATTTCTGCTCTATATATGTGATCTCAAAAGGGAAGGTCTCTTCAGTTCGAAATGCTTCTCGTCAAGCCCCCTATACTTCCCCACTACTTGAACATATTCAGAATATAAACAGCAAACCTCCTGCCTCACCCTCCAAACGTACCATGAACTTAAGAGGTTTACTTCTCTCAATTATATAGATTTCTCAACTTGTCTTCATTTAAGTACTGATACAAACATCTATCATTTATGTGTAGCAGACAGGACGTCATTTAAGCCTCATAACTCAAGCGATGAGCCAGTCAGGTTAGTCATAATAAATCTCCCCAATTGAGAATGATATCCTGCAGTAAACTTGTTAACACCTTAGGGTCTGTTTGGATAGCACTTATTGTTGCTAAAAGTTGCTAAAAACTGATTGTTGCTGAAAACACTGTAGCAAAATAATTTTTAAATATATAAATAGTACTGTGGGACCTATTTTAAATATTTTTAATGTATGAACAGTGCATGAATAGTGCGTAAATAGTGCACGCACAGTACATGCACAATAAATTTTGTCCCTTAAAGTCAAAAAAGCAGGCCAAAAAAAGAAAAAGAAAAAAAAGGAAGAAAACGCAAGCCTAAAACGCGCCGCAACTAACCATTGTATCCAAACTCATACTTAGTGTTATGGATAAAGATATTTGTCTACTATCTGTTGACAAAGTAAAAATGGATTTCATGGTTTCAAGGGGTAAATTTGGCTCGACAAAGAAATGAAATCTTAATATTTAAATCAATCAAAGAATTCTGTTGACTTGAAAAGAAGAAGGCTGAAGTTCATGGGATTTTTCTAAAGCTCTATAGAATTTAGAATTGTTTACAGTTATTCAGGTTGAATTTGAGCTACCTCACGTTATTTTTCATGTGGAANGACACGTATCAGAGCAAAATTGTTTATTACCTTTTAGATATTGTGTGTTTATATATATATATATATATATATATATATATATATATATCTATGGGCTCTCGCACGCCACCCTAGCCTAAAGACACAATTTTTTTTTTTTTAAATTCTATAAATTTTATAATTGTGGAGTTGGTCAACTGTGAGTAGTACACAATAGACATAGCTGAGTTGATCAACAGAAATTATAAAATTTGTAGTGAAAAAGTTATGTATGTTGGGAATTCAACCAAAATTCCAACCTGTGAGAAACAAAAAATAGAGAAAACACACGCCAAAGAAAAAAAAAAGCAATCACACCTACGAGATAGTATTTACGTGGTTCGGCAATTTGCCTACATTTACGGAGTTGCAGGGATATTACTATTATCAGGGAAGAATACAGAGTACAACTTGCGGCTACAATATTTTCTCTCTATATATCAAAACACGGCAACAACACCACACTAAAAAACCCTAATTACAAAAGGCGATTCCACAATGGGCTAAACGGGCCAAAAAAATTTTCCCGGGGGCAACCCCAAGCCGGAGCGCTCATGGACTAAGCCTCAGTAAATCTCCCATTAAAATCCACGTAACATTATTCAGGTCGGGTCGGGTCATCCAACCGGATCAAACAAAATTAGGCTCCACAAAGCCCAACAAATCTCCCACTTGGAGACTGGTTCAATAACCAACATCAAATCGCTATCCTTCAAGAAACAATCCCTCATCCCTGCAACTTATCCTCCTGTCCTCAAGCTAGAAGACCAATTGAAGCTGCACACAGTTTCAACTTCTCAATAGTAACACCCTTAGTCAACATGTCTGTCGAGTTCTTAGATCTACAAATCTTCTCAAGTATTACCAATTTATCTTCAACAAGGTAACGGATAAAGTGGTATTTTGTTTGTATATGCTTCTACTTTGAATGAAAAGCCGAATTTTTGGCAAGAAAGATTGCACTCTGACTGTCACTGTGTAGAATGCCCATCTCCTGTTTCTTACCCAATTCATCTAAGAAACCATGTAGTCGAATCATCTCGTTTCCAACTTCAGTTGCTGCAACATACTCAGCTTCTGTAGTAGACAAAGTAGCAATCTTTTGTAGATTTGAAGCCCATGATATAGCTGTATCACCCAGAGTAAATACAAACCCAGTAGTACTCTTTCTACTATCAATATCGCCAACAAAATTAGCATCTACATGACCCTGTAGTTTCAAATTTGCACCTGTGAAGCAAAAACATGTATCTGATGAACCCTTCAGATATCTCAGAATCCACTTGACTGCCTCCCAATACTGCTTTCCAGGCCTACTCATGAATCTGCTCACAACTCCCACTGCATGTGCAATGTCTGACCTTGTACACACCATAGCATACATCAAGCTGCCAATAGCTGAGGCATAGGGCACCTTGCTCATATGGTCCCTTTCTTCTTCTGTCTTCGGTGACTGTTCTTTGCTTAATTTGAAATGACTACCCAAGGGTGTGCTCACTAGTTTAGCTTCATTCATGTTGAACCTGCTGAGAACTTTCTTCACATACTCTGACTGTAAAAGTTTCAATGTACCATTAGCCTTTTCTCTAATGATTCTCATACCAAGGATTTGCTTTGCAGCTCCCAAATCCTTCATTGCAAACTGTTTTGACAATTGCTTTTTCAGATTATTAATCTCCTCAATGCTAGACCCTGCAATGAGCATATCATTCACATACAATAGTAAAATGATATAAGAATTGTCAAAGAATTTGACATAGCAACAATGATCAGTTTCACATCTCTTGAATCCAATTCTATGCATAAAACTGTCAAATTTCTTATACCATTGTCTTGGAGCTTGTTTATGCGATACAAGCTATTTCTCAGTTTGCAGACTAGATTTTCTAGTCCCTGAACAATGACCCTTCCTGATTGAATTAAATGAAGGTCTTCCTCCAAGTCACCATGAAGGAATGCCGTCTTCACATCTAACTGCTCAAGATGTAAATTTTCTGTAGCCACCATTCCCAACACCAGTCTAATTGTTGACATCTTCACAACTAGAGAAAATATCTCTACGTAGTCAATGCCCTCTTTCTGTTGAAACCCTTTAACAACTAATCTAGTCTTGTAACGTTTGCTACCATCATACTCATTCTTTATTCTGTAATCCCACTTATTGTGCAAAGCCTTCTTTTCTACTGGTAATTCAGTCAGTTCCCATGTCTAATTCCCCAACAAGGAATCCATTTCATCTTTCATGGCTAACTTCCACTTGCTTGAATTCTCATCTTGCAAGGCTTCTTTATAACACTCTAGCTCACCACCATCAGTCAATAGGAGATAATTTAAAGCGGGTGAATAACGTTGTGGAGGTCTAATGTTCCTGGAAGATCTGCGAACTTCAGCTACAGGTGTACTCTGATCTACTTGTGAATTTACATTTTCCTTATCTTCTTCACCCCTTTTCTGAACAGTACTTTCAGTCAATCCATCTAAGTTGACAAACTCAGATTTCTTTTGATCTATCTCTGTAACACCTGACACTACAGTTGACCTGTCCTTGTACATAATCTGTTTATTAAATATCACATTTCTATTTCTGATGATTTTTCTGTTTTGTTCATCCCAAAACCTATAGCTAAATTTCTCATCGCCATAGCCAATAAAAAAACATATTTTAGACTTTGCATCAAGTTTACTACGAGCATCAGAATCAATATGAACATAAGAAACACAACTAAAAACTTTTAAATGTGAAAACTTTACCTCTTTACCACTCCAAACCTCCTCAGGAAGTCTGAACTCCATGGGAACTGATGGCCCTCGGTTTATCAGGTAAGCTGCAGTGCTAATAGCATCAGCCCAAAAAGTTTTTGGTAATCTAGCATGCAACCTCATACTCCTAGCACGCTCATTGAAAGTTCTGTTCATGTGCTCAGTCACACCATTCTGCTGTGGTGTCCCAGGAATGGTCTTTTCCATCCTGATTCCCTGTACAGCACAATACTCACTGAACCCTCCATCTATGTACTCTCCTCCATTATCAGACCTCAAACATTTTAGTTTTAAACATGTTTCTGTCTCAACCATGGCCTTCCACTTCTTAAAAGTTTCAAATACATTAGATTTATTATTCAGAAAATAAACTCATACCTTTCTGCTTGAGTCATCAATGAAAGTGATGTAGTACCTTGAGCCTCCAAAGGATGCAACCGGAGAAGGCCCCCACAAATTAGTGTGTACTAACTCCAATTTTTCAGCCTTTGGTGTCCTGCTAGTTTTCAAGAAGCTCACCATTTTCTGCTTTCCTAAGATGCAGCTTTCACACATGTCAAAATCAATGGACTTCAATTCTGGTAGTTTTCCTTTTGACAGCAGCATCTTCATCCCTTTCTCACTCATGTGACCAAGTCTGCGGTGCCATAGGCTTGTATCAGTACTTGCATCAGCAACTGCAATTGTGTCTCTTGGACTTGAGGTCATATATAGAGTACCAGTCTTCTTTCCATGAGCCAATACTTTAGCTCCCTTTGTAACCTTCCAAGTACCTCCAACAAATAGTATTGCATGCCCTTCATCACCAAGTTGTCCAACAGAAATCAAATTCCTCCTTAGGTCAAGAATATGTCGAGCCTTCTCTAGTAACCAAACAGACCCATTAGACAACAATATCCGGACATCTCCCATACCCACAACATCCAAGGCTGAACCATCAACCAAATGCACCTTACCAAAATTACTAGCAACATAATTCTGTATTATTTCTCGGTGTGGAGTGGTATGAAACGAAACTCCTAAGTCCAAAACTCAATCATCAAGTGGACTGTCTACTGCAAGAAGTAATGCATCATGTACCTCTTCTGTTACAATATTAGCAGAATCATCTTCATTCTTCTTCTTAGGACTTTTGCATTGGTTCCTAAAGTGACCTATTTTCCTACAATTCCAGCATTGTACTTGTTGGCTTGATCTAGATTTACTTCTATTCCGATTAGTATTTCTGGATTTTGATCTGCCCCGATTTGAATTTTTGTTATTACCTCTGCCTTTTGTCTCAAGGTTCAGGGCAGAACCAGATCTTGAGGTTTCACCTGCATCTCTTCTGCGAATTTCTTTAGCCAAAATCAAATCTCGAATATCATTGTACTTGAGCTTTTCCTTTCCTGTAGAATTACTTACTGCCCTCCTCATTGCCTTCTAACTGTTTGGCAAAGAAGGCAAGACGATCAGAGCACAAATCTCATCATCAAAATCAATTTCTACAGACGACAATTGATTTGTGATAGTGTTAAATTCATTCAGATGTTGTGCTACTGATGCATTTTCTGCCATCTTCAAATTGAACAATTTCTTTATTAGATGTACCTTGTTATTTGTTGACGACTTTTCATACATACCAAACAAAGTTGTTATCAAATCTACTGTGGTCTTCTCCTTTACAACATTGTGTGCAACAGACCTAGACAGAGTTAACCTGATAACTCCCAGTACCTGTCTGTCAAGAAGAGTCCATTCATCAGCTTTCATTGCCTCAGGTTTTGTCCCCAAAAGAGGTAGGTGCAATTTCCTCCCATAAAGATAATCTTCAATCTGCATCCTCCATTACGCAAAGTCTGTGCCATTAAATTTTTATATTCCAGACGTCTTTCCTGCTTCCTCTGCCATTGCTCCCACTCAAACCTAACCCTAGGCTCTGATACCAGTTGTTGGGAATTCAACCAAAATTCCAACCTATGAGAAACAAAAAATAGAGAAAACACAAGCCAAAAAAAAAAAAAAAAATCATACGCACGAGACAGTATTTATGTGGTTTGGCAATTTGCCTACGTCCACAGAGTTTTAGGGATATCACTATTATTAGGGAAGAATACAGAGTACAACTTGCGGCTACAATATTTTCTCTCTATATATCAAAACACGGCAACAATACCACACTAAAAACCCCTAATTACAAAAGGCAGTTCCATAATGGGCTAAACAGGCCAAAAAAAATTTATTAGGGGCAACCCCAAGCTGGAGAGCTCATGGACTAAGCCTCAGTAAATCTCCCATTAAAATCCATGCAACATTATTCGGGTCGGGTTAGGTCATCAAATCGGATCAAACAAAACTAGGCTCCACAAAGCCCAACAATGTATATATGCAGGATAAAGCTAGAATAAAATTGTTTTTAGTTCTCACCGTGGCTACAATAGAATCTCTTGCAACCAAAGCAATGATATCTGCACAAGAAACTATGCCAGGACAGTCAGCTTCAACTAGGCTCTTCACTCTGTCAATGAAGTCAAAACCTCTGACTGTCAGATTTGGATTAGCATCCTTTTCGGCTTGGTTATTTGAGGTTGAGTTCAGAAGCAAAGATGCATCACACCCTTGAATAAGAGGCAAAAACGCGGACTTCTCTGTTAGTAACTACAACCAAAAGTGGCAATATCTTTTCATTCATATATAGTAAAACACTCATGAAGAATAAGCTAAGAAAAGCAGTGTGGATGTTAACGTATATAGTGTTGTGGGCTTTAGGCCCAATTAGGTTATTTGTATAGCACACATATTTACTTGTACTGCACACATATGCCTTTTATATAAAGGCATTTATGTACATTCTTTTTTCATGAAATACAATATAATTACATTCAGTATTTCTAACATGGTATCAGAGCCACTGCTCTAATCCTTTGGTGTACCTCTCTTAAGGAGTCTTGTCTTCTTGGCTGTCATCTGTAGCCGTTGTTATGAGAAGCACCACTGCCTCCACCGCGACTTTAGTACATCAAAGACCACTACCTTGCCACCACCACCACTTCTGCTACTCCGATCAGACCACTGATTATACCATTGGAAAGTATTCTCTCCGATCTGAATTTCTGTGAAATATCGTCTTCATCGGACCTTCCATGCGCCACCAATATTCTTCACGTGCTGTCACGCACCGTCCACGCACTTTCGCATGCCTCACACGCCAGAGTCGGTCCGCTGACGTCATCATCTTCACCACGTTAGCCCTAGTGACATCATAAATGCTTACGTCAGCACTCAGAAGCGATCACGTCATCACCACTGACCGTTGACCGCGTTGACTTTGACCGGGCCGTTGACTTTGACCGTTGACTTTTCTACGAGTTGACTTTTTTCATTCTAGGTCCTCCTTACCCAGTTTTTTCGTGTAGATTTCATTTTTGCTGTCCATTTTTGCATATTTTGCATCTAAATGAAGAATAAGGGCAGGGCTTCTTCTTATTGCAACAATCATCGCTTCTAATCCATTAAATGTTTTTGCAAATTTCGCAAACATTTTGGCCACAATATTGAGACTTGCTATCATCGCAACAAATCAGCTGTTTCAATTTCTACTACTACTATTGCTAACACTGAGAGTGTCCAACCAATGGCTCCTGTCTTTGCACAGTCTAAGTCTTCGGGATCCACTTTTTCCATTTCCAGAGATGAACTTATAAATATCATCGTCAATGTCATTCGTATAGTTGGTAATACATTTTATTCATCTTCTCTCTCAGCTTTATCTGGTATGTCTCCTATCTCTTGGCTCATGGATTCTGCTTGTTGCAATCACATGACACCTCACTCGTCCTTATTTTCTGACCTTACACCTATACCACACCCTCTTAATATTCACACAGCAAATGGTTCCACAATGTCTGGTCATAATATAGGTTCAGTTTCAACTTCCAACCTCTCGGTTCCTAAAGTTTTTAATGTTCCTGACCTTTCTTATAATTTATTTTCTGTGGGACAATTAGCTGAGTTGGGTTATCACATTACCTTTGATTATTTTGGGTGCATTGTGTAGGATCCTAGGACGGGAGAGGAGCTTGGGACCGGTTCCAGAGTTAGGCGTATGTTTCTCGTGGACAACCTTCGTCTTCCACTTGTTGCTCCTGTTTCTATTGCTGCAGCTGCTGCAGTTTCTTCCACTTCTTCCCTTGCACTTTGGCATGCTTGACTTAGTCACGCATCTTTCTCTTGAGTACAACAATTGGCTTCTAGAGTTTTGTTAGGTTCAATGTCTACAGAAAATTTTGATTGTGTTTCATGTCAGTTTGGAAAACAACCAGCTTTACCTTTCAGTACTAGTGAATCCATATCCACTGAAATCTTTGACCTTATTCATTCTGATGTTTGGGGGCCTTCCTCTGTCTCTAGTATTGGAGGGTCTAGATATTTTGTTGTCTTTGTTGATGATTACTCTTGCTATAGCTGGATTTTTAATATGAAACATCGTTCTGAATTGTTGGAAGTATATTCTAATTTTGCAAAAATGGTTGAAACTCAGTTTTCCAGACGCATCAAAATTTTTCGATCTGATAATGCTCTTGAATATACTCAATATGCTTTCCAAGCTATTTTGCATTCCTATGGCACTGTTCATCAACTAACTTGTCTAGGTACCTCTCAACAAAATGGTAGAGCCGAACGAAAACTTTGTCATATTCTTAACACTGTTCGTGCTCTCCTTCTCTCTGCTAAAGTTCCTGCTCCTTTTTGGGGTGAAGCTGCTCTTCATCCTGTTCATACTATTAATCACATTCTGAGTCCTGTTATCCAAAATCAAACTCCATATAAGCGCCTTTTTGGGTCACCTCCAGACTATCACCACCTTCGCTCCTTCGGTTATGCTTGTTTCGTTCTTCTTCAGCCACATGAGCATAACAAACTTGAGCCTCGGTCAAGGCTTTGTTGTTTTCTTGGCTATGGCAAAACTCAAAAGGGGTATAGGTGTTATGATCTTGTCTCTCATCGTCTTCGTATCTCCCGTAATGTTGTTTTTTGGGAACATCGCCTCTTTGTCGAGCTCTCTCATTTTAGTGCTTCCTTGTCTTCCTTCTCTATCTTAGATCTTTTTTCAAATGAGGCACATATTCCTTCTGTAGCTGCTCCTGATCCTCCTGTAGCTGCTCCTGATCCTCCTGTAGTTGCTCATGATTTTGTTGATGTAGACTTCTCTGTCCAACCACTAGATATCACTGATCCCTTTCCTAGTTCACCCTTTAATGAATAGGTGGAGGATGAACAGGTTGAAAACGAGCTACCCAACCCCAATCCTGAGCTTGGGTCTCTTGCTCCTGCTCCGCCTGAAGATCTTGCACAAGACATTCCACCTCGTCACTCAACTAGGGTAAGATCTATTCCTGCACATTTACTTGACTATCATTGTTACACTGCTCTTGTTACATTACACGAGCCTTACACCTATCTTGAGGCTTCCACTGACCCTTTATGGCAGATTGCAATGAAAGAGGAACTTGATGCATTATCTAAAAACCATACTTGGGATTTGGTGACACTTCCTCTTGGGAAATCTGTGGTTGGTTGTAAGTGGATCTACAAGATTAAGACTTGCTTTGATGGGTCCACTGAGCGCTACAAAGCTCGTCTTGTTGCAAAAGGTTTTACACAAGAGTATGAGATTGATTATAAAGAGACCTTTACTCCGGTTGCTCGTATCTCATTTGTTCATGCCCTTTTAGTTGTTGCTGTTGCCAGTAAATGGGACCTTTTTCAGATGGATGTCAAAAATGCATTCCTTAATGGGGATTTAAGTGAAGAAGTGTATAGGCAACCTCCTCTTGATCTCTCTGTTGACTCAAACAAGGTTTGTCACCTTCGATGTGTACTTTATGGCCTTAAACAAGCTCCACGAGCTTGGTTTGCCAATTTCAGCTCTACCATCTCTCACTTGGGTTACATGGCTAGTCACTATGATTTTACCTTATTTCTTCGTCGCACTGACAAAGACACTATTTTACTTCTCTTATATGTGAATGATATGATCATAACTGGTGATGACCTCAATGGCATTCAACAACTCAAGACTTTTCTCAGTCAGCAGTTTGAGATGAAAGATCTTGGACATCTCAGCTACTTCTTGGGTCTTGAAATCACTCATTCTACAGATGAACTTTATATTACTCAAGCCAAGTATACCTCTGAACTCTTGTCTCGCGCTGGACTCATTGATAGCAAGACTGTTGACACTCTAGTTGAGTTTAATGTGCATCTGACTCCCTCAAGGGGGAAACCATTGTCTAATCCCTCTCTTTACAGACGCTTGGTTGGCTTGGTTTATCTCACTGTCACTCGTCCAGACATTTCCTATGCTGTTCACCAGGTGAGCCAATATCTATCTGCTCCACGATCGACTCGCTATGCTGCTGTTCTACGCATTCTTTGATACCTAAAGGGCACTCTCTTCCATGGTCTTTTCTACTCTGCTCAGTCTCCTCTTACTCTCTGTGCATTTTCTGATGCTGATTAGGCAGGAAAGCCCACTGATCGCAGGTCCACCACTGGTTATTGCTTTCTTCTTGGTTCTTCTTTGATTTCTTAGCAAAGTAAGAAACAAACTCATGTGACCCGCTCTAGTACTGAAGCAAAATATCGTGCCTTTGCTGATACCACATCTGAGCTCTTTTGGCTACGATGGCTTCTCAAAGACTTAGGTGTGTCTACATCCTCTGCGACTCCTCTTTATTGTGATAACCAGAGTGCTATTCATATTGCTCACAATGATGTCTTCTATGAACGGACTAAACACATTGAGATTGATTGTCATTTTATCCGTTTTCATCTTGTTCATGGTGCTCTCAAGCTGATCTCAGTCTCCTCTAAAGATCAACTTGCATCTTCACGAAGTTACATCCTAAGGGACGTTTTCGTACTTTGGTTGACAACTTCAAGTTGGTCTCACATCCACCTTGAGTTTGAGGGGGGCTGTTAACGTATATAGTGTTGTGGGCTTTAAGCCCAATTAGGTTACTTGTATAGTACACATATTTACTTGTACTGCACACATATGCCTCTTATATAAAGGCACCTATGTACATTCTTTTATCATGAAATACAATATAATTACATTCAATATTTCTAACAGTGGAAAAAAGTTCATGCGAGAAGATAAAAGAGTTGATACAAATCTTGACAAAGCAGTCATGGAAGTGCATTCTTATGAGGGCAGCTGCCAATGATGGAGCATTGTGGATGTGCTGGTTAACAAAGTCTTGAATAATCTTCTCAGCTTTTGGGCAGTTCTTAGAGTAAAAACCCAACTGCAGTTGAGCTTGTGTTGAGCCTAGAAATCCTAAAAGAACTAAGATTGCTATCCCAAAACATCTTATTACCCCCATTTTCAAGTCTGAGTTACTATATTTGGAAACGATGTATGTCAAAAGAACTTCTTTAAAGGACAGGAAGCAAAAATGTTCTTATAATTTGGAAACCAAAAGGTGTTAAGGGGGATATTTTTAACCTTTATCTACAGGGCCTGTGGCCCACAGCCTATAGACAAGAAGCAAGTTGATCAAAGTCGATTCACCTCCTTCTCATAAAAAAAAAAAAAGTCGGTTCACCTAGCGAACCAACACGTGCTCTAGCAAAACTTTATCATACTTTATATACTATTAGTGTGTAACTCGTGCTTACACACGGGAAAGATGAATTGTAGTAATATTATTGATGTTAATTTGAGTTATTAAACATATAAGATATAATTTGATCAAGATATTTGAAGGTACTAAAATAGCTTTTTCTTACAAATTTTATTTACGTCAAATTTCTCACTACATTGTTGTTACATATAAATTTGAAGATCACTATTGGATGCTACAAATACAAAATCAATTCACAATTATTGTCAGTGAAATTTTACTGAATATAACAGAAAATAAAATAATAAATTGGTTAAATAGTATCTCCTAAATTGAATTGGAAGAGGTGCATGAGATCGTTCATCTCAATTACAATTTATTACATTCAATATCTTCTCATATAAATTATACATTACCAAAAAAAAAAAAAATGCTCATTAGTTTACAAAAAAAAAAAAAAAAAAAAAAAAAAGCAAAAATCTAAACAATTTAATTTATATGGAAAGCTAACAAAAACAAAATCTAATTTTGATTCTAATTTAATTTTCTCTAAACTTTGGTTTTAAAAAGTTAATATATATATATATATATATTACATAGTTAGTAATGAACCATACATAATTATGGTATATTACATAAATGACTTATAAACTTAAATTGTTTTTAGTTATACCAAAAAAAAAAGTTCATAAATATAATATCATTCAAAATTTATGTTTTTTTTTTAATGATTTACTTGTACTGGACTCCTTGTTTTTTACACTAAATAACTCATTTGCAAAAATTTAAAACTTAGATTAGATAAGACACATGGTGCAAAATTAAACTTTAATTAAAATCCAATTGTTACATTGAATTAACTCACTTTGCACAAAATTTAAAAACTTAAATTAGATGGGATATGTGACGCAAATTTAGACTCTAATTGAATTTCAATTTGAAATCTAATTAGATTTTCTCTTAACTTTACCTATTTTATTATTATTATTATTATTATTATTATATATAGATTAGCTATATTAAATAATTATTTGTTAGGGCAGCCCCCTTATACGACAAGTAGT
>NW_027069560.1:1586258-1589618 GCF_002906115.3 Quercus suber | reverse complement strand
GTTTTTTTTTTTTTTTTTTTTTTTTTTTTTTAAGGGAATGAATTCTTATTACATGAGCACGCCTCTACTATAAAATCAGAAAGAAGAAAGGGATTTTTTTTTTTTTTTTGAGCAAAGAAGAAAGGGATTTTAGAAGGAACCAAGCACTGCTAAAGGGGGTAAAAGTCACAATTTCTACAAAATATATCCTATATAATTTGTTAGGAGCGTCAAGGAATATTTCGAAGAATCCAAAATTTAAAGCATTTGGACAAAGAACAATTCTATGTTGAAATAACAAGGGAAGGGTGGGTCTACAGTCTTTATTCAGAATATATTGAAAAACCAAGGGAAAATGAGAGGGGGGTCTACAGTCCTTTATTTCTCTGCTTACGTAACGGAAAAATACAGGTACGATCCATCTACTGTCCATTTATTCACACATCAAATTAAAATAACAAACAATTTCAAACTAGCATGGTACCCAAACCATGAAATTTAATCCACCAAATTAAAGAAAGAACGAAAAAAAAAAAGATTCTAGCTATTCACTACTGCACATTGCTTCCTAATCTCACCGGTTGACCCTGTCTTAACGTTGATACGACCCATTTTCTCCATGGACTTGGCAAATTCATCATAGAAATTTTGAATTGGTCCTTGAAGTAGTTTGGTGACGAAAGTCTTAGTTGTGGGGTTCGTAGTTAAAGCAGCATCGGATTGGAATAGACCCCGCCTTTTAAGTAGATGTGAGTAGTAGCTAAGGTCAAATGTTTTGCGACTTCCAGGATCCATCTCAACTATTGTGGTATTATCATTAGGATTTGTACACTTTTTTGCCTTGAGATTGGCAGCATATTCAGAGTCTAGAGCTGGGTCCTGATCACCCACACCAGTGAAATTATACAGGCGGGCTGAAAATGATGAACAATGAGACACACCAATGGTGTGAGCACCTGAAAAAAATTGATTAATATAATGTATTAGTATCAATATAGATTAATTTAGTATATGATAGAAACAAGTGCTAGGAAATTACAATGCTTAGCTTACCTGAGAGCAAGACCAGGTCAGTTAAGTCAAGACCCTGGTTGGAAAATAGTCTCTGGAGAGTGGAGAAGTTTCCAGTTGGAGGTGGGATGTTGTTCAAGGCTTCTGACCTATTAGAGATTGTCCCATCTCTTCGACCAGTTGGGACTCTCCAAAATGGACCTCCCTGTCCAAAACATAACATAGAAACTAGTAAAAATGGTCCATTTCCTTAGTCATAAAAAGAAAGATTATGGTTTTATTTTTTAAAAATACCGTCATTCTTTTTCAAAACGGCACTTTTATTTCTTCGGATTTGTGGAAGAATGGCACTCTCTAGTTTTGTATAAATGCAACAACTAAGTTCATATTCTCTCCAATTGTGATTTTACTAACAATATATTCCATTTTAATGAAAGATTCTTATTCAAATTATGGACGAAATAACTCTTCACCTTTAATATTTGTGGATGAATGACAGTCATTAAGGCATATATAAATTAATATGATTTTTTTAAAATATATTTTTTCAATGGAAACTTAAATGTTACATTTATGCAGACCTCAAGAGGAAAGTGTCATCTCATGAAGCATTTAGAGGGTGTTATCTTGTAAAATCTCGAGGATGTAATTACCCTATTAGTTTTTCCAAAGACAATGGTAGAGCCATGATTTCAGTTTAAGGAAACCAAGATTGAAACTAAAATTAATTTAAAAAATATTAATCAATATTAATAACAAAATAAAAAAAATTATATATTAATGTAATTTTTAGGTTTTTTCATAATCATAATTGATTACAAATATATATTTCATAGTATCAAAATATAGAAAACAAAAGAATTTTTTTTTCACATGTATATATCTTTTTTTTCTAATTACAGAAAAGCCCCTATGGATATATTATTATTCAATCATATGAAGATCATTATTGTAAACACTAAGGATATCAAATATATATCTTGTCATTTTTTTTTCACAAGTATATATCACAATTGACTACAAGTATATGTTTCAAAAATAATAAATCTAATAGTTTTTTTCACAAAATCTTTTACAATCACTTTAGTAGCAAGTTGTAAATAATAAACAATAAAATGATTGGCCCAAATAAGATTAATATCAACTTAACAGCTCAATAGTTGTAAATTTTTTTTTGGTCAACTTTTATGAAATTTGTTGTAAAAAAATTTATGTAGATAAAATAACATTATTTATCTTTGAATTGGGAGGAGAGAGGTTAGCCGCTAAAGCAGTGAGAGCGTGTCAAAGCACAAAACTATGAGGGTGAAGTGGGACTCATCAAACTTTAATGTAGTTGTAAAAAGACGGAAATATATTTTGTACTTATATGGACATATGGTTGCTCTGATATATGTAAGGTGGCAAAATCGACACCCGTTGCATTTTTGGTTCTAGCGTGTAGTATTAAGTCAAAAAAAAAAAAAAAAAGTGGTTGCTTGACATTTATTTGGGGAGGTTCCCCTCGCCACCCTTTAGATTTTTTATATATTTTTTATATATGGTTGCGTGACATATATCAGAGCAAAACGTACAGAATTTGAGGAAGGGATCTAAAAAAATAGCATTTAAATACTGTAATTAAATTTTATCATATATATATATATATTAAAAATAAAAAATATAAGTTTTTGGGCTCTCGCCCCCCTTGGCTCTCCCGTTGGCCAAAGACACAATTTTTTTTTTTTTTTTCTATAAATTTTGTAATTGTGGAGTTCACAGTAGACATAGCTGAGTTGATCATGGTTGATCAACTCAGAAATTATAAAATTTGTAGTGAAAAAGTAATGTATATAGGCAGGATAGAGCTAGAATAAAATTGTTTTGAGTTCTCACCGTGGCCACAATAGAATCTCTTGCAACCAAAGCAATGATATCTGCACAAGAAACTATGCCAGGACATTCAGCTTCAACTAGGCTCTTCACTCTGTCAATGAAGTCAAAACCTCTGACTGTCAGATTTGGAGTAGCAGCCTTTTCCGCTTGGTTATTTGAGGTTGAGTTCAGAAGCAAAGATGCATCACACCCCTGAATAAGAGGCAAAAACATGAACTTCTCTGTTAGTAACTACAACCAAAAGAGGCAATATCTTTACATTCACATATAGTAAAACACTCATGAAGAATAAGCTAAGAAAAGCAGTGTGGAAAAAAGTTCATGTGAGAAGATAAAAGAGTTGACACAAACCCTGACAAAGCAGTCATGGAAGTGCATTCTTATGAGGGCAGCTGCCAATGATGGAGCATTGTGGATGTGCTGGTTAACAAAGTCTTGAATAATCTTCTCAGCTTTTGGGCAGTTCTTAGAGTAAAAACCCAACTGCAGTTGAGC
>NW_027069560.1:1476023-1582185 GCF_002906115.3 Quercus suber | reverse complement strand
TTCATGCATTTTTGCATGCACATGTACCATTCTTTTCTTTCTTTGATATTATTGTTGATTGGTACTTTTATGCTTCTCTCTCTCTCTCTCTCTCTCTCTAGGATAGTTTGCGCATGGCACCCAAGTGCAAATCCACTCCGTCCCGAAATCCTCTTCATTCCGAGGCATCATCCTCTTCTGATCTTACTCCCTCTCATGTTAGGTTCCGTAATGATAAAGCCCGTCAGGACTTTTCGGAGAACTTCTCTAAACGTGGTATTCATTCGAAAAGCCACGTTATCTTACCGGACTTCTCCAATACTGATTTACCCACTATCATTCACAGTCAGGGTTAGGAATCTCTTTGTGAGATCCCAGTCAGTTGTCCCTCCGTGATTATATAGGAGTTTTACTCCAATATGCATGAATTTGATTCTTCCATACCTCGTTTCATCACTTCTGTTCAAGGTATACATATAGTAGTCACTCTGGAGCTTATCTCCGATGTGCTACACGTTTCGAGGGTATCGCATCCTAATTACCCCAGATGTCATCGTCTACAAACTGTGTCCAAAGACGAACTCTCGTCTCTCTTTTGTGAGACACCTTCATCATGGGGTGATTGTAAAAACACCTCATGCTTAGGCTTTGCAAAAAGTCTGAGGTTCCTTAACATGGTGATGACATTTGTTCTTCATCTTTTGTCTCACTATAACTCTATTACCGAGTCTTGTGCTCGCTTTTTGCTTTCCCTCCTTGGAGGGCTTGCCATTGAATTTCCCTTTCATTTCATACTCTCCCTTATAGATATCTATAGGAATATGACGACCTGTGATAAACTCATTTTCCCTTCGGCTATCACGCAAATCATTTACCATTCTTCTGTCTCTTATCCAGAGTTTGCTCATTTCACCATTATGGGTGCCATTAGTGGCACATCCATTAGATGGAGCAAGGCCCATCTTCAACTGAAGTGGCCATGTACAGAGACGGCAATTCCTCTAGCCTCTTTCGCTCCATCCACCTCTGCTCCTTCTTCTTTTGCGTGTGGTGTGACTCTCGAGGCCATCATAGCACAGCTTAAGTGCATGGATGCTCGCCTTGACACTCTTAGTGATGAGTTGTGTCAGGTGAACACCCGTGTTGGTCGTATCGCACGGCAGCAGGCTATCCTAGGTGGCTTCACCGCATCTCCATCTCCGCAGGCTTTAGGGGACAAGGATGATGATGATGGCTTCGGTGATGATGATGATGATGAGGTTGAAGATGCTAGCTCTTTCGGCGATGACTGCTTCTCAGTGACTTGCCCTTTGTCATTCATGACAAAAGGGGAAGTAGTTTTGGGTATGAGAGTAGTCACATACTTAGGGGGAGAGTTAGCATAAGACATTTTTGTTAGGGAGAGTGTTTTTGTTTATGAGGGATGTAGTGAGAATTTTTGTATCTTTTCTTTTCTTTCTACTTTAGATACATTATTCTTGTACATTGGTCTTGTGACCACTTAGTGATAGCAAACTGTGTATTCATTATTGATATATATATTTGATGAGGTTGTTATCACATTTTCACCTATCTCTCCATGTGTTGTTTCTTTTCTTTCTTTATACACATGCTTCTTATTTGTGTACACAATCTTTTATTTCCATTTCACATTAAAATGCCTTGATGAGTTTTGTTTAAGGTGTTTCAGAAAGACAGGTTATCAAAATCTTCCATGCCATGAACTCTCTTCTTGAAAAGTTTTTCAAGAATTTGTGTTAAGGTAGATTTTATTGTATTCAACAAGTGAGTATGAGTGGAGTGATTTATGACTTTTCTCATATTTCATTTGTTTGTTGTGGTTTTTTCATGGATTGCCAAAAGGGAAGATTGATAGGACATATGTGGAACATGTTATGAACATATGTTTTTTAGAATTGGTTAATCCTTGGACAAAATGCATTTTACTTGTAATTGGGTAGATCTAAGATATGTTTAATACTTCAAGGACCAAGAGTTCAAGTCCAAGTGTTAAAATCATGCAAATCTGTTCGAGAAACAAATAAAGAAGTGTTGTACTATAAAGTTTGATAGATAGCTCGACAGATTGTATCTATCGAGGTTTAAAAGGAGATTTTAGCCTGATGCTTGACAGATATGCTATCTATCAAGAATTACAAAATTTAGATTTCCAGATCTATTTTTCACGCATATTCAAGCTATGTGTTTAGTTTTTTTTTTTCCCCCCTAACAACTCTAGACATATATAAGGATTATTTTAAGGGTCGTCTCAGTTGATGAAACTTGATGCAAAGGTTTTATTCATGTATATTGTGATCGGAGACAATTTGCCCTACTTAATCTCTCAGTTGATGAAATTTGATGCAAAGGTTTTATTCATGTATATTATGACCGGAGACAATTTGCCTTACTTCATTTTTCTATTGAAGAAGCTGTTGCGTTTGTACGCCATAGGGTTTTGTAACGAAGGAGCTTCTTGATCTTCATCGTCTAGATGAATTGAAGAACTTTGCAGCCAACATCCTTCACAAGTTGGTGTGTTAGTCACGTACTAAGATCCGTACATCGATTGGTTAGTCATGTACTTGGAGCCATGCATTGAAAGGAGAGATTGTCACTACATTACAAGTCCAATTGTGTATTGGGGTAAGGGTTCAACTGTAGGTTGGTATAAGGTACTGGGATTCCTTTACTTGTAATCGTTTGTTTTGATAATAGTGAATTCTCGAGAATTGTGACCTTAAATTCACCCGGTAAGGTTTTGTCTCGGTGGTTTTCCCATTTGTAAACAAATCACTTGTGTCAAATTTGTCCCATTTGTCTCGGTGGTTTTTCCCATTTGACACAAGTGATTTGTTTACAAATTTGTTTTCCACTGCATTTAGTTTTATTGGTGATTTGTTTATGCTACCATGCTTATTGTATGTAATTGAATCTAATTAATTAATTTGGCTAATTAATTGATTAATTTACCAAAGGGGTCAATACATTCTTGGCCCATCAGAAAGGAAGGTTGGAACCGTATTATCCTTAAGGAAGATGCCAAGAGCTTTTTTGATCCACTAACTTCCGAAAACATCTCCCCAGCATGGACCATTAGCAATGTTATCAATAATGTGTTATGTCTTAAGCATTTATTTTCAGTTTGTCACTTTTGTTGGGTCAAAAGGGATTGCAATGCTGCTGAACATGCAGCTACAAAGCTTTCCCTTAGTTCTCTTGAGTCTTTCTATTTCAATAAGGACAATTTGCCTAGAGCTTTAGCCTCTATCTGTAAGGCAGAGTGCCCATCCTTTTCTGTTTTTGAATGAAATTGCAGCTTATCAAAAAGAAAAAAAAAAAAAAATGACGTTTCTCTGTAAATTCCCTTTTCTATTTTTGTCTTATCTCATAAACCCTCTTTGTGTGATATTTTGACGGGTTACATGCATCACTGTATTTTTACTGAAAGGAAAAATGAAATTGTTTTCCTAAAAAATAAGAACAAGAAATTGGAAGGTCAATGAACATCTGTGATCATGATGATCAGCATTAGGAGGGCCATCCTAAAGCTGGAAAATATCTATCAGTTAGCTGTCACATGGAATGACGCAAGAGGAAGGTAAGGAGAGTAGTCTGACCTTGCCTGGATTACAAAGTCATACCTAACTACAGATTTTTTTTGGTTGGCAGTGAATGAAAGGTCCTCAAGGGGGAATAGCCCAGTCAAATAAAGATATGTTAGTGACTTCATATGCACATGCTGCAGTGCAGCTACAGAAAGAAATTATCTTGATTGCAGATTCTCAAGAAGGATCTGGTTGAGAATTTGAGACGTGTAACATTGTTAGATTCGTAGCAATTGTCAAATGTATTAGCTGGGCCGACAACGCTTGAGGAGAAAGACCTTTTTCTTCCATACTCGACAGTAAATATTTTAGTGTTGTTAGATCATTCAATCCAACTTAATTCTAAGCTTAGGATTTTGGTGTGAAATCAGAAATGTTTGTGATGCTGCAATAGGCTTCGTAGCTCAGATAAAATCGGAAATGCCCTTTATCTCATACTCTTCTTTCCCACAATTCAATTAGATGCAAAGTCTAGAAAGCCCTTTTTCATGGATGTAGAAAAGGTTTTTTTAATCCAATCCAACACAGCATGTGAAACATGGCAGCAATGTTAAGCATAAAAAGATCGTACCTAGTATACAAAACTCCCACTTTTGCAGAGTCTGGGAGAGGTCATAGTAGGCAGCCTTGCTCCTTATTGTAGGCCATGAAATTGCTTGGAACTGACATCAATTCATCAAATGTGATATGCTTTTTAAAAATTAAATAAAAAAAGCATATTTTCATAAACAGCTCCAAATTTTTCTTCAAAGATTAATTTAGAGACGCATGGTAGTTTTAAAAAAATTTCCCCCACTTGGCTTTGGCTTAAGTGTAATCGGTGGTTGGGACAAAAATATGCATTCAGGTTTTGCAAAAATTGTGCTACCAGTGGTAGCACAATTTTTGTTTGTGTAGCCTTCCACAAAATATGTATGTGGTAGGCTACTATCAGTGACGGTGCCACCTTATGGTCAGGTGGTCCAGGACCATCCTGGCCTGAAAAAAAAAAATATAATAATAATAATAATAATAATAATAATAATTAAAAATTTTATATTTATTTATCTTTAAAAAAATTTTTAGGACCACCCTAAATTTTTTTTATACCAATAAAATTAAATATTGAGTAACTTAACAATATATTGGGGTCTTTCAAGTAAAAAGGAAAAACTCAAAAAAAAAATTTGAAATAAAATCTAGAAAAAAAAATTATAATAAAACTACTATAGGCTGGGCAGTGGCTTGATTCCTTTTACTAAGCACACTGCGCGATATAACACAATTTTCAACCTTTTATTATTTTTTATTACAATATTATTTTTCCTCACTAGACATATATTATTTACTTCTCATTTTTAATTATTTTTTCTTATTTATTCTTAACCACACACATCTTCTGTCTCCTCAATTTTTACACTTCATACTTTTAAATTATATCACATCTTCATCTACACTTTTACATCTACGTTTTGCCTTCCTCCTTGTTCGTAACTTCTGTGTCTTCTATTAGTACCAGTGCGGTAGTGCCCCTTCTCAAGTTTTGAGTCTCAAATTTCTCAATACGATTTTTTTTTTTTTTAAAGCTGTGTAGGTACCTTTGTTCATTTCTTTTCTTTTCATTTTTTTTCCTTTTGAGGTTTTTTGGTTTATAGAATGCAAATTTGTTTTGGTTTAAGAACAATTTTTATTTTTTAAGCACAAACTTCATGCCGACCAAATCTTGAATTTCAGCCGGTATTTACTGAAACACCCGAAATAGACGAGAATGACCCAAAAATTTTTCCGAAGTGGAATAGGTTGAGTTACTGTTCCGGTTTGTTTACCGGCACAGTATTTTTCAGTCCTTAGGACCGGAACGGAATGGAATTAATAACATTGAATTAAACCTAATTACCTAAAGGCTAAAAAGATATAAAATTGTGTAATTTATGTTTCCTAAGGAATACCCTAAACAAAATTCCTGGAGCCGCCACTGGCTACCATATGTATGTATGTGGTAGCCTACCACATACATGTATGCAGCAGCATGCTTGCTCTTGCTTGAGAGAGAGAGAGAGAGAGAGAGAGAGAGAGAGAGAGAGAGAGAGAGAGAGAGAGAGAGAGAGAGAGAGAGAGAGAGAGAGAGAGAGAGAGAATCTTGCTGAAAACAGTAATGCTATCAGAATGAAGCTAACATACAAATACTTCACTCATTCTCCTTACATGACTCTAAAACTTAAATCCCTTCTTATGGAAAGCAAATAAATGAGTTTGCGGTTATATAATTGTTAATAGCCATTGAAGGAACCTTAAAAGTTCTATAGAACTAACTCTAAGACCTTAATTTTTTTTCTCTGTTAGGAGCTCCATTTCAGTGACACAATGAGGGTAGTCGTTGTTACAAGGACACTCGAATTTGTAATGGAAGTGGGTCTCCAAGAACCTGTTCTTGAAGTTAAAATGAAGATAGAACAATTTTTAGGTGTCCCTGTGGCTTCACAAACTCTCTCAGTATCTGGATGGGAGTTGATGGATGGACTTGACATGGAAGACTATCCAATTGTCACTGAAGGTACAAAAATTGACCTCACCTTCAAATCCATGATTATATTACCTCCGTTAAACCATTGTAGTAAAATCCAAATTTTAGTGAAATTCTCATCTAGGCAGTTTAACATAGAAGTAGACACAACAGAAACTGTGCGTAGTCTAAAAGAGAAAATTCACATCATTGATGGCACACCCATCAAAAGAATGTCACTTTTCTATTGTGGGATAGAATTACAAGAGGACTTTCGCAATCTTACTGAGTATGGCATACACGAATTCTCAGAAATAATTGTGTTCCTCAAGGCCATAAATCGTCTAAGGGATGAACCTCCATCGAAAAGACTAAGTCTAGTGGTGCAAACTTCTTCTAGTTTGCTTAATGCAGCCAGCATTCCTGTGGAATTGAAGGATTCATGCACTGTAAATGACTTGAGGCAATTATTATTGAGCAAAAAAATTCTTCCCATTGATGATTATTTGTTTATACACAAGCAGAGGATTATGCGTGACAATTGCAGCCTCCGGTGGCATGGTGTTGAAAATGGGGACCCTCTCTATGTGTTCAAAGGAACTATCAGTAGAAGTGGATATTGAGATGCTACAAGTTTCTATGCCTAGCATGCACGGTTGGAATTTAAATTTAAACCAGAAAAAGTGTTTTTTTTTTTTTAATAAATAATTTTAATCCAGAAGTCCAGAATAAATGTTATGTAGAATCTATTTAGGAATCTATGAAGGCTATGCTTAAACACCAAAGAGTATTTGCTTTATCATCATCAAAAAACTTTGGAAACTATTAATGTGGAAAATAATGATACTATTGTGTGAATGGCTTGGAGTATCGATGATAAAATGGAAGCAAGTCTTGGATTCAATCCTTACCATCAACCAACAAAAAGGATAAGCATCATTTGTTAAAACTTATAGTTATGCTAAAACCAACAATTTACCAAGTTACAGTTAAGTAGGAAGAGGGTTTAAAAAAGAAAAAGAAAAGAAAAATGAACCCAAAGCCAATCCTAGCATTCTATGTTAGGAAAAATAGAAGAAACTTGATGGTTGCTACCAGTATTGTCAGCTTACACATCCTTGTAGCTAATGGTTCTGTTACACTGCACTCACTTCGTACAAACATGTAATCCTCATCTATATAATTAACAAGATACAACAAGTTTTTTAAAATTAAAACACTTAAACTAGGCAATTCTCAATTCCTGAGTCCACCCCAAGAGACAATCAGGCCAACTGAACACAAAATGTTGATTGGACCCATCATCAAGAGGATTGAAAAAGAGGTAAATATGAGAGCCATCTTGGACCCCACAATCAACGAGTGAAATCCCATCTCCATCAACGTTCATCGGACGGCTGCAATTGTTGTCGAGAATGAGGATCAGACGGTCACATGGGAGCTTCTGCTGAGCCTCAATTTCCCTCTTCAGATCAGCAAGGGTGGCATCGTTACCCACTTGTATATAGAACAGAGTTCCTGTCAAGTTCTCCACTACCACCCTCATTTCCAAAGGCATTGAAAGGCTTTGTCTTTTTTTTTTTTTCAGTCTCATCCATTATCCATAACATAAGAGAAAGAGACAGCCTTACTCTAAGGCCAACACAACACGTAGAACTTGAAAGGTGTTCACGCATGCAGCATTCTCGCTAGTTAGTTTGTAAGCATGCATAAGAGATGGGAGTAGTTGATAGTGTAAAGGCTTAAGCAAAGTGAAATTAGAGCCTGACTCGGCTAAAATTATGACATTAAAAAATTTCGGATCCTATGTATTAATTTTCTCTCCGTTACTTGTATATCTTACTCTGAAGTCTAAAACTTTGCAACGCCTGCGCTAAGAAAAAGGATCTGGACCCGCACTTGATGGTCGTTAAAGCTATGAAAAACTAATTAGTCACAAGGAGTTTAAAGTTAAACCATTTAATTAGATGAGGGTTTTTTTTTTTTTTTTTTTAATTTTTAATTTTTAATTTAATTTTTTAGAACTATAAATAATTATGAGTAGGAATAACCCAATTCATATTGTTCTTCAACTTGGTGAGGCTAATAAGAGCTTGTTTGTGGCACCGAGTAATGTTGTGATTACAAATAGAGAGGGTCCAAATTGAAATTACATTAATGTTTAAAGGGAAAAACTTGAAGTATGATTTCTTAAGCGTTGCGCTGTACTTTCAGTTTTCCAATTAAATATAAACAAATTAGTGCATTGAATTTAGTTGTCCATGGAAAGGTTACAATTATACTAATTTGTACTTCTTATATGTTTAAATATAATTAAGAACCTAAAAGTAACTGTTGACTAATTTTGTCCACCTTTAAATTAACAAGAAATCAATGGTAGTAAAACTGCCAACTCATTCATGACATGACTAAATTTTAAGAAAATAACTTAGGGAAATCTAAGTATTGCACTTAAGTTTTGTCCAATATATTTTTGACTAAAAGAGGGAGGACAAAAGATTCAATCTAATGACTTCCTACTTTTTGTGAAACATCTCTCAAGTCTCAAACTGTTTTTTTTTAGTAGAATAGCACAGAAGCACTCTCCTTTGTTTTGTGTAAAACTCTGGGCAACAAATTCCTACGCCAAACTTACGAAGGCAGATCAGTGAGTAGACTGAAGACACTGACCAGAAAATTTGTAGATAAAAAAGTAAGTATGTAGATTTTGTGAACGATCAACAACCTGCACTTAGAGAACCTATTTATTTGAATGAAGTGTTCTTTCCATGTTGCACTTTCTAATAAGTTAATTAGCTCCCATTTACCGGTCATGTTGATGTTGGAATCTCTAGGTTGTTACAACCAACAATTTTTTTTTTTTTTTTTTTTTTTTCTTTTGTGATAATTCAATAGTTGGGAGAGTGGGGATTTGAACTTGGACATCTCAATTGAGAACATCATGAAATCATGAAATACAACTTAAGTTGCAACACTCCTGGCTAGTTACATTACTTCCACCAATGTAGAAATCAACTCCATTTGAGAATTTAAATTGAAAATTTTGGAGGGAAAATAGTCACAAACCCCTCACAACTTCCCCTTAGCACACAAAACTACCTAAAGAGTCAAAGTTTTGATTGTACACTTAACTTCCCCTCAGCACACAAAACTATAGTTGTCAAAACGTGAATCGTATCATTAATCGATTTTTAATTTTTTTGTATCGTGTATCGTATGATACACAAATACTTAATAAAATTTATAAAAAAAATTATAAATATACATATATAAAGGGTATATTCATTATAAATTTTGAATGTATTCAACTAATGACTAATTTATTCATTACTTATGCAATAATATTTAACAAGCTAACTAAATAAATCAAACTAGCATGTGTTTATAACTTACACATTCAAATTACATAAATTCAAAAGTGATAATATATTACAAATGACCCAAAAATAATAATTTATTTTCATCGTATTCATCAAATTGCCTAATCAACCCCATCTAAGTCAACGCTATTATCATATTTATAATTTTGCAAATTTATTTCTACATTAAAATTTTCTTCATCATTATTCGTCACTAACATTTACTATCTTTTTTTTTTTAATAATTTTTTTTATTATTTTTTTTGGCATTCTAGTTTCTTGGACTTATAACAATAATAATAAAAAATTTAAAAAATTAAAAAAAAATTTAATATTAAAGTAAAAGGTAAGTGTGTACTATGTAGTCCAATTGTAGGAGATAGGGGAAAAAAACTAATGAATATGTTATTTTAATATGCTAAATTAAATAAACTAATAATTTTTTGCTAAAAATAAGTCTAACAACTTGTTAGATTCAAATAAAAGTACAAATTTTAACAAAAAATCTCATTTTAAAGTATTTGTCTATATATTGTACGATATGTACGATTTTATGATACAATACAAATCGTACAATACACATATTGTACTGTACGATTTATGAGCACTTACGAAACGAAACTTTTTCCACACGATACGATACGTATCGCGTATCGTACGATATTAACAACTATGCACAAAACTACCTAAAGAGTTAAAGTTTTGATTGTACACTTAACTTGTTTTGAGTCCAACACTAAGGGTCCGATTGGTTGGAGGGGTGAAAAAGTGGGAGGATAGAAAATAGTGGAATGATGGAAAAGTGGGAGGATAGAAAAAATTTTATTTTCTCTTATTTTTGTTTGGTTAAGAGTGGAAAAGTGGAGGGATGGAAAAAATGAGTTTAAATAAATTTACTCATATACCCTTATTAAAGAATGATGCCAAATTAAAATTAAAAAAAAAAAAAAAGTGACAAATAACCACACAAAAAAGAGCAATCTCCCAAAATTTTTTATAAAAATAAAAAACATGTTCCAAAAAAATCACATCTAGTAAAATAAAAATAAACTATCACGCCTAAGACCTAAAAAATCAAAAGAAAAAAAATTAGAAAAAAAAAAAAAAAAGAGGCAATGTTAATGCCCATGAAAAAAAGAAAGAAAAAAAGGTGGCAAGTGGCAACGTGATTGCCTAGAAAAAGAAAAAAAAAAAAAGTGGCCACATGGGGGGGGGGGAGGGGGGGGGGGGGAAGGCGGGGCAACGTTGCTACCAAGAAAGAGAGAAAAAAGAAAAAAAAAATGTAACTTAAAGTAAAAGTATTTGTGTAAATTACATTATTCACTTTTTCCTTCTCATTTTCCTCATAAATTGGGAGGATAAAAAAAAGTGGATTTGGAGAGATTATTTTCCTTCCTATTTTTTGTCTCTTGTTTTCTCTCTTAAACTAAATAGTGGAAAATGACATTTCCCACTCTATTTGTCATCCTCTCTGTTTTCACCCTAACCAAACATACCCTAAACCCCACAATGGTAAAACATATGTAACCCACCTTAGATTTTTTAGTGTTACACAACACCGCCCGCACTCCCCTCCAAAGTGGCATTGCTTTATTTGTAAACCGTTCAACATCTATTAAATAAAAAATGAGTTGCTCATGTGATGATACTTCTTCTTTAGAGTGTGTGTTGGGGGGGGGGGGGGGGTGGTTTTACACTAGGTCGGCTCCCCTCCCGTTTAGAATCCTTATGTTTTCTCTTGTTGTCTAGATGAGTAACAATTGACAAATGACACATCCAAAGGTTAAAAAAAAAAAAAACCAATGTCAACTATGGAATTTCTCTCAATTTTTGGGTCTTTCTTTCTCTCTTTCTTTCTGTCTCTTTGCCTCTTTCTATCTATCTCTCCAACATTATCATCACCACTTGAACGTTAGAGGCGTCAAGATTAGAAGTTGGGTAAAAGTGAATTCTGAATGATAAGAGAAAACCCATGTTTGCTTTCTTTTCAAATCACAATATACAACTGAACTTGAGAAAAGAAAAGAATGGAGGGATAAAGATGAATTGAAGTTTTTGACGTTGAATAGATTTGGCCATTCGGTGATAACATGTTAGGTCTTCAATAAGCCCAAATCAAGAAGAAATATACAGTAAATTATGCGGCCAAACAACTACTCGAAACAATAGAAAAAATAAAAATAAAATTAAGAGTGGAGATAGAACAGATGATGGTTTTACAAGAAAAATGAAAATGGCTTTACAAACAGAGGACAATAACTTGAACACCCACCTTGCACAATAGAGCGTCCTTGGCTTTTGGTAGAAAGATTTTATTCTTCTTTGATTTCCTCATCTATTGTCCCACTTTTACCCCTTTTTTCCAGAAAGTTATGATCTTGGCGCCTTTGATTCAAAGGCGACTGTGACAATGTTGGAGAGAGAGACAAGCAAAGAGAGAGACTAGAAGAAAGAAAGAAAGAAAAACCCAAAAATTGAGAGAAAACCCATCATTGACATGGGTGTTTTTTAACCTTTGGATGTGTCATTTGCCATGTGTCACTCATCTAGAAAAAAATAGAAAACATGAGGATTCTAAATGGGAGGGGAGCCGGACCCATTTACACTCAAAACTTCATGGATTTTACGTTTTACAGAAAAACTACATGGGGGTTTTTTATACCTTTCCCATTTTGGAATCAAATAACTACCAGATAAGATAACAGCACAAGATTCCCAGCTTGGATCCTATGGGGACAAGCATTTCCCTAGAAGAAAGAGTAGTAAAATTTTATTATTTTATTCAAGGGAAAAAAATATTATCAATTACGATGTACAAACTTAATCAATAAACCTATGACTAGATGTAAAAATATGACTACGTTTCGTTAAGATACTGGGTATGCTAACAAAACTTTCTGCTGGTACCAAAAATGACAAAACCATGTGTGAGACATACCAGAAACTCCTTAAGGCAAGTGAATCAGACTCTGGCCGGACTCTGCACCCTGAACTGTACTAGACCAAGTTCCTTGAAGCCAAATCCACAGAATTCAATTCACAGCCAGCTTCAAACTTTGAGTTGAGCAGGTCCTGACAAACCTTGCACTTTCATCATACAATGATACTTTGTTGGTGCAATAATGCCAGCCTGTGTGCACAAATCCACAACTGCTGGTGCATGTCCATAAAAATCCCTATGTGCATCCACAAGCACAAGAGGATCCTGAGGCCGCCGCTTCCATACAAGCTTAGGAGGCACCAAATCATCTACTTCTGCCTTTTCCCAGAAGTGGGCTCCTCGCCAACTCTCATACTTAAATACTCCACAGAGCCTAGCCTTGTGTCCAGATGGCCCAACATGAACTTCTGAACAGTATTTACAGACTTTTGCTGAATAAACCAACAACAATTTCTGTACACCAGTTCTTAGGATCTCCCATGCTCTCAGAGTTCTATTGGCAATTAACTTCAGTTCATGAGGTGACAGAGACTCAGCTCCTTCAATAGCAGCGGAAACATTTTCCGAGTTCCAATTGCTGGAGCACATATCTTCATCATATGGATTGGCTCCTGCCTGCCAACACAGTTCGACAACTGCAGGAACACGGTCAAAATCAAACCTTTGTTGGTGCTTAATAACATCTTGGAACATGTTCTGCAGATGAAAAGTTTCTACTGGAACAAGTATATCATTCAAACCACCACTAATCCATTCATGAACTCGATTCTTAGCACGGCGCTTGTAACCACAGCAAGTCTGAATTAAATGACCTTTCTCACCAATATACACTTCTGGACAAAACCTGCAATGGTACTTTATGAATGAAGTTAGGATGAACGTTCTCTTTGAAGAAATAGAGCATGTACTAAAGTGAAGTTAGGGGTATCACAGCCAAGTTAGATCAATTATTGTAGAATAAAATAGTCTTCAAGAGTTTAAGTGAACATATGGCAAAGACCTTTGTGCTAAATGTCACCTCCACCCCTCATAAGAGTGAGTTAGTGGCAGAGGTCAAGGGTTCATGTACCATGGGGTGCAGGTATCATGTAACAATTAAAAAGCAAGTAAGTGTTCAAGTGAAAATTAGAGACAGCTTGTTTACCAATGCTTGCCTAAAAACTGTTGGGTAATGTCTGCTAATTTATAGTGACAGCCTGACAGGCATAAAAATTTCACAATAAAGATGCACATAGTAATCAACTATATTCATAGTAATTGTCAATGACCATTGCTGCATAGGATGCATTTTGATAAGTGATATGTCTGCACATAGTTTTATTATTTCAGGTTTTGATTATTGTTCTTAATATTTTCAGCACCTGAGATAGGCTGGCAACATAATCATAAATTATAGTTCAGCACACATTTAATAGTTACAATGGGAGAGGGAGAGTTCTGAACCTGGACATCTCCATTGGAAACACCAGGAGGTGCTAGTTGAGCTACATGGCTCTTAGCAGCACATTTGAATCAACATCAAACCAGACCAACTTAGATTTCCAGCACTAATTAACTACATGTCTAAATCTTCATATAAAAAATTGTTAAAAACATGCAATACAGAGCGGCAAAATCGTTCATATACACAGTTTATAGATATCAACAAAATCATATAAATGAACCACGATTACATTTTAAGCAAAATGAACAAAATCATACACATCAATGACCCCATTTTTGACAAGATAGCAAGAAGCAATATTTAGGTTGTTTCCATGTTAAAATGATGAAGCACAAACAAATACAATTCAAATTATTGTTCAAAACATATATATATATATATATAAAATGAACACTCAAGCTGGACTTACTTGCAGGTCATAACAGGAAAGACATTGAGGAGAGTAGAGACGCCTTGGTAGAGCGCTGCTCGGGCCCTAAGTACCTCCTGGGCCACGGGAACCATGCCGCGAACCGGGTAGTCCTTGGCTCGGCTTTCGATTCTTTTCAGAATCATTGGCCTCAGCTTGTTAAAGTCTACCTTAGAGCTGTAAAATCTTGCGTGCATAACGCATCCAATCAAGTCCCCCGTAACATTCTGCCATGGTCTCTTCCTTACAGCCATATCAACAACCCCAAACCTCAAAAATCAATAGAAGAAGTATATTTCGTAACAAGTTGTCAAAGAAGCATTTAATCGAACAGGTTGTGGGCGATGAGGTCGGTGAGGAGTTTCTTATATGATTACGGGATTTACCGAGTGAAAGGTGAAGAAGGGTTTTGTTATTTGAGTTGGAAATGGTCCGGATATGAACGTAGAGCGGAAAAGGTATCGTTCGCCGGTTCTTCAAGAAAGCTCAAGTCTTCATCTTCGACGGCTTTAGAGAGGCTTAGAAAGAGTGAAAGAAGGAGAACAGAGCATCTTTGTGCGTGAATTTTAGTCCGTAGAACGAAATTGAGTGAGAGAGAGAGCGAGGAACACAAAGAGCCATTGCTCTGAGCAAAGTTAGACCAATTAATATTTTTTAATTGGAGTTGAATTTTGGTAAACTATCTGTTAAATTATATTATTTTTGTATATTTTTCATACTTATCAAATTTTGAGGCGATCAAAGATCAATAATTATGTTATTTATCAATTTTATAAATTCAAATTTTTGTAGTTTAAAATAATGCTTAAAAGATGAATTTATGAATTAAATAGTAAATAACATCAGATTGGTATGAAAATCGGCATGCATATTTAGAACAAATAAAATACGTAATTTAATAATAGAATTTTCAAAATATAAATTCATTAATAAGTTATTGGGTGGTGTGAGGCATTTACCTCAATCCCTTTACAGTTAATAAGAACCATGTCAAGAGGCGGATGGCTAGACCTAACAATAGCCTTATCTTCCTTAACAAAATTTGATTTTTTTAAATATATTCAAACTTTTTTATGAAATATTTTTCAAAATATAATGGTTTTTAACAAAATCGAAAAACAAAATATGTTTTTGCAACTCATGCAATTTCTGTTTCCACTTTCTTTTAACACGATCTTTTTCTTTTTGATCAAAAGTAGCATGATAAGATTTTCTCTTATCTTTGTTCTTTGCAGATTTAAATTCATCAAATAAAGCAATCATATCAATTTCAAAAGATGAAAATAGGAAAGCTTAAAATAATAAAAATAGGTATTTTAATAAAATTTTAATAACAAATTTAAACACTTACAAGAGATAATAATAGATAAAAATCTAGTTTACCGGAAAAGAAAAAAAAAAATAGATACAAAGCTTTGAACTGGAATGGAAAAAGGTTACAAGCTTAGGAAGCAGTCTGTAAACTATATGAAATTTGAAACTAGGAAAATTGAGTGATGCCTTCATCTGAAAGGGACGTCCCCGTTATAGGCAAAATATAATATATATATATATATTTTAGTTTTGGGTAAATATAAAATTTTTTTATTATTTTTTTCAAAGAAAATAAAGTTGCTAGTTTATCAAAGTTATGATTTTGTGGATTTTTGTTCGTTTAGATTGGTCATTTGTTCAAGCCTTCAACGTTGTTTTATTTTAATTTTTTTTTAATTTTTCGATAATTTAGTTTATTATGTAATTGATATTAAATAATGAAAGAGAAATTATACTTTACCATCCTAAATTATACCTCATGTTAAACTTTGCATTCTAAATTTTTCGAATATATTTTTTGCACTCTAAACTATGACCATTGTTACACTTTGCATCCCGATGTTAAGTTTGCTGTTAACTTAGATAAAAAAATATGACACCACGTGAAAAAACCTAATTGCCCCTCTTCTCAATGCCTTAAAAATAAAAGATAAATAATACTTTACCACCCTAAACTATACTCCTTATTACACTTTGCACCCTAAACTTTGAATTTTCATTCAAGTTAATAGCAAACTTAACAGTAGGATGCAAAGTGTAACAGGAGTCATAGTTTATGGTGCAAAACATGCATTCAAAAAGTTTAGGGTGCAAAGTGTAACATGAGGTATAGTTTAGGATGGTAAAGTGTAATTTCCCCAATAATGAAAATGAAGTGGGCACAATTCATTAAACTAACTAAGTGCATGGTTAGCTCCTTGTTATTATTATTATTAGTATTTTTCTGAAAGTGTATTAAAATATATTTATACTTTAAAATTTTTTGAAAATTTGAGGTTTTAAAAAGTTGTATATAAAAACTAAAAACTTGTCAAATAAGGTGAAGGAAAACGGCCACTAAATACATGTGACAGTCTTGGAAGTCAAAGTTTCTATTGAAATAAATTCTTAAACCAACATGTAGAAGCCCAAATCTATAGGAAAGATTCAAGGAAAAGAATGAAGAATAATTTTACTTGAGATTCAGAGGCAAACCGAACAATAAAGAATGACAAAAATTGAAGCAAAAGAGCAGAGGACCAGAGTTAGAGGCGATACATGGGAAATTGGGGAAGAAGGATTGTTGAGAGAGAACATATTACCAGAATATATACTAGTATTTAGGGGGCAGAGAGAAACAGGTTTTTTGGATGAAAAAAAGTGCAGTCGTTAATCGCTATTTTGGTGATTGAATCGCGCGAATTGAAAAAGCTTTGAAAATCTTTTTTTTTTAAACCATGGATAAAGTGTGATTTGTAAATGCAATTCGGCTAAAATTGCACTACAAAACGATTTCCTGTTTTGAGTTTAGCTCATTATATATAATGAAAAACTTTCAAATTTTTACCTTCTTTTAATGTTGTAATATGTATATTTTTAGAAACTTTAATGTTGTAATATTAATGTAATCTTCTAGTACCATTTTTGCAATTAGTGATATTATCAGAAAGAGAAGTGCTATGTCTACAACATTTTCACAACAATTTATAGGCGGTTAGTTGTTATTGGTTATAATTTGAACTTATCACTAAAATTACTTTTTAACCCCACCAATAACAACCCGTAACAACCTTCCGCTTAGAATTTGTTGTGAAAATATTGTAGATATAGCATTTCTTTATTGAAAAAGGTGAATGGGCGATTTTAGTTCTTCAAATATAAAACATTATCTCTTATATGTTTATAGAGAGTGCAACCTTTTGCCACTTTTGCATTGTAATGCTTTCTTATATAAGGAATAGTTGAAAACAAAATATATGATAGAGCATTATGGGTTTCGTTTCTCAAAAAAAGAAAAAAGAAAAAGAAAAAAGAGAGTAATATGGGTTTTAATATTAGAATTTAAATGTAATTAAATGGACTTTTCATTTTATTAATGTATTGAATTTAGTGATTCTAAAAAAGAAATATAGTGATTTTGATGGATCTTGAAATTTCCAAATATTTGGAAAAGTTTAATAGTTTTTTTTATAATTAAGTATTTTGATAGAGATTTTATTAGTTATTACTACAATTAAGGTACTTTAGCTTTTACATTTACATTAGATACATAAAATATTTGACAACATTTTTTACACCAGTTGAGATGACAAGCTTGTACTGATTCTCATTTGGGTTCACCTCTAATATTACTCTCAACAACTAGTTGTGTGTTGGTACTCATTATATCTCATTTCTATCCAAAACAATCGACCTAACATAACTAACTAGGAGTATGGGGTCTTGCTCGGGAGTAATTAGGGTGCTACTATGGTTACGCCCAGGTAAAGAAGTCACACTAGTCGCCCCCCTAACCATTTTTGGTATACCAAAAAATAAAAAATAAAAAACCTCTATAGGTGTCAAATTTTTGTATCTTTAGACTTTCTCATAGATTGTTTGTTTTAAATCTCAGTCACAAATTTTTTTTTTAATTTTTAATTTTGGGGATTTGGACAATTAGTCTAAATTTTATCCCTTGTAAGTCTAAAAAAGCAAAAGAATAATAATTACATTATTATGGAGACAAGTTACCTTATAAGTTGTGAAGTCTATTGTTTTTTTTTTGTTTTTTTTTTTAAATATTATTATTTTACTTGGAGTACTAAAAAAATGTTTACATGGAGAAATAATTAAGAAAATGCTAAAGATATTATAAGTTTTACTACATAAATAGTAAAAATTATAAACTGATGTGACAATGAATATGATTAGTATGTTTTTATCATCTTATAAATGAATATTTGAATTGTCTCTTTGTGATTGATGACAACTTTAACATATCAATTTGTAAGCTTAATTAGTAAAATTTGTAATATTAATTTAAGTTTGAATATTTGTAATATTAATTTAAATTTGTAAAATTTGTAATATTAATTTAGTAAATGAATATTTGAATTGTCTCTTTGTGATTGATGACAACTCTTGGTGTAATGGTCACTCCACAAGTATAAGTGTTTGTGGGGTGTGAGGGGTAAGGGTCAGGATTTAAGTTTCCAAGAGTGAGCTTCACATACATATACACTTAGATTAGACTAAAGTAGAATTTCTATCTTGTATAAAAAATAAAATAAAAAAACTATCAATTTTTTTTTTCTTTGGACTATGTTTATAGAAATTTTGACATTAAAAAATAATTTCTAGACAATAATTGCCTTGTTATTACTTCTTTTATAAAAAAAAAAAAAAATGTTCGTGTCATCAATGTATGGGAAAATTTAATATAATATCATTTTTTTTAATTATTTTGAAATTTCATATTTTATTATTATTATATTGTTATTACTTCTTTTATAAAAAAAAAAAAAAATGTTCGTGTCATCAATGTATGGGAAAATTTAATATAATATCATTTTTTTTAATTATTTTGAAATTTCATATTTTATTATTATTATTATTATTTTTCTCTCTTTGCGTTTGTTTGTTAGCAAATAATAATAATAATAATAATAATAATAATAATAATAATAAAAGGGAAAAGATTTATTGACAAAGGTCTTGGGTTAACAAGAGTTTGGTCATGGGTTCAAGTTCCCCTAACGGGCCTGATCACCGTTGACGAGTGCTTTGGTGCCCGTTAGGCTTCTTTTTTTAATATATATATATATATACACACACACGTTGCAGTGCGGCATAGAAACTGTGGAGTGTGGAGCGCAAATACAGGATTTTCGTGGGATTGCATAACATAATTTGCTGTGTATTATTCTGGATGCAAAACAAATTCTATGGAGGTATTCTTTGGGATTTTGGTATTCTTATTCTTTTGGGTTTTAATTTTTGTTTATTCCTTTTTAGTGGGATTGCATGAAATTTATTTCATTAGAGAAGATACCAATATGGTTTTGTTTAACTTCCTTTTGGGGACAAAATTGCAAAATGTCCATTTTGGGCAAACTAAGCAGCGTTTTGCCATCTTTCTCAAACTAATTAGGGAAATGTCTCTCTTTTGAAAATTGAGTTTCTAAAAATCAATTTAGGCTCTATAGCGACGTTTTTAAGGAGCCTATAGTGACGTTTTCAGGACCTATAGTGGCGTTTTGTAACTCGATTTATATAAAATCGAGTTATAGGTAAAAAAAAATTAAAAAAATTGCCTATAACTCGATTTATTGGAAGTTGAGTTACAAAACGTCACTATAGGTCCTGAAAACGTTACTATAGGTCTTTAAAAACGCCGCTATAGGGCTCTAAATTTTTTTTTTTTTTTATAACTCGATTTTGACAAAATCGAGTTTCAAAAGAGGGGCATTTCCCTAATTAATTTAAGAAAGAGGGCAAAACGCTACTTTATTTGTTCAAAAGGGGCATTTTGCAATTTTGTCCTTCTTTTTGGTGATGAATGAATAGTGCAAATTGTCACCTAAAGATGTCAGTACAGCCCAAAGAACAACTTATATATATTTCTTTTTAGGTTGTCTCAACCAGGAA
This sequence comes from Quercus suber, assembly GCF_002906115.3. Classification (NCBI taxonomy): domain Eukaryota; kingdom Viridiplantae; phylum Streptophyta; class Magnoliopsida; order Fagales; family Fagaceae; genus Quercus; species Quercus suber. The sequence continues at coordinate 1,562,041 of NW_027069560.1, read as the reverse complement.
CCAAGGGATCAATCTTGTAGCAAAGGTTGTACCAGTTTTACTAGTAGAATAATATATTTTAGTATTGGCCAATACCGGGTTTACCGCTATTATATATATATATATATTATAATAAAAATAAAAGTTTATCATAAAATATTACCTCAATTCAAAATTAATTATTCATGGTTTTAGACTTTAGACCTTAGCATACTAAGAAAACAAATAATATTAACTAGCCGTTGAGCATGCACTCACGCACATGCTTAAAGGCTCTTCTATTTATTTATTTGTTTATTTTTTGGGAAAAAGTTAATAATTTGCATTCATTATAATTTGGGATTACTATACTTTTCAATCACAAAAAAACCTAGGAGTGTGATGAGTATTATGCATTTGCAGGTGAAATAATTTTTCTTCACACCCCTAAGTTTTTTTGTAATTGAAAAATGTAGTAATCCCAAATTATAATGGATGGAAATTATTAACTTTTTTCCAAAAAAATAGAAGAACCTCTGAGCACACGCGTGAGTGCATCCTTAGAAGCTAGTTATTAAATTATTATTTTAGGTAGAAGTTTTGAGAATATATTTAAATTTAGGTTATGAATTGTTAGATCAATGTGACCAAAATATAATTTTGAAAATGTCTAAATTTTATTTCCCAAGCTCATTTATACTTAAAATTAGACCAAATTTGCCGGATTCATTTGACACACTTTAAAACAAAATCATGCCTTTTTGTAAGGACAAATTCAAGTTCTAGTTAGCCAATGTAATTTGGTTATCCACTAGAGCTAATACTAATATATATATTACTTTTTTCATGGTATTTTTTTTTTAAGTAGAAATTTGTAGTTAAATTAAATTTAAGCTTAGGTTAGTCCAGTCCATTTTACAATCCCAAATAATAAGCATGGTAGAGTGCAAGGCCAATTGAAACGTGTCTAGTTACTCTTTATTAGAAACTGTTTATGTTTTCCAACACCCAATTGGATCAAGTCTACCATCTAAAATATAAAATATGCTTAAATAATAGTATTACTAAGTTAAAATTGTTAGTCCATATCTATTCCTTTTTATCATTAGTACTTATCTTTAAACATGTCTAGTTACTCTTTAATAGTTTTTATTTATTTTTGTTATGGTAAAAGGATGCCATTTTTTTGTGCTAGAATTTTTTTATCCATATCTATTCCTTTTTATTATTAGTACTTATCTTTAATCCTAACATTTATACACTTACTACACATCCATTAAAAAAAAAGTACAAAATTTGAATAGTTATTATTTATTTTTGTTACGGTAAAAGACTGCCATTTTTGTTACGGTAAAATTTGTAGTTTCTGTTACAAAAGATTTTTTTTTTTTTTTTTTTTTTACAACAATTTCTTAGATAACAACCACTTCATCTGAGGTTTGAATCATATAATAATTCTTGTAAAATCCCACCCGAACTTATTTGATATTCCATTCCAGTGACTCCTCAATGCAATCCAAAAAATTTGTGCATAAGTGAACTTGAGAGGTAAATGAATTAGGGTTAAACCAATTATTTAAAAAAAGATTGCTCATTTTGGACGTCTTGCAGGCCATCAATGGTGGTGACTTTGGCTCGAAAGCTTTTGGGTAAGGACCTTAGGACCTTCCACACAACTTTGGTGTCCTCTATCTTCTCTCTGAGATTAAGCTAGGCATTGACAACTTGTTGAGTCTCCCATAAAATGAGTCAAATGACTCGTCCTCACCCATCTTCACTTCTTCGAATCGAGTAGTAAGAATTTGCAATTTTGTGTCCTTACCTTCTTTGTTCCCTCATAGGTAGTCTCAAGGATTTTCCATGCTTCTTGGGCAGTCTGCACATGAGATATCCTATGAAATTCGTCATTAGACACACCACATAAAATTGCATTAATGGCTTTGCTATTGGCATTGGCCAAAGCTACGGCAGCCTTATCCCATTCGGCCTTGGGTTTTTCGAGTCTAACCCAACCCATCTTGACAAAGTCCCACACATTCTCATCGATAGCACAAAAGAAAGCATGCGTACACACTTTCCAAAATGCATAATTGTTCCCATCAAAGAAGGAAGGTGCGTTAAGAGATTGAGATCGGTCTATCTTAAAAGGAGTCTAGGATCACACAATGACAATCAAATCTAAATATGAGTACCCACTCTGATACAAATTGAAAGCTCGATAGTGTAAACCATTATAGCTTGTTTAGACCCACAATTTTAAAGTTACGGCTAAATTGTTTTTACTCTACTTAACTAAGTACGGAATAAGAGTAAATGAAACACAATAAACCAAAACTACTCTTTAGTGCATAAACAAATTCAATAAACAATAAATGTAAAGCATAATGAGTAAGAGAAGAGAGATGCAAACATAAGATAACATCGAGACGTGTTATCGAAGAGGAAACCAAAGTACTCGGCAAAAAACCTCTCCACGGCCCTCCAAGCCGAAATGATCCACTTGTGAATAAAGTTGAAGTACAAGGATATCAAAAAGACCTTCCAAGCCTAATCTACCTAATGTACTTGAACCCTCCGAGTTGTAGCTCCCAATGGACTTCACTAAGTCATGTCTTCACTTGTTATCCGAATCCCGCAATTAGCTCCAAATTGCATCTACCAATCAATGGCTTCTTCCAATGCTTCCCACATGCACCAAAACAACTTTCAACACTCAGATTGGGTGAGGTTTGTGTTTGGGCTAAGAACCTTTCAAGGATTTGTAATTGGAGAGGTAGGAGTAAAGGAAAACTAAGAGAAATTGTGTAGATAATTGTGACTTTACAATCTCTAATTATCAAGTGTATTTTTAGGGTTTTCTCTCTGAAAGTCTCCTTTCAATTTCGTGGGTAATGTGGGCTTATATAATGTGGGTAAAGAGATTAGGAAAGCACACTTAAAAACATCTAAGTAGTGCATCTCGCGGGTCATTTGCCTTCAACCATGGATGGCCTAAAATGATGTGATAGGATGTACTCCCCTCCATTACATGCATGAGAGTGGGTGCCCAAATTGGCCCAACCCTAAGCCAAAGACATATGCCCTAGAGTGCTCTACTATAAGGCTCCTATTCTTGCTACCTGCAGTGGCTCTGGAATGATTCTTTCTCTTGGAATACCCAAGATATCAAATGTTGGGAGAGGCAGAATATTAGTGAATACCCAAAACGACCTTCACCAAAGCCTTTTTGATTCGAGATGCTCCCCAAAAGGCAGTGAGTATAAAGGTCTTTCGCCATTAACAACTTGGTTGGCTAGATTTTTAGGTTTGCCCTCTTCCCAGCTTTGATAACCAAATCTCCCTTGGCTACCCCCTATCATGGAAGATATTCCTCAAAGCATAGCAATCCATGATATGGTGATCACATCTCCTGTGACACCTACAATAAAGTGGATTTTGCTTTTCTTCTTCTGTGGGCTCACGTTTGCATTCAGGTAACACCACTACACCATTCTTCAGCCAAGCTTCTAGGATGCTATATAACTCTTCATTGGAAATAGTAAAAGGAGGAGGAATACCACCTTTCTCCCTCTTCTTACCTTTGACTACTTTCTTAGGTTCCTTTGCCACAACGGCTTCCATCTTCTTGTTTTCTCTCCTCTAGGACTATCTAGGCGTACTCAGGGCTTGTGAAGTCGAACCCTTTGAAGGCTTCCTCACATACATACTTGTCCTTCTTGTAGCCTTTACAAGCCTTATAAAACTAGAAATCTACAAGCCTTCAAGATAAGACTGATATTCATACAGCATACCTGCAATACAAACACCTACTAGCCTTTCTTCCTACACCAGGGTCATAGCATAGCAAAGAAAGGTCTCTGAATCTACAAATATACTTTAGCAACCCTTCAAACACCCTTTGCTTTTCATGTTATAGATTAGACAATGTGAGCTTTTCCTCTAAAGCAAAAAACTTTTTCATGAACTGCGTTGCCAAGTCATTCCAACTTAGAACTAATCCTGGTGCAAGACTAGTGTTCCAAGCAAAAGCACAGCCTTCTAAGGACTTAGAGAACTCCTTGAGCCTCAATTCATGGTCATGGGAGTGAGCTGTTAGCGCATCTACATATTGCCTGAAGTGCTTTCTAGCATTCCCTGTCATGCAATCATACTTGGGAAAGATAGGAGTGTAGTTAGTAGGATAAGGTCTTCCAGCTATCTCTTCAAGATGAAAAGGTCTAATATCAACATAAAGAACACTCTCCAACTTCTTAGTTTCAAACAAAATAGTAGATATGTCTTCCTTGGTTAAGTAAGAAGATCCCTGATGACCTTGACCACCTCGAGGGGCTTGAGGTATGGCTGTCTCCTAACGTAGGGACTGGAATTTTGCCCACATAACAACCTGAGAATGCTGAAGGTCTTTAATGACAGCCATGAAACTCCCATTCTTGGAATGACCAGCCTCACCAGAGGACTCTGTGCCTTCAGAGTGCATGGACATTTGATCTGCACTTGGTTCTGGCCAATGATTTTCATTCACACTAGTCAGTACCCCCGTAGCTTTCTTCCTTGGAAGCATGGAGAAACTAACAACAAAATAGAGGTATATAACCCAACAAAAACACACTGAAAAAGGGAAATAACCAGAAATTCTCTAGTGGAGTCGCCAAAAATGTACGTGCAAGTTAGAATTGAGCTTATGTAGGGAAATAAAATAAGTTATCTAACAGTACATCTACAAGAAAAAGCTTGAAAAAATGCCAGCTTTGACATGACAATTGAAAATGAAGAAGAAAGTGATAGTAAGAACATAAAAAGACACGAGATGTGCGTGGAAAAGCCTAGAGAAAGGATAAAAAAACCACGGTTTGAGCAAGAATGGAATGTTCTTGCTCTGCTCAGAATGTATTATGTATGCAAAGAGGTCACTCTTATACAATAAAAGTGTTCTTGCTTCCTACCATCTCAACTTTCTACTTTCTTCTCTAGAATACCTTTTTGGTTCTTGCCTAAACCTACAACTGCATGTCCCTCTTATACTCTGAGGAATATGACTGTGTACAAAGATAGGTGTCAAGTCATCATTTCTTTATTTTGGACCTTTTTCATAGCTGTGATGTTATCTGCTGACTAGATGATAGGAATTGTACCACATGTCAGGTGCATATCTTACTTTCTTCCCAAGGCAGTCACGGTGATGAGGTTGTTGACATTGAGGATGTAGACAAGGATGCGTCTGAAAAGGTTGTAGCTCCCCAGGTGGGTCAAGGCGACAGTCCACCTCAATGTGAAGAGATGACGGAAGACAGAGCTGAGCCTGCCCCCACCGCTTGAAAGCCTTATGTTTACTTCTCCTTTTTTTTTTTTTTTGGCAATTTTCATTCTATTTTAAGAACAATTTGGGTGCCCTATTTTGGCACATGTGACATTTTTCTTTAAGTTTTTATTTGGAACAATCATCAGTTTTTAATATAGTTGTGTTAATGCTTTTACTGCCACCGTCTTTCTTGTGCAAGATTTTTACTGTCTACCCTTAGGAGATTTTAGGATTAGACACCCTTCGGTGTTCTAATCTGTCCACCTAGTAGGAGGGACTTAATATCTTCAGATCAAGGCACCCATCGGTGTCCTTGGGGATCCGTTCGCCTCGTAGGTAGGACTTAGTAATTTTTTGGACCATGACATTCATCAGTGTCCTTAGTGATGCCTCCACCCTGTAGGTAGGACTTAGTAATTTTTTGGACCAAGACACCCGTCGAAGTCATTGGGGATCTGTCCACCTCGTAGGTAGGAATTAGTAATTATTTGAACTAAGTCACTTGTCGGTGTCCTTGGTGATCCATCCACCCCGTAGGTAGGACTTAGTAATTTTTTGGACCAAGCCACCCGTCGGTGTCCTTGGGAATCCGTCCACCCCATAGGTAGGACTTAGTAATATTTTGGACTAAGTCACTCATTGGTGTCATTGGTGATTTGTCCACCCCGTAAGTATTTGGACTTAGCAATTTTTTGAACCAAGACATCCGTCAGCATCATTGGGGATCCATCCACCCCATAGGTAGGACTTAGTAATTTTTTGGACCAAGCCACCCGTTGGTGTCCTTGGCGATCTATCCACCCCATAGATAGGACTTAGTAATTTTTGGACCAAGCCTTTATTGCTTGTAGACATAATTTCTCGAGAACAGTCCCTTTATTAAAGATAACTCGAATACAAAATGTAGATACCTTCACCTGTCGGGCTCTAAGGCCTAAAACCTTGAATACATAACAAAATTTAAAGAAAAAAACATAGTTTATAGCTTTTGGTAGCACTGCTAGTTGTTCTTCCTTAGCTGTTCGGCATTCTAAGGGTGGTGTAGTATTTGTCTGTCGAGCATCTCTAAGTGGTAGGTGCCTTTCCTATAGCAGTCAAAGATCTTAGAAGGTCTTTCCTAGTTGGGGCCAACTTACCTTGTGTGGGGTCTTTGTTAGCTGTTGTCACTTTCCTTAGGACAAGGTCTCCGATCTTAAGGCAGCAAGACCTGACTTTGGTGTTGTAGTGCTTAACCATGAGGTCCTGGTAACATGCGATCCATTATTCAGCTGTCACCCTAACTTCATCCAAAAGGTCCAACTATAGGTGCATTCTTTCTTCATTCCTTCCTTTGTTGTGGTGGGCTACCCTATAGCTGCTTAATCCAACTTCTGCTGGGATGACGGCTTGAGTCCCAAATGCAAGGTAGAAGGGTGTCTCGCCTGTAGGCATGCAGGCCGTCGTCCGGTATGCCCATAACACATTTGGTAATTCATTCGGTCATATCCCCTTTCCTCCCTCGAACTGAGTTTTGATTATCTTGAGCAAGGATCGATTTATAACCTCAACTTGATGCCTGTGGGTGGGCAGGAGATGAATAGTGGTTTCGGATTCCTAACTATAGGCAGAAGTCCCTGAATGCATCATTGTCGAATTGCTTTCCATTATCAAAGACGAAGACTCTAGGGATTCTGAAGCGACAAATGATGCTTTTCTAGATGAAGCTTCAGATGCTTTTCTCAATAATAGTGGCCAAGAGTTCTGCCTCGACTCATTTAGTGAAGTAATCGATTCTTACGACGAGGAATTTGATTTGTTGTATTGCCATGGGGAAGGGTCCCATTATGTCGAGCCCCCACTGAGCAAATGGCCAGGGAGCATTCATTAGGGTGAACTGCTCTAACGGTTGTTGTATGATGTTGTTAAAGCGTTAGCATTTGTCACATGCCTTTACATAGGACTTGGTGTCCTTGTGCATGGTAAGCCAATAGTATCCCACTTGTATGAGCTTGTGAACCAACGATTGTGCCCTTGAATGGTTCCCATATACTCCTTCGAGGATTTCCCTCATGATGTAGTTTACTTCGTCGGGGACCAAGTACTTTAGGTACGGATGAAAGGAACCTCTTTTGTAAAGAACATTCCCAATTAGCACAAAATGCGACGATTGTACTTTTAGCCTTTAGGAAGCATTGTGGTCTTCCAAAAGTGTCCCATTCTGGAGATAGGAGACAATTGGTGCCATCCAGTCAGTTCCCGTGGGGATTACTTGTACATCTACCTTGTCAATGGCAGGTAAGTGTTGAACGAAGGACAATACTTGATCGTTGACAACATGTGTTTTGCAAATGCTGCTTTGGCTAGACGGTTTGCTTGCTCATTCTCTTCTCTTGGGATCTGCATAAATCTAGCTAGAATCTTTTGACTTACCCTTTCGTGTGTTTATGTACATTAGTATTTGTGTACCTTGGATGGCCATTGAAACAAAGTTTTCTAAACTTTGTATCTTTTGTAGCTTAGATAAGCATCTTAATTCATAACTAAGCAAGTGAATTCTGTGGCTTATGTTTGTGACGAGTATGATTAAGTAATCTCTTGTACTTAACACTCATATCACTCTTTTTGACGGGAAGGACTAAAAAATCCTAGGAGAAAGGCATAAATAACCATCACACCACTAAAGCCCGCCAATCATGAATAACATATGTATGCTTTGGCATAGCAAAATTGATGTTTAAGCTTACATATTTAGGTATTTCTGTTCTCTCTCTTATATGCCAATGCATGATATGCTTGAAAAACAAATATGCAAAGAAAATTAAAAGTAAAAAGAATCAAAATGCTTTTGAATATGGTTGCAAGCGTGTTTTTAGGAGATGTGGGAGTTATATGATGTACCTCAAAGGTGATAGTTCTCATCAAGCAGTTATGATTGTGTGTTAGTGAAATTGATTTTTTCATATCTCAAATCATCATAATATGAGACACTTATGTACTCTTGCTATGTTTTCACACACAACACACAAATTCTTTGCTACTTTTGATACATATATAAGTACAATGTGATTTGGCCATCACAAGGGATACACGTGTTAATGTATGCTCACTAAATTGTCTTGACTTGTTTTTGTAATATAAAATTGGTTAGACTAGTTTAGTATGTGTGTGTGTGTGTGTGTGTGTATGTTTTGGATCATGAATGCTTTGCATTTTCTTGTTGAGATTTCTTTTTTAGTTTAAAATGTTGTTTGGATCTTTGGTTGAGTAGCTTGCTTGATTGCATTCATTTCTGTGTTTTTCATCTCTTTGAAAAACTATTTTTATCAAGCTCAATAGCTTCTCGACAGATCTTGATAGATAGCTATCTATTGAGCTCCTTGGACTTTTTTTCTCGACGGATCTTAACTCATTTTCAATCCATTGAAACTTTCTGGAATTTGTCTTGATAGCTTTTCGATAGATTCTTGATCCATTAAGAAAGGTTCTACCTGGCCGATAGCTTCTCAACAACTTTTCGATCCATCAAGGAACTTTTTCCGTCGATAGATTCTCGACAGCACCTTGACAAATTTATCTGTCGAGAATTAGTGCTCGACAAATCCTCGATCCATTGAGACGCGTTTTCTTTAAATACTTCAGTGTGATTTTAGATTTCATTTTTCTTTATCTCTCTTGACAAAAGCTTGTCTTTTCACCTCCCAAACACTTTCTTCTCTCTCTAAACCTCAAACCTACGTGATTTTCTGCCTAATCTAGTCTCAAATTACATGGTATGTTTCTCTAATCCCTCATTCTTCATGCATTTCACATTTTAGACCTAGGTTTTGGGTATTCTTGAAATTTATGGGGTTTTTGAAAATGGATGAGTATTTTGTGAAATTTTTGGGTTGGGTTTTGCTTATATGGTGTTATATGGTCATGCATTGCATTACATTTGCATTTTCACAATGTTTCATGCATTATAGATGTGAGTTTATATGTTGAACCTTGTATGCTATTAAGATTGGATTGGGTTGAATCCATGATGCAATTTTCTTTACACGTCACATGCTCATGCATTGTTCATGCATATGTACCTTTTCATTTCTATATTTTGGTACTATTTGTAATGGTTCTTTTTTGTTTGTCTCTCTCTCTCTCTCTCTCTCAAATAGTCTGCGCATGACACCTAAGTGAAAAATCACTCTGTCTCGGAACCTTCTTCGTTTTGGGGCATCTTCTTTTGATCCTACCCCTCTTCACAAATAGTCTGCGCATGGCACCTAAGTGAAAAATCACTCTGTCTCGGAACCTTCTTAGTTCTGGGGCATCCTCTTTTGATCCTACCCCTCTTCACATTTGGTTCTATGATAAAAAGGCCCAAAAGGACTTCTCGGAGAACTTCTCCAAATGTGGTGTTCATTCGGAGCGCTGTGTGATTCTATTGGATTTTTCTGATACTAATCTACCTACTATCATTCACAGTTGGGGATGGGAATCTCTATGTGAGATACCCATGAGTTGTCTCACCGTGATCATTTAGGAGTTCTACTCCAACATGCACGGTTTCGATACCTCTATACCTCAGTTTGCTATGCGCATTCGAGGTACACATATTGTAGTCACTCTGGAGATTGTTTCCAAGGTACTACACATTCCGAGAGTATCGCATCCTAATTACCCTTCATGTCCATGCCTGAAGATTGTGTCCAAGGACGAACTTCTGTCTCTCTTTTGTGAGGCACCTTCGTCATAGGGTGATCATCAAAACACCTTATGCTTGGGCTTTGCAAAAGGTCCGAGATTCCTTAATATGGTGATGATATTTGTTCTCCATCCTTTATCTTACTATAACTCCATTACCGAGCCCGTGCTCGCTTTCTGCTTTCCCTTATTGAGGACCTTACTATAAACTTTCTCTCTCATTTCATTCTCTTCCTTATAGATATCTTATAGATGTCTATAAGGATACGGTGACCCTTGATAAGCTTATCTTTCCTTCTGCTATCACATGGATCATCTGCCATTTTTCTACTCCTTATCCTGAATCTTTTCACTTCACCGTCATGGGTACCATTAGCGCGGCATCTGTTTGATAGAGAAAGGCCCAGCTTTGACCAAAGCAGCCACGAAATGAGATGGTGACTCCTCTAGCCCATTCCACTCCATCCACCTCTGCTTCTTCTTCTTTTTCTTCTGCTAGTGGTGCGATGCTAAAGGCCATCATGATGTAGCTTGAGCGCATGGATGCTTGCCTTGATACACTCACTACTAAGTTGTATCAGGTAAATGATATGCATGAAATGTAAATAATAAAGTACTCACATATCTACATATTTAGCTTTACTTTTATGTTATTTTGTGTCTGATTATATAATATCTTTGTGTTGTAGGTAACAAGGGCTTTACATGCAAAGTAGGGTTATGCCAATTGAATCAAGCCAACTTACATCCAACCAGGCATGAATTCAAGATAAGACCAACCCAATTAAATTTAAGTCCAATTGGAGCAAGGAATCAAAGCAAATTTGCACCAAATCCAAGTCCAATTTGGACGAGGATTCCAGCCTGCACATTAGTTAGTATTTTTAGTATAACTTTCGGCTCAGATGTCCAATCGAGATGATTCAAGTTGGCTTGAAAAGTTAAATTAAAGGAATACAAATTTTAGTTTACCAAAAGTCCAAATTATGATGTTAAATGGGCCAAAATAGTCAGTTAAGTGAAGCCTAAAAATCTAGTATTTTCTCTAAACGGGAATTCAACTTGTAATAGGATTCCTTAACCTATTTAAAGGCTCTTTAGGGCAAAATTCAGAGTAGGCTGAGGCTAGTGCTAGGACTGAGGGCTGAACATAGAGAGTGTGGCAATTTCTTTGGTTCTCTTTCATGACAGGTAGTTTTATTTTATTTGTCTAGTTTAATGTTTAGTATTTTATTCTTGTTTTTTCTTTCAATTACCATAAGTAGCTAAATTTATAATTAGGGTTGAAGATGAAATCTTGTTAAGGATTATTATTAATATTTATATGATTTGATTTTTCCCACAATAGTTGTTCTTTAATGATTTAAATTGTTCTTGCTTTATATCAATTGACTAAGATGAGATTCTAGATATGAATTCAATCATGTTTTTCTCATGATTTAGGATTTTTCTTAATTAATTGAATGCCTGGTTTATTAATTCTTGATTATAAAATTGGATATTGCTTGTGATTTTTCTGTCAATGGATACAATTTATTATTTGATTTTTAGAATTGGATATATCTTGTGATTTATTTGGCTACATATACAATTGATGATTTGATTTTATACTTAAGAAGTGAAGAAGAACATAATTTAGATTTTTAAACATAAGTTTTAATGATGATATTTCCATGATAGTAAGATAGATTTCTAGATTATCATGCAGTGGTTGGAAAAAATTAGTGATCATAAATATATGTTGATATAACTTACAAGGCGGATTCCAAAACCTTAATTCTTTTCTCTTGATTGTTTACATCTTTTTATTGCTTTATATATTTTGCTTAGTTTAACTATTTGTTTAATTTTATTATTTGCTTAGTTTATTTAATATCAAAACAACCAATTTTTATTAAACTAGATTATGATTAATTTGGTTAAGATTTGATTTAATTTTCCTACGTTCATTCAAGTCCTTATGGGTTTGACCTCATTCTTGTCAAACTATACTTCGGTACAGTTTGTACACTTGCAAGTACTTTGAAATTTCACAACAGTGAACACCCATGTTAGTATCACACGAAGACAGGCTCGCATAGGTGGCTTCACCACGTCTCCATCTCCCTCTCCCTTTCCATCTCCATAGGCTTCAAAGGATGAGGACGATGATGATGGTTCCGGTGATGATGATGATGATGAGGATGAGGGTGCTAGCTCTTTCGATGATAAGGAGATGACCGCTTCTTAGTGACTTGTCCTTTGTCATTCGTGAAAAAAAAGGGAGAGTAGTTTTGGGTTAAGAGTAATCATGTACTTAGGGAGAGAGTTAGCATAGGACTTTTTGATAGGGGGAGTAATTTTTTTTAGGGATGTAGTGAGGATTTATGTATTTTTTTTTTTTTTTTTTTTTGTTTCACACTAAGATGCCTTGATAAGTTTTGTTTAAAATGTTTCAGAAAGACAAGTTGTCAAAATCTATCATGCCATGAACTCTTTTCTTGCAAAGTTTTTGAAGAGTTTGTGTTAGGATTAGATTTTATTATATTTAACAAGTGATTATGAGTTGAGTGATTTATGACTTCTCTCATACTTCATTTGTTTGTTGTGGTTTTGTCACGGATTGTCAAATGGGGAGATTGTTAGGATATATGAAACTTGTTAGAACATATGTCTTGTAGAATTGGCTAATCTTTTAACAAAACACACTTTACTTGTAATTGGGTAGATCTAGGATTTTTTAATACTTCAAGGAACAAGAGTTCAAGTCTAGTATTGAAGCCATACAAGTACGTCCAAGAAACAAGTGAAGAAGTGATGTTCAGTAAAGCTTAACGAATATCTCGATAGATAAATCTATCGAGGTTTAATGTTTGATTCTCGACAGCTCTCGATAGAAGCTATATCTATCAAAAATTACGAAATTCAGATTTCAGATCTATTTTTCACGTATAACCAAGCTATTTATTTCGGGCTTCTTTTCTCACAACCCTAGACATATATAAAGATTATTTTAAGGGCCACCAAAGATGATGCGACTTGATGCAAAGTTATTATTCACTCAAATTGTTATTGAAGACAATTTGCCCTAGTTCATCTTTCTCTTGAAGAAGCTGTTGTGTCTTTGCGCCAAGGGTTTTGTAACCAAGGAGCTTCTTGATCTTCATTGTTTGGATGAATTGAAGAATTTTGCAGCCAACATCTTCTTCAAATTGGTGTGTTAGTTATGTGCTGAGATCTGTGCATCGATTAGTTAGTCATATATTTGGAGCTGTGCATTGCAATGAGAGATTGTCACTACATTGCAAGTCCAATTGTGTATTAGGGTAAGAGTTTAACTGTAGGTTGGTATTAGGAACTGAGATTCCTTTTACTTGTAATTGCTTGTTTTGATAATAATGAATTTTTTAGAGTGGTGACCTTAAATTCACCCAGTGGGGTTTTGCCTCAGTGGTTTTCTCCATTCGTAAACAAATCACCGTGTCAAATTTATTTTCATATAACTTAGTTAGTGATTTGTTTGTGCTATCACAGTTATTGTATGTAATTGAATCTAATTAATTCACTTGACTCATTAATTGATTAATTTACCAAATGGGTCAATACATTCTTGGCCTATCATAATTCACAGACTTGCCATTTATGAAGGAATCGAAGGAATCCATATAGGAAGAAGCTCATCAAAGTTTTAAAGCTACTGTGAGTCGTAGTAGTAAGTTATCTATTGGGAAGTCTAGGTACAATTTTATTTTTTTCAAGACTATAAAACACATCCTTTTCTAGTTAATTGCCTTAGTGGGAGTAGTTGACACATATAGTCCTTTTATCTTTAAAGAGTTCTCCGTAGGTTTTTCACTTTAGAATCATATTACGAGTCTGTTTGGGAACAACTTATTTAGTTGAAATTAAAAACTTTTGCCGGAAGTAATGTATATAAAGCTAAAAAGTAGCTGAAATAGTATAGCGGGACTCATAAATAGTATCAAAAAGTGCAATGGGATTCATAAATAGTACCAAAAATAAGCTAAATAGTAGCAAAAATGAGTTAAATATTATAAATAAATAAAAATAGACTTTTTAAGCCAATGTCAAATGCAACCTACGTTATACTAATCACCAAATTGCAACATCGAAGTCTAGTTAGGCTTGTGGGCTATTGCATTGAAGGAGATGAGAAAATGCTAATTTATGAATATATGCTCAATGGAAGCTTGGATTCCTTCATTTTTTTGGTTTGAACTTCTCTAAAACAAATAATTTTTACCAAACTCCATGAAAGTTTTCATTGTTATTTGAAGAAATACCAATTTCTTATTTCATTATTCATGTTGAACTTAGTATTAACATAAATGAGAAACTTTTCAGATCAAACAAGAGCTAAAGTTTTGGGTTGGTCTATGCACTACAACATTATCCGTGGGATTGTGTGAGGGCTTCTCCATCTTCACAAAGATTCTAGTTTGAGGATTATACATAGAGACCTCAGAGCAAGCAATGTTTTACTTGATAGTAAGATGATTCCAAACATTTCTGACTTCGGTATGGCTAGAATTGTTGGTGGAGATCAGACTGAACGAAACACAAATAAAGTAGTTGGAACATAGAATGTCTTCTTAACATGTTTTATTGTTGACATTTTTTAAATCAAAGATGTTCATACGTAATGATATTTTTGCATTGGTTATATGGCACCTGAATACGCAATTAATGGCATATTTTTAGTAAAATCTGATGTTTTTAGTTTTGGAATATTGTTGTTGGAGATAATAAGTGGAAAGGAAAATCGAGGCTGGTTCCATCTAGACCATAGTCTAAACATTGTTGAACATGTGAGTTCTCAACAAAATTTCACCCCCTATCTTACATATAATGATACAAATAATGATAGAGAATTTTTAAATATTTTAAGCATGGAAATTATGGAAAAAATGTAGGCCTTTAGAATTGATTGATACTTGCTTAGAGGACTCTGGCATCGTATCAAAGATTGTACATTGCCTCCGTATTTGTTTCTTATGTTTGCAACAACATCATGACGATCGGCCAAATATGTCATTACTTGAACCCAAAGAGCCGAGTTTCTTTGTAGGAAGAAAATCACCTTTATCAAGCAAGAATCAGCCATCCTCAGTCAATGAAATTACCGTTGGAGCATTTTAATATTAAATAATTAAAATGAACAAATGTTATAACATAAATGTAAAGATGTGGGAGTGAATATGGAAGATGAGAAGTTAGTGAAAATGTTTAATCCTACATTGAAAAGGAGAGAGACTATTTTATTCTTTTTAATTGTGGTGATTAATGGGCTAACACGAATTGTATCAGATATTGGGCTAGATACGTGCACAAGGAGGAGTTGAAGGGTGGAGGTATCAAAAATGGAAATGAATCAGCCTCTTGGATCCTCCTACTTAACAGCCCATTCAGAGTAATTACCATAGCCTCTTGGATCCTTCTACTTGACAGCCCATTCATAGTAATTACCATATCCGTTGGTGAGTACATGGCCCGAATCAATACTCCATTTTTATTATGGAAAATGAAGAGCCATTAACCTACTTAATGGACTATCCATTTGGGCCTTTTCAGTCTTCAGAAACTCCTCATCTCACTATTAATTGTGTAACTCCAGCCCATCAGATAAATATCCAATAATTAATCTTGTAACGCCCACTACATCATAATAATGGACCTAATTAATCAGATTTATTTGAGCAGTAATTTTGTGAGGCCCATTGAGCCTATAAATAGACTCATTCAGACATAATCCAAGTTACTACAATACAAAAAAAAAAAAAAAAAAAAAAAAGACATAATCCAAGTTACTACAATACACAAAAAAAAAAAAAAAAAAAAAAAAAAATAGAGAGATTGTTGGCAAGGAAAGGTGTTCTTTCTGGTGGAGCTTTGGGCTTGACACTTTGTGCAGAGGTTGTTCTAGCCATATGACACTTGTTGGATTGTTGTATCCTGGGGGAGATAAGTCAAAGAAGGTTTACATTTGTTACAAAGTTTAGCCAACCAAGGGCTTGAATCTCCTTAAAGAGAGCGAGTGTCACGCCTCAGTCCAAATAGTGTTGTGTAATTCTTTTCTTTACGTTAATAATATTCAGAAATATTATTCAGTTTCTCGTTGTGTTATTTCCATTATTATTGTGGCTGCACCAACAATTTTAAGGAGATCAACACATAGAGCCTACAGAAGAGAAACCAAATGAGCCTGTTTTAGATCTTAACAAGCCCTTTCACTTTAAGGGAGCTCACTTCAAGAGGTGGAAAGGAAAAGTCCTCTTCTACTCGAGTCTTCTCAAAGTCTCCTACATCCTCACTGACAAGAATCCATCAAAAGTTCCTACCGATGAGATGAGTGAGGAAGAATATATTATCCATCAAGAAAAAATAGATAAGTATGCAAAAGATGAATATAATTGTCGCTTTTATCTATTGAATTATCTTGCCGATCATTTCTATGATTATTATGATACAACTTACAATTCTGCCAAAAAAATTTGGAAAGCTTTACAAAGCAAGTATGATATCGAGGAGGTAGGTGCAAAGAAGCATGCTGCTGGTAGATTTTTTTCATTACCAAATGGTGGATGGAAAATCAGTGGTGGATCAAGCACAAGACTTCCAAATGATCGTTGCAGAATTGAAATTTGAAGGCATAAAGATTGGAGACAATTTGGTGGTGGCTGGCATAATTGACAAACTAGCACAATCTTGGAGGGAGTTCCAAAAGACTTTGCGGCACAAACAAAAGGAGACATCCTTGGAGACTTTGATCACACGCATCCATGTGGAGGAGGAGGCTAGAGGACAAGATGCACTCATGACACAAGAGAGCAATGGTAATTCCACCACAAAGATAAACTTTATTTCAACCAATAATAATAAGCCCAAAAATCGTTTTCCTAGAAATTGTCAATTGAAGCCTAAAAAGAGAGCCTTTAAAAATAACAATAGACCTTAAGGAAGGGGAAACTCGAATAAAAATCTATATATATATATATATATAATAGCAAAAGTTGAGAGACAATGGGTTCCTATAATTAAGGGGGTGCTGACAAATAGGATAACTGCCTATCTAAAATTTAGACACGTTAAGGTTAAAAAGTGATACATTACATTTTTTGGTACTGCTATAACATCTTTTAAAAGCGATAAATTATAATTTTTCACTATCTTAAAACACTGTTTGGAGCCTTTTGGTATAAAGGGAAACTAACCATTTAAAAAAAGAAATGAAAAAAAGAAACATTACTACACGGAGAAACAAGAGAGAGATCGAGAGAAAAGAGAGACAGAGAAATAGAGAGGCAGAGATAGAAGAGGCTATAAAGACATGGAGAAAGAAACATAAAGAGAGAGGCGATCCTGGGACATGGAGGAAGAAGAGATCGCCTCTCTATTTCTCTCACTAAGATCAGAGTTCATTCGCCATTTTGATTTTACCAGAGAAATAAGCAGAAGAAGGAAGATGATATCGACTTCAGTGTCAAGAACGAAAAAAGTCCCCTCTGCCCACCAACAACACCTTTGATGGGTTCTATTCTTTTTCTGATTTTTTTTTTTAGCTAAATTAGATCTGTTATATGCATTCAATTTTTCCAATTTGGTTCTAGATTTGGCTTCAAAAATTAGGGCTAAGGAAATCAGGTTTTAATATGTGACTTTCTTTTCGCTTCCTTTTCAATTTTTTAACACCAATGCTTGCGATCTAGAGATAGAGAAGGAGGAAAAAACAAACCTTGAGATACCGAGATGAGAAGGAGACAGACATTGAGAGAACTACCACCGGTAAGTTTTTCTTTTTTTCATTCTTTCTTAGATCTGGGTATGGGTATGAAATATGAATTAGTTTTGAGAAATTTGGTTGGATTGATTTTTATTTAGGTATTTGGATAACATTAGGTTTTGATTTGATTTTTTGAAATTTGGGGTTATATATGATTTAGGTTTGGAGAGGGCAAAAATAGAGAAATAAGAGAGAAGGAGAGAGTTCTCCATTCCCATTTATCTTTTTCAATTTCTTGGGTTTTGTTTTGTCGATTATTGTTTTTTTGGTTAGAATTTTGTTCCTATTTAGCAGTTTTTTTATTCTTCGTTTGCCACTGAAATTAATTTCTGATTTTTTTTTCTTTTTCTTCTTTTTCTCCCTCGAGTTGCATAATACTGTTTCCCTGTGCCAGATAAAGACATTGGGACTTCTGCAATAAGAGAATTAAAAGGTACAGTTAGATTTTAATTTCTTTGTTTCTTGCTAGAATTAAAATCCTTAATGAATGCAAATATTGAAGTGTTCTCTTTACATTTGAACTCACATGACTCAATTTGGATTGTGACTTATCATGTTTAAATAAGAAAAAATAAATTTTGAATTATAATGTAATTAATATTTGCATTCATTGTAACTATTTGTCTTTTACTATATGTTTGTTTGATGTTTTTGAGTTACTTTCAAATTCTTGAGTGAATATTTGTGGTCCATTGGTATGTTGGTGAGACCCAACAGTTGTGTTTTTTAAAGCAATAGGAATTGAATAACACAATCCAAAAAAATTTAGAAGAGTCATGAAAGTTGGTACTAAAGACATAGAAAGAAAGGAAAATCAAAATGTTACATTCTGATGCTTCTGTAATTACTCATTTGAAGTTCAAACTAGATTCAAAAAATTGGTTTGTGGTTTATAGCATTTCTATTTTTACTAATTGTGTGTTTCCTTGTACCTGTTTTTTAAATTTTGGTTTGTGTTGTCTTTCATTTCAGTTTTCAGTATTTGCAGATTTCTCTGTTTTTGCTAGCTTTGAAACAATATTTTGCTAGATTTGGATCCATACTGCTAGACTTATTGTTAGTTACTTAAAGTTCAGTGGTGTATAAAAGTACATGCATTTGAAACTTTTGATTAAATAAGTAAAAGAACATGAATGTTGCCTAAGAAGGGTTAGCAAGAAAAATGATAATCATGTCAATTGAATAATCCCAATTATTTTCTCTCTCTATCATTGTTGGGCATGGAAAACACAGATTGACTACGGTTCTAATGATATCCGCTTGAGGATTTTCCATTTTCTATTTTTGTTTTTTTCAAATCAATTTTTTCCTTGGTTTCTCAATTCCTATCAAACTATTCGAAGAAAGGCTTGAACTGAATTTTTGGTCAATTGTTTCTTAATTCTGATTTTAGTCTAAGGTGAGTGGAAGCATGAAGGCAAGAAAATGTAGAAGTTGTTTGGGAAGCCAGATGTAAGATAAAGCTTAAGAGATAAAGCAGCACGACAAGCATTAGGCCATTGTGACTGAACAAATATGAGGTAATGTTTAGTACAGTGTAGTGCCATGTTATTGAGATATTTGCGACTGCATGAGAATTGTGTTTTCTCATGTAATCTTGATGTTATGAGTTTGATGTTGCACTTTAGATCCTTTTTATGATCATCAATGACTGATTAATATGGGTCCAGCTGTCAATGGTGGTTTAAATTGTTTGCCAATTGTAATGTTCATTTTTACTATGGTTGCATGCTTTTTCTAAGGACAAGGTTACCAATGTTGTTAGTGCTCAAATGTAAGACTCAAGTAATATTCCTTTTTCCTTTTCCTACAAACAAAGTGGGAATTGATATGGTTACTTGGAGTTTAAAGTGTTTGTTTTGATTTTGGATTTTTATTTTTTGAGGATAGCTGATTTGAGTTTGATTTTTCCTTTTATTTTATTTTTGGGGTGGAAAATGTAATTGGGCTATTTGCGTGCCTTTTTCCTTCTATATCACATAAGAATTACACATTGTTTTGAAATTCATAAGCATATATTTGTCACATAAAATAGAGTCTCATTTTCCCTTTTCCTTTTTCCCTTTCTTTTTAATTTCAGTGAGATGAAAATTTAAGATTAAGCTGCTCACAATTGGTGGAAAAAGATTGAAACTTAAAATTTGGGACATGGGTAATTGCTGGAATTATTTTGAATTGTAGTTTCATTTTAATCTTTGATTAAAGATGCTTTGGAAGTGATAGTTTATGGTGACGTGTAATCTCTCTCTTCCTTCAAGTTAGTCACTATTCTGATTTCTGATGCTTAAATAGATTATTTGTACATTTCCCAATCTCCACATCAGACCCTCCACTTTTTTAGAGAGTATATCTCACTAATTTCTTTCATTATTATATTATGTTATAGAGTATAAATCCAAGTGAAAAACCACATTGCGTTGCTAACCTGTGCGATGCACAGAATAGTTAGCAAATGTTAAATAAATAAATAAAAAGTAAAGAAACATCTACGAAAATTAATAATATCAAAATTTTATTATATATATATATATATATATATATCAAACAGAATGACAGCCAGTGCAGAGTTCCAAGCCCAATGATTTATCAAAGTTTGTGCACAAACTCAATTATACAGATACACAACTTAGGTTGGAAGAATTAAGCAAAAGTGAGGATATAAGGATCAATGGCCATGGAATATAAAAATATATACAGTTGAGATGGGAAACAACAAAGGCGAATTCATTCCTTTTTTTTTCTTTTGGGTTTGATTCTTTATTTATTTAATTTCATTAATTAGTAGTGCAGATTTTACAACTTGCAAATTAGAAGTGAAATTTAAGAATACTATGCCACATGTTTAGTGGGGTGATTGATTTTCTCTATTTGGTAAAACAAATTTGGTTCAACAGTTGGAGTTCAATTATGTTTTGATTGTTTATTATTATTTTAGATTGAAAAGGTAGAAATTGTATTATCATCAAAAAGAGAAGTATGAAAAGTATAATGCGGGTTCCTGTAGGACATGATCCAAGCCAACACAGTGGCTTAGGCTCTTAGAAAAAAAAATTATAGGGAAAGAGACAGTATAACTATCATAGATTTGACCACTAAGTCCCAAAAGCCCATAGTGTTAAATACCCACAAAAAGCCTCTGGTAGTCATCAAACAGTGTTGTTTCAATTGTTTATTAATAGATTGCCTTCAATGTGTTTATAGTTGTGAATAACTCTCACACTATGTTTCAAATTAAATCATCTTGAAGCAACCAAGGTTTAGAAGATGGGACACTTCAAGTCTTGAAGGATGGGGTTTCAACTTAGTTGAAGGTGATGCAAGTGCAAGGAATCGGTGAAGGAAGGTACTGCTATTGCTAATGTTTTGTTAAGTTATTGTATGTCATTTTCTTTGTACATATCGCCATGAATTTTTCTAGAAAATTACATTGTAAATAAAGCTGGATTGTTTCTTCAATTAGAAGTAAAAATGAATTGCTTTGCTGGGAAATTCCATTGTGAATAAAGCTGGATTGATTCTTCAAGATTGTTGGCTTTTGTAAGTTGGGTCCATCAAATTAAAAAATTTGATTTATTTTTTCTATTAATCCATCTTTTGTTGATATGGATTACCTCCACTTTTGGATGATTCTGAATCACATTATGTGACTAAGATTGGTTTGAAAATGTAGCTGATAAAAGGGGTTGGTATGTTACTAGGGATAAAGTTTAAAATTTCATTGATAGTATTCCCCCTCCCCCTGGTATTGACAAAGAACAAAAAGTTCAAAAACAAAAACAAAATGATGATTATCAAATTAACACAATCATAGACCATTATTTTCAAATAAAGCATATGGGCCAACATCAAAATGAAGATTATCTATAATGTGACTAATTAGTGAAGGTGAGAGAAGAGTACAAAAAATTAAAAGGAAAACTTACTAGGAAATAAAAGAGGAGCCAATTGTTGGCATTTAAGGGCCCTTCTCTTTTTTTAATGTTCTTTGCACAACTTTTCTTTTTGTATTTCTTTCTCTTTCTCTGCTTACTTTCCCTTTTTTTTTTTTTTATAGTTAATTTTTTTTTGGCTAAATTTTAGTTGACTGTAGGTTTTATTTTTAATTCTTTAGCTAAATGTTTTCTGACTAGAGATTTTTTTTAATAGGATCTAACCGCATATTGGTCATGAATAAATGTGCCATTTTATTGGGTTTGGGTTGGTATATAATCCGATAGGAATTGACATGTCACATATACATCTATTTTATAGATAGGATTTGATAATCAATATATTGGTTGGCTTTAGATTTGCAATTTATAAATAATGTCATGTTACATTATTGGATGACATTTTTCAAAAAAAAGTAGGTGAAGTATATTGAGCTAAGTGTAAATTTGTGTTTGAAAATATTTAAAAGTCAAAAAACTATAAAAGTTTTGATTGTCTTCTAATACGTAAAATGATCCCGCACATTGCGCAGGTTAAACACTAGTTACAATAAGAACTAAGGACCCCCTTCACAAGATCAATTTAATAGATCATGTTTTGTCTGTGGCAAGAGTGGGCATATTGCTCGATTTTGCAAATTTCGGAAACGTTAATTTATCCCGTAGGCTAATGTAATCGAAGAGCCTTTAGTGGCTATGATTACAGACATCAATATGATGCAATATGTTGAAGGGTGGTGGGCAGATTCTGGTGCTAATAGGCACGTCTGCTATGACAAAAATTGGTTCAAATTGTACACTCCTTTTGAAGAAGAAAAAACTATTATACTTGGTGACTCTAGCAAAATCAAGGTTCTTGGAAGTGGTGAGGTTGAATTGAAATTCGCTTTTGGACATGTGCTAACATTGAAAGATGTACTTTACACTCCGTCCATGGGAAAGAATTTGATGTCAAGTTTTTAGCTTAACAAGGCTGGCGTCAAGCAAACTATGGAATCTAATAATTATGTAATCACTAAAAGAGGATTGTTTGTGGGCAAAGGTTATGCTTGTGATGGAATGTTTAAATTGAATGTTGAGAATAATAAAACATCTACCAGTTCAGTTTATATGCTTTCTTCTATTAATTTTTGACATGCTCATTTGTGTCATGTAAATAGTAGATATGTGGGAATCATGAGTAGTTTAGGATTAATTCCAAGACTGTCAAAAGATTTTGAAAAATGTGAAACTTGTAGTCAAGCTAAGATTACAAAAAAGCCTTATAAAAGTGTTGTAAGAAATACCAAATTGCTTGAGTTAATTCACTCTGATTTACATGAATTTGAGGGAATTTTAACTCGCGGAGGAAATAGATATATTATCACTTTTATTGATGATTTCTCAAAATATACAACTATTTATTTGTTGAAAAATAAAAGTGATGCTTTTGAAAAATTTCAAGATTTTTTAAAAGAAGTTGAAAATCAATTCGGTGGAAAAATAAAAAGAATAAGAAGTGATAAAGGCCGTGAGTATGAATCAAGTGCATTCAACTCATTTGTTCAGTCTTTGGGAATTATCCATGAAACTACTGCACCATGTTAATTGAATTTGGTGCACCTTTACATTTTTGGGGTGAAGCTATTTTAACTGCATGCATGTTTTGAATAAGGTGCCGCATAAAAAGTCACACATCACACCTTTTGGGATGTGGAAAGGACATAAGCCAAATTTGGGATATTTGAGAGTATGGGGATGTCTTGCTTATGTAAAACTTACTGACCCTAAAAAGCCTAAATTAGGTATAAGAGCTATTACCTGTGCTTTTCTTGGTTATACGATTAATAGTGCAGCCTATAGATTTTTTTATCATGAAAACAAAATAATTTTTGAGTCTGGTGATGCAATTTTTTATGAAGAAAAATTTCCTTTGAAATTGAAAAATAGTGGAGGTGAAGAAAATATTTTGTCACAACTTAGTTCTTCTACTTCACATTTACAAAATCAAGAAAATTTTGAAATGGAACCTAGAAGGAGTAAAAGAGCTAGAGTTGAAAATGATTTTGGTCCTGATTATTATGTTTTTAACATTGAGGAAAATCCCCAAAATTTAAAAGAGGCTTTAACATCACCTGATGCTATATTTTGAAAAGAGGCTGTAAATGATGAGATGAAATCTCTAATTTCTAGTAGAACCTAAAAATTAGTAAATCTTCCACCGGGTTGTAAGACCATAGGTTGTAAATGGGTCCTTAGAAAAAAGTTGAAACCAGATGGATCAATAGATAAGTTTAAAGCTAGACTTGTTGCAAAAGGCTTTAAACAAAAAGCAGTTCTTGATTTCTTTGATACTTTTTCTTCGGTAACAAGAATTACATCTATTAGATTGCTAATTGCTATTGCTGCAATTTTTGATTTAAAAATTCATCAAATGGATGTAAAAACTACTTTTTTAAATGGGGACCTAGAGGAAGAGATTTATATGGATCAACCCAAAGGCTTTGTAGAGTCTGGACAAGAAAGTAAGGTATGTAGGCTAACTAAATTCTTATATGGTTTAAAACAAGCACCTAAGCAATGGCATGAGAAGTTTGATTTTTGCATGATTGAGAATGGTTATAAATCAAATAAATGTGATAAATGTATTTATTCTAAATCATGAAATAATTTACTTGTTATTATTGGCCTCTATGCGGATGATATGTTGATTTTTGGCTCAAATATGCATGTTATAAATGAGACAAAAAATATGCTTAAAAGCTATTTTGATATGAAAGATCTTAGTGAGGCTAATTTTATTTTGGGCATGAAAATTACAAAAGCATGTGATGGAATATATCCTGATCAATCACATTATGTTGAGAAAATATAATTTTCATGATCACAAAAGTGTTGCTACTCCTTTTGATTCTAGTGTTCATTTATTTCCTGTGAATAAAGATGATGAGATTTTTAATCAAAAGGATTATGCTAGCATCATTAGTAGTTTGCGTTATGCTATTGATTGTACTAAACCTGACATTGCATATGCAGTAGGAGTTCTTAGCAGATTTACTAGCAAACCTAGTAAAGATCATTGGCTAGCTATTGAGTGAGTCATGAGATATTTAATTGGTACCAAAATCTATGGCTTATTTTATAAAAAGTACCCTGCTGTGATTGAAGCTTTTAGTAATGCTGATTGAAATACTTTGTCAGGTGATTCTTTCTCTACTACTGGTTATATTTTTACCTTGGGTAGTGGTACTATTTGTTGGAAATCCAAAAAGAAAACAATAATGGCTAATTCAACAATGGAAGCTGAATTAATAGCATTAGCTTCAGCTAGTGAAGAGGCAAATTGGCTTAGAGATTTGTTATATAAAATTCCACTTTGGGAAAACCAATTCCACCTATCTTAATTCATTATGATAGCACTCAATTGGTAGAGTTAAAAACTTTTACTACAACGGTAAATCCAGACCTATAAGAAGAAAGTATAGTACCATGCGATCTTATTTGAGTAGTGGCATCATAATTGTCGATTATATTAAATCTAATAATAATCTTGCATATCCATTTACCAAGGCCTGGGCAAAAGATAGAGTCTAGAATGCATCGAGGGGGATAGGACTTAAGTCTATAGAATCATGAGCTATGTATAAGGATACCCAACCCAAGGATCAGAGATCCTAAGAATTGGGTTCAATGGGAAAAACAAATCATACGATAATCGTAAGAAATACACTATTTATTTTTTTAATTATTTATTTTGTAAATAATTTTTTTTTAGTTGTTCATCCCTATGATGTAAGTGCATTTATCCTTTAATGTGAAGAGGTTGAGTAAAAAAATCTTAATGAAATTTGTAGCTCGTATGAGTAGGGTGTCAAAATTATAGGAGCACCCTTGACAAAATTTCACATATGTGAGTGTGGGGGTGGGGCCGCTCCCTATGAGATTTGGACTTAATCTCAAATGCACTCATGAAACTAGGATTAGCACATGGCCATAAAGTGCTAGCTATAAAAGCTCATGTCAACACTTGGGTTATTATGTGTAAGCAGTGACGCTTAATTTCCCTAAAACAGTCCTAAGTCAAGTCGGAGACCACTACGACTTCGGAGTTGAGATCGCTATTTCACTAAAAGTCCTTTTAGATACAACTTGTCGTTGCTGAAAACTGATTGTTGTTGGAAATACTGTAGCAAAATAATTTTTAAATGTATGAATAGTGCCTTAGGACCCATTTTTAATAATTTTTTTGAATAAAGTGGTTGTAGGTCCCATGAATAGTGCGTGAATAGTTTTTTTGTCCCCTGCACAGTAAATTCATGTGATTTACTGTTCACGCGCTGAAAAAAAAAAAAAAAACAAACAAACAAACAAAACGCAGACATGTGTTTGGTAACGCCGTATCCAAACCCACACTAAGTGAAGGTTCAATGCAGAGCACACCTCCATGATGCATAGTGACTCGTCTTTGCCTAGTAATCTCTCTTTAACTAAAAAAAATTAATATTAAAAAGAGTGGGAGATTGTTGAAGCATTTTAATATTAAATAATTAAAAGGAATAAATGTTATAACATAAATGTAAAGATGTGTGAGTGAATATAGAAGATGAGGAGTTAGCGAAAATGTTTCATCTCACATTGAAAACGATAGAGACTATTTTATTCTTTTTAATTGTGGTGATTAATGGACTAACATGAATTGTCTCAGATATTGGGCTAGATACGTGTACAAGAGGGAGGTAAATGGTGGAGGTATCAAAAATAGAAATGAATCAGCCTCTTGGATTCTTTTACTTGACAGCCAATTCAGAGTAATTACCATATCCGTTGGTGAGTAAATGACTCGAATCAATACTTCATTTTTATTATGGAAAATGAAGAGCCATTAACCCACTTAATGGACTATCCATTTGGGCCTTTTCATTCTTCAGAAACTCCTCATCTCACTATTAATTGTGTAACTCTAGCCCATCATATTAATATCCAACAATTACTCTTGTAACACCCACTACATTAGAATAATGGACCTAATTAGTCAAATTAATTTGAGTAGTGATTTCGTGAGACCCATTCAGCCTATAAATAGACTCATTCAGACACAATCCAAGTTACTACAATACACAAAAAAAAAAAATAAATAAAAATAGAGAGATTGTTGGCAAGGAAAGGTGTTCTTTTTGGTGGAGGTTTGGGTTTGAACACTTTGTGCAAAGGTTGTTTTAGCCATATGACACTTGCTGGGCTATTGTATCCTAGAGGAGACAAGTCAGAGAAGGTCTGCACTGGATACAAAGTTTAGCCAACTAAGGGCTTGAATCTCCTTAAAGAGAGCAAGTGTCGTGCCTCAGTCCAAATAGTGTTGTGTAATTCTTTTCTTTATGTTAATAATATTCAGAAATATTATTCAGTTTCTCGTTGTGTTATTTCCATTATTATTATGGTTGCACCAACAATTACTATTACCTTGTTAGATGCTGAATAGTCAAGCATCATATCAATTGCATTGTATAACATATCTTGTGATTGATGTTTTGTATCAAGACATTTTGTAAATTATACTCACTTGTATTCTCCATGTATGTGACATCAGTTTTATTTGAATTTTAAAGGTTTATAATGGCTTTTACAATATTATATAGGTTTGAGTTTGGGCCAAAAGTTGCTCAGAAACAACTAACTTTTAATATGATCAAATATGAGAATTTGATGATTTTTTCCCTATCTTTCCTAGTGTAATGAATTTCTATGTGAAAATTGTTCCATTGGTAAGTAGACGGACAAAATTGGGCAATGCTCTTTTCACCCAAATTATATAGCCTTATGCCCCAATTTCCAAACTAATTAGGAAAATACTTTTCTTTTAAAACTTGATTTACTCCAAATCGAGTTAAAAAAAAAAAAAAAATTCTGGAGCCCTATAGTGGCGTTTTAAGGAGCCTATAGTGATGTTTTAAGAACCTATAGTGGCGTTTTGTTACTCGACCTCCATGAAATCGAGTTATAGGCAATTTTTTTACCTATAACTCGAGTTCATGGAGGCCGAGTTCAAAAATGCCATTATAGGTCTTTAAAACGTCACTATAGGTTCCTTAAAAATGCCACTATAGGGCTTAACTCGATTTAAAGTAAATCGAGTTTTAAAAGAGGGGCATTTTCCTAATTAGTTTGGAAAGGGTGGTATAAGGCTATATAATTTGGGTGAAAAGGGCATTGCCCAATTTTGTCTGTAAGTAGACATCTGAGATTTAAAATGGACATAGCTTTGACCCGATTTGGATTTGAAATGAATGAGATGTAATTGTTTGAAGATGGCACACTTAATATTGAATATGAGAATGTAGATTGAGTAAAAAAAAATCATTTGTAAACACCTTATTTTGTACTGGTTAATAACTTTTAGTTCTTGGCCCTAATGATGATCTTCATATATCAACAGAGTTAATTGAAATTATCTTGATAATTCGGAAGTTATCACAACTCAAAAGTGCTCTAAATCGATTTGAAAACAATACTGAAAAATGCATAATGTATTCTTAATTACAATAATCAAACCAGGCCTTGTAATTAGATAACTCATCTCAAAGTTTTTTAAGCCTAGTAAAGTAAGCACTCAAAATGGACTAATATTGAGCAAGAAATGAGATTGCCTTCTAAATCTGAAAGATTCAAGGTGCATTCCTTTGTGCAAACCTCTCTTGAAGATCCAACCATACATCTCGAGCTGTCTACATGTAAATAATCACATTGGAAACTACGTCTTTAGAAATAGAATTGAGAATCCACGAGAGCACCATTGTGTTGCATCTTATCCAACGACTGAAAATTGGACAGTATTCACTGGTATATTGTGCCATTGACAAAACAAATTTTAGTCTTGGCTGTGAGAGCCATGATCATTGAGCGTGACCAAGTTTGATAGTTTTAGACAATGAGTAATTGGCTAACAAGAACTGGAGGGATATTCTACTGTTCGTAGTTGTAGGAGCAGTAATAGAATCAGAAGTTGCTGAAGCTTTAGCCATTGAAATGAAGGAAAGCTAATAGCTAAACTAGAATTCAAGGAAAACTATTCTTGAAGAAGAATTCAAAGGAAAATTAGGAAGATGAAAAAGAATTTTGAGAGTGAAATTCAAAATCTCAAAAGAGAAATTAGAAAAAAGATCTAAATAATCACAGGTGCTGCTCTGTTTATAAACACAGATACGGAGCCTAGGACTTGGTGGGAAAATGTAACAAACTCAACAAACTAACTAACAAGCCTAACAGAATGAAATCTAACTAACTAATTCTAGTTACAATTAATCAAATTACGACATGTGCAAAACTATTTACAACACTAATCACGTAAATGACATGTGAGCAAATAAAGGTGAAACGACTGTAGCTGTAGGCTTGTACTCTGAACGACTGTAGCCTTGTTATTGATAGTTCTGAGTTCTGACTCTTCTGAAACAAGAAACAAGAAAAAGAGAAAATAATAATTTAATAAATAAATAAAAAGAAGAAAGGGTAAGTTTGTCAGAGATGAAAGACAAAAGAAAGTCGGCGTGGTGTTTGGGTTGGGGCGTTGAAGCATGTGGTGGGGAAAATAGGTAAAAGAAAAAGGAAGAGAAAGGTGAGTGGGGTTTGGTTCGAACCAATGGTTAGAAATAAGTGAGAAAAAAAAAAAAATGATGGTGGGGTTTGGATTCCACGTTTGCGTTTCAGCAAACGCGTTTTTCTACTTTTTTTTTTTTTTTTTTTTTGGCCACATTTTTTGACTTTGAGAGACAAAAAATCTGTGCATGAACGGTGCGTATATTGTTTACGCACTGTTCATGCACTGTTTATGTAATAAAAAATATTAAAAATTGGTCCCACGATACTATTCACACATTTAAAAATTATTTTGCTACAGTGTTTTCAGTTTTTAGTTTCAGCAACAATAAGTTCAATCCAAACACACCCGATAGGCTCACAAACATTCTCACGATAAATTTTATATTACGGGTTGTGAAAGATAGGTAAAAAAATAATTTTTGTGGTGGGTTCAAGTTAAAACCTATAATAACTTACCGTCTATGATTTATTGTGAAATTGTTTTGAAGATATTCTAAACATGATATTTTTCAAAAATAATATATATAAGAACATTGGTAGAGGCTCCCCTAAAATTTTCTCCCTATACGAAGATAAGAACATATTTTTCATGTTTTAGCTAACCATTTTCTTTCATCCCATCAAATTCATTATTCCAAACCCTATTTTATTTAAATATTATTTTTTCATTTATTTTTTATTATTCCTCATTTTTCAACATATTCACCTTATTTTATCATAGTTACCAAGACAAGACAAAAAAAAAAAAAAAAAACATAATGAGTTTATTTTATGACAGTTACTAAGATACAAAAACAATATAAACAATGAGTTTAGGGAATGAATAGTATTCCATAAAAATAGAGAGCCAAGGTTCATAAAACTCATCTTTGGAATGAAATGGGTATGCTGATGCGAAAGTTTTTAGGTGTTTTTATTTATTTATTTTGGTTACCCATATTTACCACTTATCTTATTTTAAGTAATTTGCTACCAATGCTCTAAGAAATGGGACACTTAAAAAAAAAAAAAATTATGAAGAGAAAAATTTATGTAGAAATTGTTTATATAGCATATTGAGTAATTTTTTTTTTTTAATTTTTTATGTACAAAACTCTCTAATTAAAAATAAACTAATGTAACTTGTTTTTCTATTGAAAATTTTCAAATATTTTTCAATTGAAATTTAAGTAGATGCTAAAATTGAAATTTTTATTTTTAGAAATTTATGTAATGGATAAAAACTCTAATGGTTCTCAATTTCTACGTAAGAAACAATTATATTTTTGGTTTTTATAGTCATCCTAATAAAAAATAGATAAATGTACCAAAAATGAATTCTACACCTTTTCAAATCAGATACAAAATTTCATTCAGCATAATTATTTTTTAGTAAAAAGTTTCAGCATCCTATTAAATGTAATTTTCTAAAAAAATAAAATAAAATAAATAATACATTCTACTATAATACATTCTAAAAAATGCATTTTTTTTTAATATATATCTTCTGTACTGTTTTTTTGTTCCATTTTACATTCATCAATCACAATTTTTCATATATATTTTTTATTATCCTTTTTAAATAACAACATGATAGTATAACAAAAAAAGATGGAAAAGATTTGTATTCCTCACCTTTCCATTCGTTTCTCGACCTTTCACACTGGGAGATTCGGGACCACGACAGACTACCAAAAATGTGACATCTGCAAAATAAATTTTCTAATTAAGAATCCAATCAGTATTATTAACACTGACTGGATTCTTCGAAAATTCTAAATTTTATGTCGTATTAAAGTGTTGCCAATGCTAGACAGAACAACATGTTTGAGTCAATGCATGACCTATGGTATTCTATCTAGTCTTTACTCATTTTAATGGGGGTCTAAATTTAACATGTTGGTTAACAGCTCTAAGAAAAGAGAGCAATGGACATCTTTGCTTATGTATTTTTGAATTCCAGTTTGCTATTTTTCTACTTTGCATTATCGGATGCTGGTTACAGCATTACCCAAAACCAATCCCTCAGTGACGGCACAACATTGGTCTCTAAAGATGGAAGCTTTGTCCTGGGGTTCTTCAGTCCAGGTAACACCACTAACCGTTACTTGGGAATTTGGTTCAACAATATCCCAGTTAAAACGGTTGTTTGGGTGGCAAACCGGCGCAATCCAATCACAGACTTGTCTGGAGTGTTAATGGCAAACAGTGAAGGTAGTCTTGTTCTTCTCACCAAGAATAGGACAGTTGCTTGGTCGGTGAATTCAACAAATGAAGCCAGGAATCCGATGGTAGAGCTTTTAGATTCTGGAAATCTAGTATTAAGAGATGAGAATGAAGAAAACCCAGAAAACTATTTGTGGCAAAGTTTTGATTATCCTTCTGATACTTGGCTTTCAGGGATGAAGCTTGGATGGGACCTAAGGACTGGTCTGGAACGGCGCCTAACTGCATGGAAGAGTCCAGATGATCCATCTCCAGGAGAACTGAGTTGGGGGATTGAACTTCATAACTGCCCGGAGATAGTCATGAAGAAAGGCTCCGAAATTTACTTCCGGACTGGCCCATGGAATGGCATTGGTTTCACTGGTATACCAGACTTAAAGGAAAACCAGATTTACAACTTCAATTTTATCACCAACAAGGATGAGGTATACGTCATATTCCACAATATTAAAAAGTCTGTAATCTCAAGAGTAGTTTTGAACTCAACTCTCAACTTGTATCAGCGCTACGTGTGGGTTGAAGCAAAAAAAATATGGAGCCTGTACTTAACTTTGCCAAAAGATATATGTGACAGTTATAATATATGTGGTGCTTATGGCAATTGTATCATTGGTGACTCACCTGTCTGTCAATGTGTACAAGGATTCCAGCCTAAGTCATTAGAAACATGGAACCCAGAAGAGTGGTCTAAGGGATGTGTTCGAAGTATGCAATTGAGCTGTGAGGATAAAGATAAAATTGGGTTTGTTAAATTGGTGGGGTACAAAATGCCAGATACCACGTATTCTTGGTTGAATGAAAGTATGAATCTTATCGAATGCAGAGACAAATGTTTGAACAACTGTTCCTGTATGGCTTATACAAACTCAGATATTAGAAATGGGGGAAGTGGCTGCGCTATCTGGTATGGGGATCTAATTGATATTCGACTGATTTCAGCTACCGGGCAGAATGCTAATGGGCATGATGTATATATTCGAATGCCTGCAGAGCAAGGTATGGGCCTATAATCTTTGTTTCTATTTAATTCGTATATATTTTGATTAGGCCTTAATTAATATTTGTTCCTTACTTCCATACTCGTATGGACCTAAATATTTGTTTACATCTGTTTAATTGGATTAAAGTCTGTTCCAATAGTTGCATCTAAGATATTTTTGCTCTTCTATTGCCAAGTCAACCATGAAGAGGTGAAACACAAGAGAAAGATGAAGATGATAGTGATATTGGTGGTTTCCATGGCAATTGCCGTAGTTTTTGGAATTCTCTTGAGACCCTACTGCATTTGCAAGAGGACACATTTTAGAGGTAATTAATATCACTTTCTCTGACCCACTTAGAAAAAGATATTGCAAGATTGTTTAATTGAACTTCTTGAAACGTACAGAGCAGCTAGTCAATAAGAAGATGAACAAGAAAAGCTGTGATGCATTGCCATTTCATCCTATCTAAATAAAAAACCATTGTATGGAAGAAAATCTACATAATTGTTTTGTGCAAACATGAATCATTTGTACCCCTTTAGGTAATTGTTAGTATATTATTTTAACAAAGTTTTGAAATTATTTTTGTGAAAAATATAAAATACCGTAAAAAAAATTTAATTACAATTTTCATTTTAAAAAAAATTGAATATATTATAAAGTAATGCTTTTAGAGCATCGATCTATAAAGAGTCTGTTTAAGATTTTCTTATTTTATTGAAATTGAAAACTTTTTATTGAAAGTACTATACAAAAAGGTTAAAGTTAGCTGAAATAGTATAGTTGAACTCATGAATAGTACAAAAAAAATATAATAAGACCGGTGAATAGCAGTAAATATAAGCTAAATAGTAAACTAAGTTGACAAAAATAATCTATACCAATTTCTTTCGAAAGATTGAACTTTATTTATCCTCAATACTCCACAATTATTAGCAGTGGCAAATTCGCAAAAAATCATGGGTCATACTTGACTCAATTTTCTAGGAGACCTATGTCGTTATGTTGTTACTCATTCATTGAATTTCTGCACAATTACCCTTTTTTTTTTGTTGGTGGACAATTACCCAACTGGACTTAATGGTCTGTTTGAATGGAGGGAAAAAGGATGGGGAGTTGAGTAGAATAGGTAAAAATAAACTAATTTAGTACTAAATCTATTTTATTTACTCTACTTCTCCTCAATTCAAACAGACTATTATTTCAATTTTATTTAAATTTATTTGGACTTGTAGATGCTCAGTCAACCATTATGGCTGCCATGTAGTTTCAATTTCATACATGGTCCGTCATCTCTTCACTGAAATAACTGTACACTTCATAAGGATTCCTCCGTGACACGTGTCTGGTAAGTGATTATTTATTTTATTATGAAAACAAATGCCCCTTGCATACGTTTGGTTTGTGCCCCATAACCAATCTTCTGGTTTAGCCGTATTGCAAGGGGTATCCGTATTTGTGGGGTTTTCAAAAGTGTTTGCTCTTTTTTTTTTTTTTTTTTTTTTTTCTTTTTTTTTTTATATTAATTTTTTTTATTAACTAGTTTTAATGGCTCAAATTGAGCGGTT
Source organism: Quercus suber (assembly GCF_002906115.3). Classification (NCBI taxonomy): domain Eukaryota; kingdom Viridiplantae; phylum Streptophyta; class Magnoliopsida; order Fagales; family Fagaceae; genus Quercus; species Quercus suber. The sequence goes on along the minus strand of NW_027069560.1, from coordinate 1,528,082 downwards.
AAAAAATAACTTTTAATCTCAACTTTTGAATAAACAAAATTTAAAAGTGAAAACTTAAAACTAAAAAAATAAAAAACTCCATGGAATACTTGTATGTCTATTCCTTATTTTGCATGGAGATGTACTCCTTCCCACCAAGAAAAATATTCCTTATCTACAGTGGCAGTTCTAATAATTTTTTTTAGGAGGGTCAGTAGTGGTGGAGTTAGAAATTTGTCATGAGAGCAATTAAAAAAATAGAATGATTTTTTTTTTTTGGGTATATACAACTTCCATATTATATACAATAATCTAAAATAAATACAATTTAGTACACAATACAACTATATCGTGTAATAGTCTAAAAAATTATTAATAATTTAAAGATCAGTAAGACAAACAACCATTGAATGCATAATAACTTATTATACTTATATGTAATATTAATTAATAAAAACATATGATAAAGAAGAATAATAACAAACCTAGGAGTGGGACTAGGAGTAAATGTGAACTAAGAAAAAATAATAAACTAATATAAATTTTTGCTTTTGAAGTGTACGGTTTTTTAACCATACACATGGTTACTCTCTTAGAATTGGAACAAACAGAGATAAAAGCTAAGAAAACTACTTGATCAAATAAAGATAAAGACTAAGAAGACATAGATTGGAGAAAGAGAGATAAAGAGAATAAAGAAAGAAATCACAGATATAAATATAGATTAGTTGGTAGGAACGATAGTGTAATTTTTTGCTAATGAAAAAGAAAAGTGCAAGGAAAAATAACTTCATTTTGTAGTCAATGGAAAAGTAAGCTAGAGTCCTAGATAGAAGGTTTATTCATTTATTTATTTTTAACAAACGAGCAAAAATTTGAAACATTTTTTTCTTTATTATAAAATTAAATATTTTAAGAGTAGTGCTGTTGACATAACACTTGCACAAAAATTTCACAACAAAATATAGGTGACAAGTTGTTGAAGGTAGGTAAAAAAAAGTCATATATTAGGGAAAAAGGAAGGTAAAAAAGTGATGCTGATTGTTGGTCAAAATAAAAATTAGTTACAACTTGTCACTTACCTTTTATTGTGAAATTATTGTGAAAATAGCATCAAAATGATCATATTCAAGTTTATTTTAACTAGATTTAAATAAAATTTATGGTCAGGGTGTTCAAATATTTATTTTAGGAGAGTCAAAAAATCAACCCCTTGGGCAACACGTAACGCCACCCCCACTTATGCCCCACTTATGTACTCAGAAAAATTATTTCGTATGCATTGAGAAATGTATTCGTTGTCTACTAAGCAATAAGTAAGAATAAGTAATAGAGCCTTATAAATGGACAATACAACTAAGAGTTATGTGGCTTTGGCCCAAGGGTACCCAACATGTCAAGAGACTTTGAATTAGTTGAAGAGTGCCACAATTAATAAGAAGATGAGACGTCTCTATGGTAATTTGTATTTGCGGATTGGTATAAGTTTTTGGTGAGAGAGTTTTTCTCACTTGGTTATGAGGCTTTGTTGTGTCTTATTTATGATCAAGTACCTCGTTTCTTTGTTTTGTTCAGTTAGAAATGCAATGTTTTAATTTCTTATGTATAATGTGAACCCATCTTACTCTCAGCAGAGAAAATGAAGAACAATGAGATGATAGACCAACACATCGAAGGCCAAGTGAAGACTTAGAGCTCCCATTCTTTAGCCTGTCTACCATAATTGATGCGACTAACAACTTTTCAAGCAATAACAAGCTCGGTGAAGGTGGCTTTGGACCTGTATATAAGGTAACACTATAAAATTCTTTTAAAGAGACCTAAAAGAAGTAGTGATTATCATATTCAATACTAATATAATCTATTTACAAATGTGAATTTTTAGGGCACACTAACAAACGAAAAAGAAGTTGCTATAAAAAGGCTTTCACGGAGTTCTGGACAAGGATTGAGTGAGTTTAAAAATGAAGTTATATTGATTTCCAAATTGCAACACCGAAATCTTGTTAGGCTTTTGGGCTATTGCATTGAAGGAGAGGAGAAAATTCTAATTTATGAATATATGCCCAACAGAAGCTTGGACTTCTTCATTTTTGGTTTGAATTTTTCCCAAGCCTCATGAATTTATGTTTATTTAAATAAATTACAAATTCTTTTTTTATTTTTCAATTTGGACTAGTATTAATATAAATGAGAAACATCCAGATCAAAGGAGAGCTAATGTTTTAGGTTGGTCTATGCGCTTCAACATTATCTGTGGGATTGCGCGAGGGCTTCTCTATCTTCATGAAGATTCTAGTTTGAGGATTATACATAGAGATCTCAAAGCAAGTAATATTTTACTAGATAGTAAGATGAACCCAAAAATTTCTGACTTCGGCATGGCAAGAATCTTTGGTGGAGATCAAACTGAAGGAAATACAAATAGAGTGGTTGGAACATAGTAAGTATTCTTTACATGTTTTATTATTGACACTTTGTTTTTCCAATAAAAGAGTTTTATTCTTAATGATGTTTTGCAGTGGGTATATGGCACCAGAATATGCAATTGATGGCTTATTTTCAATAAAATCTGATGTCTTTAGCTTTGGAATATTGTTGTTGGAGATATTAAGTGGAAAGAAAAATCGAGGGTCTTTCTATCAAGACCATAGTCTAAACCTTGTTGGACAAGTGAGTTCACAAAAGATTTGACTCTCTACTTTTCATATAATGTTACAAATAATGATGGTAAATTTTGAAATGTTTCAGGCATGGAAATTGTGGAAAGAAAATATGCCTTTGAAACTGATTGATACTTGCTTAAAGGACTCTTGCATCCTATCGGAGATTGAACGTTGCCTCCATATTAGTTTCTTATGTTTGCAACAACATCATGAGGATCGGCCTAACATGTCATCTGTGGTTATGATGTTGCATAGTGAAAGTCCATTACCAGAACCCAAAGAGCTTGGTTTCTTTGTAGGAAAAAAATCATCGGTATCAAGTAAGAACCAATCATCCTCAACCAATGAAGTTACTATTACGTTGTTAGAGGCTCGATAGTCAAACATCATATCAATTGCATTATATTGTATGGAGAAGGAATGATCACCCCTAAATGCAGCCATAATCTTATATATGATACCACCAGATGCACCTTGGTACTTCCATCCACTAAACGATCCTATGATTGTTATTCTTCATTTGTTCACTACATAAGTTGTATTCCCCCAGGTATGTGATATTTGTCTTATTTGAACATTGCAAATTAAGAGTCTTGTTAACAAGTGCTCTAAGGGCACAAATTTAAAATTAATAAATGCTCAATTATGAATTGTAATGCACATTATTCAAAGAACAAAATACACTTGTTAATGATTCAATAGTTTGCAATCACAAATTCACTGTTTATGTGTGTATTTTTTGGATATATGTGTACTATTTAACTTAACTTTTTGAAATATATATAACATTTAATGCACCTAAATCACTGCTCTTAGGGAATTAGTGCCAAAATGAATCTATTTAAAAAGTATATATATAAGACTATATATAGAAGGTGCGAGAAATAAAGAAGCCCTAAACCCTCTCTTAGCACCTCAACTGGCACCTCATGAATTGTTCAACAAAGGCATTCAAGGTTCAAATCCTCCTTTTCCATTGTAATTATTGAATAATAATAATAATAATAATAATAATAATAATTATTGATAGGCTAAGAATGTATTGACCCATTTGGTAACTTAATCAATTAATTTAGCCAAGTGAAATTAATTAGATTCAATTACATGCAATAAGCATAGTAGCACAAACAAATCACCAACTAAGTTAAATGCAACGGGAAATAAATTTAACACAGGAGATTTGTTTACGAATGGGGAAAACCACCAAGGCAAACCCCACCGAGTGAATTTAAGGTCACCACTCTTGAGAATCCACTATTATCAATATAAGCGGTTACAAGTAAAAGAATCACAGTACTTAATACCAACCTACAGTTGAATCCTTACCCCAATACCAATTGGAATTGTAATGTAGTGACAATCTCTCCTTTCAATGCACGACTCCTAGTACGTGACTAACCAATTGTGCAAGGATCCAAGTACGTGACTAACACACCAACTTGAGGAAGATGTTGGTTGCAAAGTTTTTCAGTTCATCCAACGATGAAGATCAAGAAACTCCTTGGCACAAAGACATAGCAGCTTCTTCAAGGAATATGATGAGCTAGGGCAAATTCTATATCCGGTCACAATTTGCATGCATAATCAAATTGCATTAAGTTGCATCACTTTGCATCACCTTTGACAACCCTTAAAATAATCCTTATATATGTCTAGGGTTTGAGAAAAGAAACCCTGTACAAATACATAGGATATGCGTGAAATCAGATTTGAAAATTTGAATTTCGTAATTCTCGATAGATACAACTTTTGTCGAGTTGCTGTCGAGCATCAGTATTAACCTCGATGGATATAAATTTGTCAAGATATCTGTCGAGCTTTAATGAGCAGAACTTCTTTACTTGTTTCTTGGACAAATTTCCATGGCTTCAATACTAAACTTGAACTCTTGTTCCTTTAAATACTAAACCCATCATAGATTTACCAAATTATAAGTAAAGTACATTTTGTCAAAGAATTAGCCAATTTACATAACATATGTCTCTAACAATATCCACATATGTCATAACAATAATAATAATAATTGTGGTGGCTTAACCCAATTGTACAAGAGCTTTGGGCTGAGGGCCTAATTTACTTGTATTCTGGGTTGCGTTTATCCCACAGTGGGATACCCGAGAAATGGTGTTATGGTTTCTGATGAAGTTAAAGAAAGGTTTGAGCCCTTAACTCTATTAACCCTGACCTAGCCAAGATGATGACTATGTAGCCAACCATTTTTTTCTAGAATTCGAATAGGTTTCCTTAATCCTGAAATATATCTTTACTCGCTACTCTTGTGTTTCTCTCTCCCTTTTTTTTTTCCAACCCCTTTCTCAAACTTTTCTTCCCCCTTTTATAGCATTCCTTTAGTGAGTTCACCACATGAGGGGTGGTCTTCCCCAAGCAAGTGGGTCCCTTTCTACTTTATATTCTTGACCAGATGGGAGCAGGCCATAGTCTTGGGCTGGCTTTCGTTCATGATTCGTACAACAACAACAACAACAATAATAATAATTGATCGTGGGCTGAATCAAGTTCCTTTCGTCCATAATGGTCGTCTATGACCAAACCACGTCTAGATTAGTTCATAAGAAAGGGAGCCAAATATAAGGTACCATGGGTAATGAATAGGCTCCGTCCTCAAGCGTTATGATCATCCAAGATAATCTAGTCGTCCATGTCACAAAAATGGACGACCAAATGACACTTAGTCAATTTCAGAGGATTTCCTACAGACACCAAACAATTGGACCACGTTCTATTATTCTGGAATGTGGGGAGGATTCCCAAAATCTGCTCCATTCTCTCCACAAATCCCACACATCTCCCATGATGGTAGTGGATCCGAATAAGTAGACCCACTAAAAACTCTCTATAAAAGGGATCTAACTCCATCAACCGAAGGTACGTTAGCCTACTCACTATCCTTGTGTTCTAGAGAAAAAACTGACTTAATCGTTAGAGAATTCTTGGCCGGTTCACCCCAGTCACCCATGACAGTTATTTTCTTTCTCTTAAGGTCATTAAATCATCGTTGTAGCCCGGAGCATTCAGCCTACTAATTTTCGTGCATCATCAATAATAATAATAATAATAATAATAATAATAACCATCGCACACCCTTGGTGTGACAGTCACTCTACAAGTATAAGTACTTGTGAGGCGTGGGAGGCAAGGGCCGGGGTTTAAGTCTCCAGATAGGAGCTTCACACACACATACACATAAACTAGACTAGAGTAGAATTTATATCTTGTTTAAAAATAATAATAATAATAATAATAACACTCTTCTAATGACAAGTTGACAACATGCTATAAATCTACAAATTAACAAAATTTGTTTAAATCCCACCCAACATACTAGTCCAATATTACGTTGAAATGCGATAAAAGGAGGGCAAAATTTTTCTTTTTATTGGAATGATTCCAATGCTACTATCATTTGGTTATTCTGTTCATTCCTAGTAGTTAAATATTTTCTTCAACTAATATCTTTTTTATTCTTTTCTATATGGAAAATGCTAAAGTTGTTACAAGTTTATATATATATATATATATATATATATATTTGGAGAATAAACTACAACTTTACTTTTTTTTTTTTTTTTTAAGAATACTAAGTATTTTATTACACACACAAGGGGAGAGAGGAGAAGGTTTTAAAGAAATTGTCAGTGGTGTATATCCAAAAGTGCCTAACTACAACTTTACTAGATAAACCTTATAAATGGATATGACAATGAATGTGATTAGTAAACTTTAAACACCTCATAAATGATTATTTGAATTGTTTTTTGGTTGTTAGGGCATATGTGAATCATGTTATGAACATATGTTAATATTTTATGTAATTGGTTAATCCTTTGACAAAATGCATTTTACTTGTAATTGGGTAGATCTAGGATATGTTTAATGCTTCAAGAAACAAGGTTTCAAGTTCAAATGTTAAAGCCATGCAAGTCTGTCCAAGAATCAAGTGAGAAAGTGTAGGATTTTAAAGCTCGACCACTAGCATCTATTGAGGTTTGAAAGCTGCTAAAGCCCATGGCTTGACAGCTAGCTCGATAGATGGCTATCAATCGAGGTTTATGAAACTCAGTTTTTCAGAGCTGTTTTTCATCCAATCTGTGAGTATGTGTTTAAGCTTTCGTTTCTCACAACCCTAAACATATATAAGGATTATTTTAAGGGCCGTAAAAGGTTACACACAGTTGCATAAGTGCAGAGCAAAGTCTTGTTTATGCAAAGTGTGACCGGAAACCTAGTTTGCCCTAGTTCTTCTTTCTCTTGAATAAACTACTGTGTTTGTACACCATAAGGTTTTGTGTCCAAGCAAATTCATGATCTTCATCGCGTGATGAACAGAAGAACTTTGCAGCCAACATTCTTCTCTAGTTGGTGATCAAGTCGCATACTGGGATCCGCGCAATTGGTTAGTCACGTAGTGGGAGCCGTGCATTGAAAAAGAGAAATTGTCATTACAAAATAAGTTCAATTGGGTATTGGGGTAAGGGTTCAACTGTAGGTAGGTATAAGTTGCTGAGATTCCTTTACTTGTAACCGCTTGTTTTGATAATAATAGATTCTCGGGAGTGGTGACCTTAAAATTACCCGGTGTGGTTTTTTGCCATGTAGGTTTTCCCTATTCGTAAACAAATCACCGTGTCAATTTATTTTCCGCTGCATACTTAATTTAATTGGTGATTTGTTTGTGCTACCTCGCATCTTGCATGTTAATTTGACTAATTAATAAACTTGGCTAATTAATCAATTAATTCATCACAAGAGGTCAATACATTCTTGGCCTATCATTGGTGATTAGTAACACATCGTTTTTTTTTTTTTTAATTATTTATTTAAGTAACACAATAGTTTGAACTATGTAGTAAAATTATAAGTATCCTTAGCATTACTCTTTTTATATTGTCAACTTCAATTTCCCCATTTTGTTCAAAGCACACGAGGAGAGTTACATGCATAGGCTTATTTGCAACCCCACCACCAAATAGGGGAGGAAAGCCCTTACGTGTTTTTGTAAAATATTTTACCAAGTTTTTAAAGATAAAACATTGTATAGTATTTTACAAAGGATTTAATGATCAACGAAAAATATTTTCAGGTTTGACCAAATATTTTCAGGTAAAATGCTAAAAATATGTTCCGTAAATTATTTTACAACAAAATAAATAGTCTAGATTGCATTAGCATTGGCTATATAAAATTTAAGACATGATGGTCCTAGACTTTTATAAATGTCTGTGATCTTACATGTTTCAAAAGTTGTCCACTTCAGCTTCACGAATTAACAAATACAATAAAGCATGACATCATAAAAATATGCATAACACACCAATGAGAGTAGACATGGCAAAATGGGTGGGTCGGGTCAGGTCAATTGGGTTGCGGGTTAGGTCAGATTGGCTTGTATTTTTCACATGAATTATTTTATTTTTTTTATTTAAAGAAAAACAACTTGTATTTGCTATTTGGAAAGTCATGCAACAAATTACTTAATGTAAAATACATTACTTTGAATTCACCACTTATATTAAGAATGAACTCAAACTTATTAATACTTATTCAATACTTTTAAAATTATACAAATCTCAACATTACTAACTAAAACAAAATTACACAAAAATAAGTAAAACAAATACAAAAGTTTTTATTTTTACACAATATCAACATCCCAAAATATAAAACAAAATTACAATCGACTTATTGGATAACTTATTTGACAAAAAATAAAAACATATAAGAAATTTACAATCTTGAAAATTAATTTTATAGTCTATTATCAATTGTGGTTGGCACTCTACTTCAATTTGAGAATATACATTAAAGTTTGATTGCTTACTTATTTATGTATGGTCTCTTTTGTGAATATCATATCATTGTTAAGCAACACACACTCTAGGAAATATCATAATTTATTTTGAAAAGTCGTTTATTTTGGACATAAATTATTAAAAAATAGGTCTAAGCATTCATAATTTATGCTAATTTGATACTTTGGCTTTTACTATTTTCACATTTATGAATGTTTCTCACACATATCTACAATTTTAAATTTATGTTTTTTACTCTACTATAACCAAATTATCTTGGCATGTACTTTGCTATTTGATATCTAAAAATCTTTACTTATTATAGAATGCTCAACCATTTATCTTTCAATTCATTTGCATGTAATTATGTAAATGTCTCAATTTTTTCCTTAAAGCTCACAACAAACAATTAAATTAATATTGTCTTAATTTTATTATTCTTTTTACCAAAAAGAGTTTTAAAAAATGGTTCGGGATACGGGTCAGGTTGACTCGCCAAAAACAAGGTCGGGTCACGGGTCAATTCTTTTTTGCTTCGGGTAAAAAAAAATCGGGTTTGAGTCAGGTATTTTTTGGGTCGGGTAAGAAAATTCTAACCTATTTTGCCTTGTCTAAGTGAGAGGATTCCTGACAACAGAAATTTGTGAGTCAACTAACAATTCTCACAAGAGGGGAAATTTTGGAAACTGACATTGAGGAAAATTCAATTGAAGCATTTCTTCGAACAATATGACAAGACTCGAGAAACCAAAACTCTTAACCACTAAGGGCCTATTTGGTTTACTCTTAACTCAAAACTCATTTCTCATTTCTCATTTCTTATCACTTAGTCGGGTCACGGGTCAATTCTTTTTTGCTTCGGGTAAAAAAAAATCGGGTTTGAGTCAGGTATTTTTTGGGTCGGGTAAGAAAATTCTAACCTATTTTGCCTTGTCTAAGTGAGAGGATTCCTGACAACAGAAATTTGTGAGTCAACTAACAATTCTCACAAGAGGGGAAATTTTGGAAACTGACATTGAGGAAAATTCAATTGAAGCATTTCTTCGAACAATATGACAAGACTCGAGAAACCAAAACTCTTAACCACTAAGGGCCTATTTGGTTTACTCTTAACTCAAAACTCATTTCTCATTTCTCATTTCTTATCACTTGAACTTAGTTTTCATAACTCATATCTCTATCTCTACTTTTTCCTTAACTCTATCTTATTTTTGTTTGGTTTCAAATATGGGTGAGCTTAACTCAAAATTTTGACAAAGTGGTAGAGCCCATGTACTGTGTAGATTAAAACAATAACATGTCTCTCTCCTCCATCTCTTTCATTTTTCCTCTCCTCTTTCATGAAGCCTGAAACATTGAAACCTTTCTCCTCCCATTTCGGCTTCTACCACCTCCAACAACCCACAAACCCACCAATTTCAATTCTCAAAAACCCAACCCACCGCCATTGTTTTGCATCCACCACCATATATAAATCACCAAAATTCAAACCCATCCACCATAGCAGATCCACCAACACCTTCAACATCACAGCAAATTCTTTTACATATATATAATGAAAATAAAAATAAAAAGAAATACCAGAAAAAATTACCCCACAAAATCCACAACTCCAAGCTCAAAAAACACACCATAACCCGATTAAAACGCAAATTACAACTGAAATCGAAGTCCTCTGCCATCCTCACGTAAAGAAAAAGAAAGAATGAAGAAGAATAATAAGAAGCTGAGAAAAGAAACCAGAGTGAAGAAGAAGGAAAGAAAAGAAAAAAGAAAAAAGAAAAAAGAGAAGAAGATGAAAGAACCCAGCCATGAAGAAGAACAAAAAAGAAAAAGAAAAAGAAGAATGGCACTGTGAAGAAACAACCCATCAAGAAAAGACTATAACAACCCAGAAAAAAAGAATGGCGCTCGCCAAAAATGCCCAGAAAAAATCGGTGTGAAGAAAGAAGCTGCAGCTGTGAAGAAACAAAGAAAGAAAAGAGAAGAGAAGAATGGCACTAGAGTGAAGAAGGAAGAAAGAAAAAGAAAAAAATTAAAAAAAAAAAAAATAGAAAGAAAGAGAGAACTAGAACATGGCGTGTGCCCGAAGAAGAAAGTAAGAAAGAGAATTGATGTGACGAGACTTTTGGGTCCCATTATTTTTATGTATTTACTAAAATGCCATGTAACTCATAACTTGGAATGTGAAAACACTAAAATTGTGTTTTCAGTTTCCATCATCCAAACTCAAAATTTTGAGTTTTTGAGTGATGAAAACAGTCATCTAAAACCAAGCCAAACACTTTGTCATTTGTGGGACCCACTCATTTTGGATGATGGATCATGAAAACTAAGTGATATCACTGAGTTTTCATGCTATCCAAACATGCTCTAAAATTCTTATCTATTGTCATAAAATTTCTTACTCTTTTTGAATTTGTTTTTTAAAGCCAAAATTCCATTAAACAAATCATATTTTGAGGAAGCAAAACCCATGAAAAAGGAAGAAATTGAACAGATCCAAACCAATTAAATATCTACCAATATATAAATAAGTGACATTGATTCTAAATTTAAAAAAAAAAAAAATCAAAATACAATGAAAACCAAAAAAAAAAAAAAACAAAATGGGTGTTTTGGTCACCTATTTCATGTATAGGCTCAACAGGGAGTTAAATAGTCCAATTTTAAAGCATTTTCAGCTTTGGACAGAGAGTTTCGCGATTGTTTCGTGAGTATCTCGCGAGTAAGGCTTACCCGTGAAAATTTCGCGAGTACTTTCGCGAGTCAGCTTCCCGTGAAAATTTTCAGATCAGCTTTCTAAAGGGCATTTGTGGGTCTTTTGTTTTAAACTTCTCCCATCTTCTCCCAAACCCCTATTTTAATGCTTCAACATCAAAACCCAACTAAATTCAAGTATTTTTCATTCCATAAACATCTCTAAGGTAATCTTTAACTCTTTTCATTGATTTTGATCCTTAGATTACGTTTTTGGGGGGTTTTATGTTCATAGTTGGGATTTTCTCAAATGGGAGTCGGAAAACTTATTTTCTGTCAATCTTTTTGATTGGGCTTTGTTTTAAATGATAATTTGCTTTGGATGTTGGCCCCTTGTGGCAAAAATAACATGTATTTAGGCAAGATTTTCATATGTTCTTGCATTGTTCATCATATATGTGTAGTGAGTGCACTCTAAGTGTTTGATAAAATGCCTATATGACATTTTCTTATTGTTTTGGACTCCGATGAGTACCAAATTTTGGAAATCACCATAATTATTCATGTTTATCATGTTTTGATCTTTGGTGGTGTGTTTTGTACACTTTGCCCCTTGAGTGCCTTGCTCATGCATTGGTCATGCATCTCACATGCACATTAGATGCACAGTAGCTGCACCTTACTGCACACACTCTAACACTTGACATGTTTTTGCTTTCACTCATGCTAGTTAAGTTCTTTTTAGACCTTTTAGCACATATAACATGTTCTTGTGTCAATGTCTTGTCTAGGTTTACATCATGTTCCATCATCCTTAGCATGTCATGTTCTTTATGCTTTGTAGCATTGTTTTAAAATGTTTCTGTTTTATGTTTGAGTTTCATTTTCTCATTCATCTTACACCCCTCATGCATCATCTTTTACCCTTGTTCATATCTTCTTTTCTTTCCCTCCTTCCCCTTGATTAATTTGTCTATTTGTGACAAAAAGGGGGAGAATATCGTCATTTCTATATGACTCATGTGCACACTCTTAGGGGGAGAAAGCCATAGGGGAGATGCATATACCAAGGGGGAGAAGACATTGTTTTTGAGAAAACATTGATTTACTTTATGCTTATTTTCTCGTTGCTTTATGATGCTTTGTGTTACTTTTAGTATCTATGCTTTGCATCATGTTTATGTGTTGGAACACTTTTGTACCCAGGTTGCTTTTGTAAGTTTTTAGGGTTTGTTTCCATGCATGTTTTGTAGGCTTTTATGGTTTGTGCCATGCATATGCAGTATCTTGTTTATGCAGCCTTTATACTTGTGTTCTTGAAGTTTAATGTCATACATTCTACTTCGATACAACACTCTTGTGCCCTAGTAGGATTTTTCCTAGATGCAAATACTTCGTGTATTTTGCATTGGTTGAGTGTTGGATTTGCAAATGATACTCTTCAAATGAGCTTATCATCTTGCATGTCCGGATGTTCATTCCTTGTGTGAATGAGCATAGTGATTACTTTTGTATAGTGATTGCTTGTTTGATCTTGCCATGGTTTATTACTTTATTCCATTTTGCTTGATTGCATTCTACTTGTTACATTATACTTGACTTTTTATCGCCTGATTTACCTTGAGGGTCTAATGTGTTTTGTGCAAGTATTTCAGGTTACAGGTATACATGTGCCAAGTTCATCACAGCTTCTGGATTTAGGTGTGAGTGAGTTTTGCCATTGTTCCCAAACTCATATTTAAGTCTAGAGTCTGTTATAGGGTGTTTTGTCATGGAATAGCTAAAGGGGGAGATTGTAAAGTTGTGATTTACAACTATGTTTTATATTGACTTTATTCCATGACAAAATGTGTTGTAATTACTTTAATTCGTTTCCTTGTATTTTGTGGGATTTAATTGTATTGGGTTTAGTATCAAGTTGGTGAAGACTCAAGTTTTATTGAAGATCAGTGGATCTCGCGGGTGTGTCGCTGGAAGCTAACCCGTGAAAGAGCCATGTGAGAAGCACATGACTGGAAGCTGAAGAGTCGTGCTAGGCTGTCGTTTTTGCGAGTGTCTCGCGGGTAAGGCCTTCTCGCGAGACAGTCGCGAAACATTCTGCCTGGAGGTTTTTTAAGAGTGACTTTCTTACCCTTCACCCATACTGTATATACCTTCATTACCCACAAATGTAGGAGAGGCTATTCAGAGAGAAAAACCCTAGAGAGGTTTTCAAAAACACACACACCCATCTTTTGAGAGAGAGCTACTCATCCTTAGTGAGAAATCATTGTAGTCTCTTCTCCATCCCTCTCCCATTATCATAGCTTGAGAGGAGATTTGTACCCAAATATAACCCACATCTATTCAGAGTGTAGAAAGTGTTTTGGAGTTGTTGGGAAGCATTGGAAGAAGCCAAGAATGGCAGATGCAACATGGAGCTTGTTGCGGGATTCGGAGAACTAAGACAAGACACGGTTCCGATAAGCCTTGTTGGAGTAGGAGCTTGGAGGGCTTAGGTACATCGGGTAGATTAGGCTTGGAGGGTCTCTTACTAACCCATGTATCCCAACTGATTGTCTAGTGGATCGATTTCCGCTTGGAGGGCGGCGGAGAGGTTTTTCGCCAAGTTCTTCGGTTTCCTCTTCGAAAACACGTCTCGGTGTTTTCTGTGTTTGCATCTTTCTTCCCTACTCTTTTATATTCCATTATACTGCTGTGTTGCTTAGTTTATGGATTAGAGTAGGTTATTTGCTTATCCGCTTGCATTTACACTATTCCGCACTTTGTATTAAGTTAGTGTAAAAACTATCGAGCTGTAACTTTAATTGGGGTGTCTAAATTGCTCTTGTGTTTTCAACACATTTCTGAGCTTTCAATCTCCACTTCAACAATAGTGAATGACGTGATAACGAGGATGGCGCTGCCAGTGCCACGCTGGACATGAGACGCTCTGAGTGCAGTTGGGTTGATCGGGGTTAGCTGGTTATGGGTGTGGGTTGATTTCATGGTGTGGATTTCTTTTATGGGTGTTAGGCTGATTCGATGGTGTGGGTTGATTTGTGGGTCTGGGTTGATTTGGTGGCTTAGGATGTGCAGGTTTGTTTGTTTTTTTTTTTCCCTTCTCTTACTGTTGTTTGTAATTACGGTGGATTTGGCTGGTGTCTGGTGGCAGTGATGGTGGTGGATGTGGTGCCTGGTAGTGCTGGGTTGAGAAAGAGAGAGACAAAGGAGAGAGATAAAGAGAGAGGAAGAATAAAAAATGATAAAGAAAGAATATTTAAATGAGGTGTTAAAAAAAATAGAAATTTTGATGTAAGAGATAATTGTAAAGTGATGTGTTATATGTTATAAAGTTTGTGTTTTAGATGCTAAATGCTAAAATTTTGAAGATGTTTGATGGGAATGCTCTAAGCCAACATCCTGTATGCATGTGAAAGGCACGCACGCGAACATAAAATTAATTACAAACCAATGAAGAGAGAGAAACCAAGGCAATTTTAAGAGAGAGATTTTTAGGAGAGAGAAAATCAAACTAGACCCACCATTCATCTCATCGAAGTTGGAGATCATGATCTCGGAGTTAAGGCACTGGTCCTAGTCTTGATGGTGCTGTTCATGGGTAGATAAGTTTATTTTGCAAACATTTTGTAAAATGTTTCACGAAATGGTTTTGATGGTTGGCATTCTTGGTTGTTATTTTCCACCTAATTTTGGTCTTTGTTACATAAAAGTGGTTAGAAAATATTGCCTTTTAACTTTATTCCCATTCCAATTGCAAGAAACTTGTATGTTTTGAAATACCCAAGTTTTGATTTAAGAGGTTGTCATGTATTTTTCTTGTAAACGAGATGTTTATCTGTACTTTGAGTTGGTGAAGGTCAAGGTGTTTGGCATAGCTTTGCAAATGAACAATCAATAGATTCAGAATTAGTTTGTTAGTAATATTTTAGAGGAGTTTCATGAGTTTTAATAGCTACAAAGTTGGCTTCACTTAGCCTGAGTTCATCGGTGGAATAAGTTTGTATTGTGAGCCCACAATAGAGTGGTCGAGAGACTTAAGACCGATGTGATCTGCAGCAGGAACACGAACGATGGTCTGGTTTGATCTTCTCTCTCTTAGGTTTCTCCCTCTATCTCTTCGTCAAAATTGCCTTGGATTCTCTCTTTTCATCTGTTGGAAACAATTAAATTTGAGTAATTTTATGTTCGCGTGTGTATGACGTTAAGTTTTTAACAGAAGACTAATAGGAGGTGTCAATTTGGCAAATGTGTGAAGTTTAGGTATTAAATTGACTAAAATAAAAGTTTAAAAGATGTCAAGACCACTGTCCTAAAGTTTAGGAGGTGTCGTGGCATTTTTCTCCTTTTAATTGTAACTGACAGAAATTTAGACCCCTTAAACAACCAGATTGTGTAGCCTAGATTAATTAGCCAAGTTGTTACTTAGTCAAATTAAGCAATTCTAGGTTAAAACAATCCAAACAATCATATCAAGAATATAAAGCAGCGGAAAATAAATAACACAAGATATGATCACCCAGGAAACTACACGGTAAAAACCTGGGGAGGATTTGACCCACCGATCCTCAAGGCATAACAGAATTCACTATGAAAGAATTGAAGTTCTTACAGAAGGACTACAAGCTCCCCGCTCGACTTCCTAATGCTACCCACCAGTAAAACTTCCTGACACGACCACGCGCAGGCTCCGAATCCACGGACTACTTCTTTCTTGAATTCTTCAATCAGCTACAAGCTCCCCGCTTGCTTTTCTTTTAATCTCCAATGATAGCAACCTTGTTGATCATCAAGATGTTGAAATAATCTCTACCTTAAAAACCCTAAGTTTATGTGAAGGAAAGCTCCTCAAGGATCTCACAAGAGATTCACATAAACCGCAAATATGAGCAACAAAGACTTAGAGAGGTTTGGGTACAAAACCCTAAAAATAAAAGGAGGCACAAGAGGCACTCTAATCTCTCTCTCAGAAGTCCCAAAAACGTTCTAGGGTTTTCCTTATATATAGAAGTGTTTTACTTGAACCCCAAGACGTTTAAATAGAGTTTGGGCTGAACTGGAACTCTGCAGAAAAATAAATCTGTACGTGGTTCGATCGATCGAGTCTAATTTTCGATCGATCGAGCCTTATAGATTTAGTCCAATAAATCTGCACTCACTCGATTCCAGTTTTACAAATAAACATACTTTGAGCAAGCCTAAACAAGACTAAACAACCTGTTTTGATCATGGTTTGCCAACAATACAAATTAGAGTTCTAAATACATAAATTCCTAAATCTTTAGAACCTAACAGTAACTGATCAACTTTTTGAAACATTAGTTAATTAAAAAAGTATTTGATCATTTGCTTTTATTGCTTTTCAATATAGCCCAAGTACCCATCAGATTCCTCTTTAATGGAAACCCAATAGTAACTGTTAACAAAAGCCAAAGTTTAATTGACCTCAGTTTTTAATCTTAAAAAAAAAAAAAAAAAAAAAAAAAATCAAAGCTGTTGGAAGAAGACATCCATTGCAAAGGCTGGCCAACAGAGGGCGTTGGTTAATTGGTAATATAAAAGCGTCTTAAAACAACTACACATGTACTAAATATTACCTTTATTTATTCTTTTTAATTTTTATTATATTTTATGGGAGAGTATTACCTTTTCGGCACTCTATTGTCGAATTCTTATATTTTTAGATGAGCTACTCATGCGGTTGAGTTGGTAATAGTTTGATATCAACCAATCACCCAACTGATTATTTTCAGGTTGTGGACTGAACTCTGAATTGAAGCCAACACTGGACTTTTAAGGGTCTATTTGGATATAGCTGAAAACTGAAAGCTGAAAACACTGTAACAAAATAATTTTTAAATGTGTGAATAGTGCCGTGAGACCCATTTTTATGAAAAAGTTGCTGAAAAGTGAAATATGTGAGTCCATAAACAGTGCACGGATGCATTGTTCACTGTGAAAAGTTAACAATGCAGGCCGAACAAAAAAAAAAAAAAAAAAAAAAAAAAAAAAGAGAAAAACACAGAACAAAAACGCAAACGTGACAATAATTTGAATCCAAATGGGTACTAAGTGAATGGTTAGGTTTTGGTGGCTTGGCAACATTAACACTTGCAAGAGAAAGACTAATAGAAGATTGATTTTCTCCAATTCTAAGTTCATGGTCTAAAAGATGTTCATATAGGTCCTCAAGAGTTAGAGGATCAACTCTTTTGTTGACTGAAGTCTCAAATGAGTCAATGTCCGAACTCTGCCAAGCTAAGAGTGAATTTGAATAATTTGAGCCTTGGATTAAGAGGTGGACATGCATTTAGGGCTAGCCAAACATCTCGAGAAGCTACACATTTTTTTAATGTTATGATCTAAGTGTCCCACATGACTTAAGTGCAAACTTAAGCATGTGTATATAAGCTCTTAGACACATTTTCCTTGCAGGTCAGTAATTTTTTTTTTTGGATGAGTTCTATCCATAAGTTTGTATTATTTGGTATATTAGTAGATTGTCCATAAATCAATAGAACTCACCATTTTGACATTAAATCAACACGAATAGGCCTGTTTAATCCTTAATAAACCCGTGTTTGGCTCTAGATTAGAATTCACTAATTTGACATCAACTTGGGTCAATATGTTTGGGGTTACTAACAGTTTCTTTTTTCTTTTCTTCATCTTCCTCATCTCTTCACATTCTCTCTAACTCCTCAACTTCCATCTTTTCTCTACAAAACCCTACCTTTCCCTAATTTCCTCACAAACCAAACTCCATGGCACCCAAGTCCAAGAAAAGCTCCTATGTGATTTCCGGCGATGTGTTCAACCTCACTCATTGGAATGGGGCTATGAGGCTGAACCAACCTTCCTAATTGACCCATAGGCCGAATGATCATCTCTCAGAGAATGCACGGACCGGATTGGTGAGTTTTTCAAACTTTTCTCATTTTCTCATTTTGCTTTGATATTCCATTTTAATTTGTTTTTGGACATTTAAATGCTTGGATTTTGTTGTGGGATAGTCTAGATGAAAACATGACACTTTAGGAGGGGTAGAAGCATGTTTAGGATAAGTTTTTATCAAAAAGTGTTTGAAAATGTCGAAGAACACTTCTTTGTCTATGCATACGTGGATATCGGCTTGTGTTTGCATCCATCATGCGTATGCAGACTCTTTTCATGCGTACATGTCCGTGTTCTTCAGTTTACATGGACACATGATCCAACTCGTGTACACATGTGGCAACCCTGCGTACGTAGATGTGGGCCCGCATACACATACTAGCACTCAGAAACCCTATTTTGATTGTTTTAACTTATTTTTCACTTATTTTCTTGCCCAATTGTCAATTTAATGCTTTATTTTCATCCTTATGCATGCCTTGCTAGCTTTCTTAGGTAGAGGTAGCACTAACCGTGTTGCTTCAAGGTATCGGATCATGACCGCAAATACCAAAGGCTACATACGTGCTTCGGGCTTTGAGCCCATCATTCGTTTGTTGCCGAAGACCTCTACTAGTGCCATCTTGGTGTAGTTCTTGGTTGAGAAGTGGTGGGACACTACCTGTTGGTTAAATCTGGTTTTGTATCTCATACAAAACACATAGCGGAAACAATAAACAAAGATCTATTTCATTCATGATTGATAACTTGCATTATGTAAATTTCAGAATTAGCGTACCTTGGTGCGGTGAAATTCAAAACAAAAGATTATAAGTCCTTGGGAACACTTTCAATCTTCACTCCAATTCCACTTTACGCCCAAGAAGTGTGGTCTCTCAATCAATTTCCAAGGGAGAATAATTGAGTGGTTTCACTCGCACATACACACCACTTCACAATGGTGTCTCACCTTTTCTCTAATAAAAATTATGTATGTCTCTCCCTTTATATATAACTGATTATCTAATTGGGCCGACCTATTGGGCCTTTCCAATTGGGCTTTAATGTGTGGCTTGGAGTGGGACCAAAAGGACCAATAAGACACTAGCTCCAATGGGCCTTGGGCTTTTCTGTCAACTCTTGACAAGTCCAAAGTTACCATTAATTATATTTAATACCACTATATAAAGATAATTGCACTAGACCCCTTAAACTAACCAGATTGCGTAGCCTAGTTAATTAGCCAAGTTGTTACTTAGTCAAATTATGCACTTCTAGGTTAAAGCAATCAAATAATCATATCAAGATATAAAGCAGCGAAAAATAAATGAACACAAGATATGATGACCCAGGAAACTACACGGTAAAAACCTGGGGAGGATTTGACCTAGTTATCCTCAAGGTAAACCTGAATCCACTATGCAAAAGAATCGAAGTTCATACAGAAGGACTACAAGCTCCCCGCTTGACTTCCTAATGCTACCCACTAGTAGAACTTACTGACATGACCACGTGCAAGCTCCGAATCCACGGACTCCTTCTTTCTTGGACTCTTCAATCAAGTACAAGCACCCTCGCTTGATATTCTTTAAGTTCTTGAATCTGCAACTGAATGATTACCAAGTTCTTGACATAATCTTGAATCTTGGAAACCCTAAGTATATGTGAAGGAAAGCTCCTCAATGATCTCCCAAGAGATTCACATAAACAGCAATATGAGCAACAAAGACCTTAGAGAGGTTTGGGTACAAAACCCTAGATATAAAAGAGACACTCTCTTCTCTCTCTCTAAAAGCTCTCCAAAACGTGGCTTAGGGTTTCCTTTATAGTGGGAGAAGTAGATCTGAAACCCTAATCCTTAATGGGCTTAAGCTGCTGTTTGGGCCGACTTAAAATTCTGCAGATACGATTTTCGATCGATCGAGCCTGTTCTTCGATCGATCGAACCAGGCAGAATATGAAGTCTTCTTCCTGCAGCTTGTATGTTCTTGAATCTTGACTTTAATCACCTTGAGCATTGTCTAATAAAACCTATAGACTCTAAGATCTATATCTAGACAAGTTTGTGTTCACGATTTGCCAATTGTTCTAAACATTTAGAACCTAACAATCTCCCCCTTTGGAAATTCGTGACAAAACTTCCATACAGAATGAAATGCTTAAATACAGGAACAACCCAATACAATAAAATGCTCATTACAACAAATTCAACCTAACTACTATCCATCAGTTGCAAGTGTAGACAGCAGCTCAATTGAATCAACCTGTATATTTCCTGAAACACTCAACAAATGCATAAATGCATGTGTGACAGAAAAACAGTAAATCAACAAATATGCAAACTAACTCTCCCCCTAAGTTAGATACAACAAAAACAATGTTAACTTCCCCTAAACATAACATTCTTGTATTTTCCACACATATTCCCACATATCAACTATTTCTCCCCCTTTTTGTCACGTATTGACAAAGACAACTCATACAAAGAGTAAACAATCAACATACGCAACAAAGAATACGAGAAAATAGAGAAAGAAGGGGATACAAAACAATTCAACTCTATAGAAAATAGAGACAGCTCCCCCTATGAACAACACAGGTTAAAAAAAAACTTTTCTCCCCCTATCAAAAATAGGAAAAACAAAACAAGTTTTAGGAAAAACAGTTTTGGGGAAAAATAAAAGAGGTGGGGGAAAAATAGCAGCATCAGCAGCATCACCAAACAGGATCAGGAACATCCTCACCAGCAGGACCAAAGTTAAAAACACACAAACCAAAGTGAAAAACAAGGTGAGGATACACATGAAGAAAAAATATTCTCTCTTTCAATAAAATGCAAACATGGCACTATGTGACCCACAAACAGTTGCATGAGTAGAGAAAATATTTGCACATTGATTATCCATCATATCTCTTAAGAAAAATATTTTCTACAATTCACACATAAGAAATAGCATATACTAGAAAGTACGTAACTCAAAAATTAATCAATCAATTTTTAGATCAAGTTGAGTACCCAATTTAGCAAAGTGTATGCATGCTATGTATGAAAACAATGAGAGATATGACTGCAAAACTGCAAGATGGATACAGAAATCAATGCAATGCATGTGAATCCTAAACACAAACCAAGGGCAGATTGCAAGTTAGCACAAAAATCAATAGAATAAAATTCTATATGATGCGTGAAACAAGTACAATGCTATGATGCATGAACTAATGCAGTAGAATTAAGTTCAATTGAGATCAAATTGACAAAATTGGCTTGAGAATAGAGTTTCTATCAAAAAACCCCAAAATTAAAAACCACTTGTTGAAATTTTTAAACAAATTGATAAATTGAGCATTACAAAACACAGCACATAGATTATAATGCTTAATTACATCAATACAACAAGCCAATTTCATCAAATTCTACCCAATTTAACAAAAGCCCCAATTTGGGTACATTAAAGCTCTAGAATTTCCAATTTCTCAAACTTTAAACACAATTTGCATTAAGATCAAGGAATCTTTTAATCTTGGATGGCCACAACAAGATCACACACAATAAAATGTACCAAGTTTAACAAAGAGTAACTTGTGTAGTATGTGCAACTAGCAAAAGCTTGAGATACATGTGAGGTGATATGTGAATAGCAATTAATCACAAAGTCTACACAATTCATCACATAGAATTTAAAAGAGACTATCACCTAAAGAGTTACATCCTATAACTCCCACATCTCCTAGAACAAAAGCTTGCAATCATGTAAGTTTCTTGCATTTTTGCCTCTTATTTGTATGAAATGGCATTCAGCCTAATAGTACACACCGGTTTGAATTAAGTGAATTGGCATCAAGCCTAATAGTACACACCAGTTTTAATTAAATTTGAGACTACACCTTATGTTCTTTTTGTGCATGTACTACACTTTCTCGAGCACAAAATCTTATGATATGCACTAAGGTGTTCATGATTGGCTAGTGAACAGTGGTGAGATGGTTATTTATGCCTTTCTCAAAAGGATCAAGTCCGACAGTCAAATAATATGTGACTTCAAGATCAAGACAAAATGATTAAAAACCATACACATCTTTCCCACACAACATGCACTACAAAGCTTCAACTAGTAAAGTGCAATAATTAAGCTCATCCGAGCTAAACAAGGTACATAAACTTGTTATATAAAGATAAGGTGGCCAACCTTGATTTCAAATCCATGATATGAAATACAAAACACAAAAATCTTTTTGGTTTAAAAAATTTTATGACCAAAAACAGAAAGCACACATTATGCTAAATGAACAATGTAAATGCAATGCATGACAATGTTTAACTAAGCTATAGAGGGCATACAAACAAGAAATATCAATTTCTTAATTAACCCATGAGTACATGTACAAACTGAAGGATATAAAGATAAATGCAGCGGAAAATAAGTTTTAAACGGATCTACTTCATTCGATATTGATAACACGTACAAAGTAAATTTCAGAATTACAGAAACAAGAGATCGTACCTTGAAGCGGTGAATTTCAAAACAAAGATTGAAGCACTTGGGACTACTTTTAATCTTCACTCCAATTCCACTAACGCCCAAGATGTGTGGTCTCTCGATTGGTAACAAAGAGATGACTTGTGAGTGACAAAAACTCACATGCACACCATTTTCATGATATTTTTCTCTCCTATATCTTTTTGTACGTTTTTCCCTTTGTATCTAACCAATTTATCTAATTGGGCCGGCCTTTTAGGCCTTACCAATTGGGCTTAAGTGTGTGGCTTGGAGTGCGACCAAAAGGGACCAATAAGACACTAGCTCCAATGGGCCTTGGGCTTTTCTGTCAACTCTTGACAAGTCCAAAGTTACCATTAACTATTTTTAATACCACTATATAAAAATAGTTGCACTCTAGGTCTTATCTATAAATTATATCCCAAGACTTTATTATACATGCAACCCCTTCATAAAATATTCGTAGTAATACAAAGTCATTAATGTAGACTGCCACTTTGTAAATTACTACATCTTAATCCTTGAGTACCCGGTTTAATCCTTTAATGTTATTCATTATATATTTATGAAAACTAAGACAATGCTCCCTCACTGAAGTACCTTCAGCCATTTTGGTATTATAAATCTGCCTCATAGTTTCTTGCCTTGCAGAACGGCCTTGCTCACCAAACATCTCCTTCAGACTGAGCATAATGTCCAAAGCTAGTTCTACATCCTGCATTTGATGCTGTAGAACATTTGAAATAGATGCTAGGATATAGCACTTAGCCATCTCATTAGATTTCTGCCAACGATCATATCGCTGTTTTTCCTCAAGAGGAGCATCTAATGATGGAAAGCTAGGACATGGTTGAGTAAGCACATATTTGTGCTCTTTAGCAGTAAGAACA
This sequence comes from Quercus suber, assembly GCF_002906115.3. Classification (NCBI taxonomy): domain Eukaryota; kingdom Viridiplantae; phylum Streptophyta; class Magnoliopsida; order Fagales; family Fagaceae; genus Quercus; species Quercus suber. The sequence continues at coordinate 1,504,665 of NW_027069560.1, read as the reverse complement.
ATGTCCAAGTTTCTTTTCCAGTCAACATAGTTGGATCCAATCAGTTTGTTTTGATTAAGTGTAGCAACAAGTGGGCTAAATGATGCCATGATTTTAAATCTGAAAATAACAAACATGAATATAATAAGTAAACTAGACACTATCAATTTAGCATATAATCATATAATATGGAACCTTATAAAACCATAAAATAATATATGCAACGACAAACCAATCCATGTCTATAATTCCTTGGTAGCAAGTTTATTATAAACACATTAATTGATTGAGAACTATTCTCATTATTAATGCTATCATGATAACTCTTATCATACACTAATAATATGCCGTATTAGCTTTAGCCTTTAAGTAATAATGACATAGCTCCTTTGGGAGGTTAACATTAAACTTAGTCTAGTGTACACCATTATCTAGAATCATGTGTAGCGACATTTCATCTCACTTATAATGTTTAGACTTGTAGTACCATGGAACAAAAACACCCTCCTTTGGGATCACGAGGCATATACGCCAAGACGAGGTGTTTGTCCACACTACTTTAAACAGGTTAGTTCAATCTCATAGTACTTGAAGTAAACACCCTCCTTTGGGATCGCAAGGCATATATGCCAAGACGAGGTGCTTACCCACGCTACTATGAATTGATAATGGAGGTCGTGAGATCCAACCCTTGTATCTCTCTCCCACTAGATGTTTTAAATTAAAGGTTTTTATGTTCAAAAGCCATAATAATGCTAGAAACCCTTAAAAACATAATCCTAATCTCATTAGGAATAAATTTCATTAAAGTATTGTAACAGGAAACCAAAATACTTTATTCTAGCATTAATATGATAGCATATATATCTCCGTGCATCTCCATATAAATTACAACTTATGAAACACACATTAATATACGGATCCAAAACATCCAAAGCATATAAAAAATTGAATGCATATGAAACCATATAAATAAAGATATATATGTAACATACGGATTCAAGGCATTTATTACATCTAAACAAAAATGACCACCAAGAATTCTCATGTACAAGATGGCTATCATGGCAACAACTTTCAATTGACACATGATAAACAATTAAAAGCATGAATAGCCAAGCGGTGCAATCAACATGGTTCATGCACATGGTAGTTACAAAACGGTTACTTCAACAATCAATAACTACCATTAATATTACAATCGGTGCAAAATACATATATATAATATATTGACTAATGCATCGAAGGAATCCATCAATTGTCTAAAATTAGCCAAGCCGTACAATAACTAAAGTAATCAATACAACAGTTATTGATATAGAACTATATCTCCTTGGTAATTTCAATTAGAACACGGTACAATTCTTTAATCATAGACCACTTTGAACAAATCAAGAGAATATACATCCTTTGGTGTGAACCCGATATCATCAAGAAACCATTTTTCTTTTATTCTAAAATCCAATCACATGCTATACAATCATGAGATGAAAACCTGGCTCTGATACCAATTGTTAGTTAAATCTGATTTTGTATCTCATACAAAATACATAGCGGAAGCAACAAACAAGGATCTATTTTATTCATGATTGATAACTTGCACTATATAAATTCTAGAATTTAAGAACAAGATAACGTACCTTGGTATGGAGAAATTCAAAAACAAAAGATTATAAGTACTTGGGAACACTTTTAATCTTCACTCCAATTCCACTTTACGCCCAAGAAGTGTGGTCTCTCAATCAATTTCTAAGGGAGAATAATTGAGTGGTTTCACTCGCACATACACACCACTTCACAATGGTGTCTCTTTTTTTTTTCTAATCTCTAATAAAAATTCTGTATGTCTCTCCCTTTATATATAACTGATTATCTAATTGGGCCGGCCTATTGGGCCTTTCCAATTGGGCTTTAATGTGTGGCTTAGAGTGGGACCAAAAGGACCAATAAGACACTAGCTCCAATGGGCCTTGGACTTTTCTGTCAACTCTTGACAAGTCCAAAATTACCATTAATTATATTTAACACCACTATATAAATATAATTGCACTCTAGGCCTTATATATAAATTATATCCCAAAACTTTATTATACATGCAACCCCTTCATAAAATATTCGTAGTAATCCAAAGTCATAAATATAGACTGTCACTTTGAAGATTACTATGTCTTAATCCTTGAGTACCTGGTTTAATCCTTTTAAGTTATTCATTATATATTTATGAAATCCAATTTCATAAATATATACTTTAGTAATTTCTTACCAAAGTGGTTAGGCCTAACTCTCTGAATAACTAAACCCATTAAACTTTTCTCAAGGGAATATTTTAAATCTCTGTTAAGAGACTATGAATTCCATCTTGAGAATATATGTTCCATCAACACGAAATATGGCTACCCAACATACTGAGGTTTTGACCGTTACTTTAGATCTCACTCCTAATATATCAAAGCAACCTACACTTCATGATTAGGTCTATTATTCTCTCAGGATTAAGAGTTCATGCAAATATAAGTTGTGAGATTTATTTTTTAATTGACAGTCGTTAGGAGAATAATAAATCTCACAGCAGTCCAGTTCAATATGTCTTAGCTCTTAAAACATATTAACACATCAACTAGAAGTCTCCACTTCTATGATCAAGACAAATCATCTTAGTTGATATGTTATAATCTTCGCAGATGAAATGCCCAATTTCATCACCGACTACGAACTAAAATTCTGAGTTTACAAAGAACTTGTGACTTATATCTTCTGTGACTAAATCACATAAATCACATACTATGCATCTCATGGACTATATGATAATGTCCAGATATTCTTGTTACCATTATTTCAGATAATAATAAAACAACTTTATTAATCACAACATTAAGTCATACATAATGTCATACATAGTATCATACAATAGGATTTAAGGGTATTAATCCTAACAACCTCGACACCTGCTATCTGTCGAGATCTAAAATTTCAGATTTCCAATCTGTTTTTCTTGGGATCCGTGAATATGCTTTTGGGCCTTCTTTTCTTCTAACCCTAAACATATAAAAGGATTGTTTTAAGAGCCGTCAAATGTGACACAAGTTGCAATATCATTGAGCAATCCTTATTCAAGCAAATTGTGATCAAAAGACGAAGTTCTTGACCTAGTTCATCCTCCTTCAAGAAGTTGCTATGTATTTGCACCATAAGGTTTTGTAACCAAGCATCTTCCTACTATTCATCATAAAGGATGAATTGAAGAACTTTGGAACCAACCTTTCTTCCTTAGTTGGTGTTCTAAAGTCGCGTACTGGGATTCACGCATTGGTTAGTCACGTACTTGGGAGCCGTGCATCAAAGGTGGGAACTGTCGCTACAGATCAAGTCCAATTGGGTATTGGGGTAAGGGTTCAACTGTAGGTTGGTATGGTGCTTGGGATTCCTTTACTTGTAACCGCTTGATTTGATAATAGTGGAGTTTCGGAAGTGGTGACCTGAAAATCACCCGGTGGGGTTTTTGCCGTTTAGGTTTTCTCCATTCGTAAACAAATTGCCGTGTTATTTAATTTTCGCTGCATATTTAGTTTTTGGTGATTTGTTTGTGCTTCCACGCAATTGCATGATTAATTGATTAATTAATAACTTGGTAATTAATTAATTAGGGTTAATCACAAGGGGTCATTCAGATTGTGGCCTATCAACAGCAACGCAGCCCAGCAAACATGATGTAGGACACAATTTACTATTTAATTATTGTAATTTATTATTTTTGGTATTTTTATGTAAAAAAACGTTATTTTAGGTTTAGGTGATTTATTTCCTTGTTTTTAGGTGCATTTAATGCTTTTTAGGTCAAATTTGGTTCCTGTTATGGTTAGGTATCAATTAGGAGTTATTTTAGATTATATTTTCTTGTCAGTCAAGTTTTAAGGAGCCCTTAAATAGGCCCTTAGGTCTGTAAATGTTTTTCATAGTTTATTATCAATAAAAATTCAGACTTGTGTCTTTTATGTTCTTTGGTGGATTCCAGACCTATCACCTTGTGGATTCAAGGAACCCCTCGTGGATTCGAGGTTTACTACCCAGGAACTAATAGTTTAATTTCTGTCCATCAAAGAGAGCATCGTGTGTGCTTCTCTTCAGGCTTCCGCACATCAGTTGGTATCAGAGCCAGGTTTAACTGATGCAACTGATGTCGCGGAAGCCTGGAGAGAAACACATACGATGCTCTCTTGATGGAATAGAAACTAAACTGTTAGTTTCTGGTAGTAAACCTCGAATCCACGAGGGGTTTCCCTGAATCCACAAGGAGATAAAACTGGAATCCACCAGAAGAAACCCCTCGTGGATTCGAGGTTTACTACCAGAAACTAATAGTTTAGTTTTGGGCGGCAACTAGGGTTAGGTTGTCTCACCTATTTGTACTCATTCCTCGACACTCTCAGCTGAAGGACTCTTCGTCAGTTGGTGGGGCCTTGGAAACTCCTTGAGGTTAGTCCTTTCTTTTTCCTTTGTAGCTTTTTACAAATGTACTCCATGCCTTTGCAAATTATGTTCATCCACCTATCGCCTAGGCTTAATAAAATTGTGCCTTGTGTTCTTGCAAACTGTATTCATGCCTTTGTCTTGCAAATTGTCATCTTGCAAACTGCATTCATATCTATATCTCGTAAATTGTACCTATTCATCTTGTAAATTGTCATATTGCAAACTGTACCTATTCACTTTGCAACCTTTCATCTTTCAAACTGTACCCATTCACCCTACAAACTGTAATATTGCAAACTATACCCATTCATCTCGTAAACTGTCATCTTGCAAACCGTGCTTTTTGTTTTTAGCATTGGGCCGTGAAGTATAGTTTTATTGCTTTTGGAGCAGAGGTGGATCTAAGGAGCTTCTCCATGGTTAGGATTCACTTTGATAGAATTTCTTCAGAGGTGGTGAGTTAGACATTCACTTTTCCTTGTTACTATCTCTTGCATTCTCTTATGATTCTTCTTCTAATCCTTTATGCTATTATAGGTCATTTAGAGTCCTTAGGCAAGTGCCCTTATTGTTGTGAACCTAAACTTGGAGGTGGCCACCATTATCACTTCTAGGATCACTTAGCCTTACGAGGGGTGCTGGTTTGAGGGCGTTATACTTGGCAGATAGGGTATGGTGCTAGTTGGCGGGTAAGGATGCCCCACAGGTTTCGAGGACCCTCTCGTGTTTATGCTTGCCTCACTTTCGATGACAGACACTGAGTACTAGTTGTGTAGGAATGGCATTCCCTATGCCCAACGGGTTACAAATGAGTTGGCTATGATGAGTTCAACGACACTCGCCTTATACCCTCCCTCACTCCTGTGGTATATGCTCTTCCTCTTCTCATTCATTTCCATTTTTCCTTTGTGTAGTGTTGATGCCTGGCCTTAATTACTATGGAAAACTGCCATCATCGGGCCTTCGTTCGACCACCCAGCTAGGGGACACTCCTGTGTGCGCATGGCCCATTGGAGGCCCTTCTTAATGGTCGTGTGTAGTTTGCGTGGAGCTTTGGGTGCTCTCTTTCTCTCGTTGGAGGAAGGTAGGTCTACCTTTGATGGTGTGATAGGAATCTTGGCCAAATTTTAAGGGAATTACCAAAGGAAAGTGAAGTTGCCACCAATCATTAGGTTTTTCTAAGGTTTGATTGGTCACTTATTTCTAGTTGATTTTATTACCAATCCTAGGATAAGAAAATGGCATTTTCCCTAATCTAATGTGGATGGTAAAAAATCTTGATTCTTGAGTTTGAAAGTTTGGTTACGTGTGGGGAAAGTGTTAGGTACCCCACAACACAAGAAAATGTGACAAAAGGAACAAAAGGGCTACAATAGCACATGGTATGACAAACAAGGCCTAGGTCTGGGCTCACAAACATGGCATGGAGTGCACAAGCACATGGAAGATAGTATAAAGCGTGTAGAACATATAAGCAAGGAAACAAACATGTAAGCATGTAGGTCTAAGCATAGATGACGTAAGACGCATGGAAGCAAGCATGTGAGCATGTAAACCTAGACATGGCATGCAAACATCACACAAGGTGCAAATCAATTATCCTAAATGAAGGTAAGCAAAAGGTGTGGATTTAAAGATGATGAAAAGACCTTGGATCTTGTTTGAATGACTTCAAACAACTTCCAAGGGCTTTGGGAACCTCTTTGTGATTTTGGGAAAGATTGAGGGTTTTATTGCAATTTTAGAGAGACTTGGGCCAAGATGTAATTTTGTGAACTTTTGGATCAAAATGTGAATTTTAGAGAAAGGCTGAGCCCAAAATGTGATTTATGGGAAATTTATGGACTAAAACAAGATTTAGGGAATTTTGGGATAAAAACATGATTTTGAGAATTTTTGGATTAATATGCAAATATGGGAAATACGAATTAGATGCAAACAAGATAAAATGAATAAGATCTCACTGATACTCTCTACTTTCAAACCATAGAAACCACTCTCTGATCTATGAGCTAGAAGTGCCTTGCACGGCACATGAACCACCAAAAGGCGATGTGAAGGTCAAGGGTCTCACGGATCGGCCAAGAACCGAGACCATGGTGGTGCGTGCACCTACACGCGGTGGCGCATGAACAAGTGTGTGCATAACAGAGGGTAAGTGATGGGTTCGTGTTTGTGTGGTCAGTGTTTGAGGCTTTGTATATGAAAAGTATATATATTAAGATATTGTAGACAAAAACCACAGTGTGTGTGAATCAAAGAGTCATAAAATGTAAGTGTGTGTGAGAGACACAGAGGTATTATGAAAGGAGAGAAACAGGGAAAAGGAAGAGGGTTTAGGGTTGACCCAGTCAATGTACTCTTGCTACTTCTATTTTTAATTTTTGTTCTCTCTACTTTGATGCTTGATGGTGGCTGTCATTGTTGTTGTTGATTCTGTTGATGCTTGGATGAAAGGGAAATACAATAAGCAAATTAGATTCAACCAGCAAAACCCTAAAAAAAAAAAAATGAGTAAGGAGATAAGTAAAAAGAAGCTCATGGTTGTGTGGATTCTCTGTTGATGTTCTGATTCGACTTCTTTTTGGTTTCTTTGCTCTTTGGGTTTTCTGTGGGTTCCAGTGGTTATTTTTCTAAGTCTATTTTCTAGGTTTTTCAATGGGTTTATCTGGGTTTTTCAGATTGTCTTTAAGTTACTTTTCTGGGTATTTTGTAGTGAGTTGTTTTTGGTTTTTCATTTGGGAAATCTCTTGGATATGTTGTGAGGGTTTTTTCATGAGAGAATGATAAAGGAGATGTGAAGAGATGGGGGAAAGGCAAAAAGGGTGCCTAAGCCGTGGGTCTCTAGGGTTTCTAATGGATCCTCCCTCCCCCCATCAGCAAGGAATGTGAGGGTTTTATATGTGTAGTGCTGAGCATGCGTGGGAGTGAGGCTAGAGGTATGAGCTGTAATTGCATGCTGGTCAAGCATGAGTTGGTAGCAGATATGTCCTAAATTGGCTACTTAGGGAATACTCTAGAACCAAGCCATTTCTCATCAACAGACCTTAAAGACACTCAATAAAATGTTAGGATAGTTAAATAAATTTATCAAGAGATAAACTTCGTGGGACCAAAATAAAGTGAAACTATTAGATCCAATTAAAACTTGTGACAAGCACTTCTTGATAAATCCAGCTACAATCCTACATCAAATGGTAATTATGAGCATGTGCCAAGATTAATTTCTATTCCAAATGTAGCTTACTAGAGCAATCCTGAAAACTCCAGTAATATGTCAGGTATGCATTTTGAAGGAAATCAACTGCCAATTTAAATAACAAAGCTCATTTTAGAGGTGAACCCTTAATTAGAAACTTTTAATTTCCACAACAATTCAATCAATTCAAGCCTAATTTCGGTCTTTGGATATTAAAATAAAGAGTATTTAAAAGTGTTTAATGTCATGTCCAAATAACTGATGAAACCTTTGATTTGACATTTGGAATTCCCATCAATTTTAGGGCCGAACAAAATATGGTATCAACATGTGGACATAGCATTTTGTACCCCTTACGACTTAGTCCCTGTTCCCTAATGATGTTGAAATTCTAAGACCTAAGGTTGGTTTAGAGCCCAATCAGATTCTAAATTGACTTGAGTAACATTAAAATGGAAAATATAACTTTTTATGAGCAAATAAATATGTTTTTGAAAAATAAAGGCGAAGGTAACCCTTGGCTTGCGTAGGCATACACAGCTTTGATACATGCGTACACAGGCATGGACCTGCGTACGCAGTTAGGGTTCTAGAGAGCTATGAAAGACAAGTTTTCAGTATTAAAGTCTAAGGTTTGGAATGAATCCCATTTCATCTGGGAGCCATTCCAAACTCCAATTTTTCAACTATATAAAGCCTTACATGGTATATTTCAAACACACATAGAAAATCTTATAGGAAAGTTTAAGATTCACTAGAAATAGTGAATCAAAGAGGAAGTTTTTCACAAAACATCCTCAAGTCAATTTTCTTTTGATTAGGGCATTTTCTGGCCTTGATCTTTGAGTTTTATGATTACTAATCACTTCTTTGTTTGATTGTGAATAGATTTAACTAAGGGGAATGGTCAAAATCAAGCCTAGGAGCTTTTGTTTTGAGGTATTTTTGTTCTAAACTCTTTCCTTTCATTTCTTCTTTAATCTTGTTTTTAGTTTTTTTTTTTTCGCACTTTTTTTATGTTCTAATATCCTTGTTTAGTTTAGTTATATGTAGTTTTTATTGTTTACAACATGTTAGGTTGTTAGATTAGTTACTGCATGCGCACGTATACATGAAGTATGTGTATGAATACAATTGGGCCACGTATGTAGGCCCAATGTATATGTATGCGTACTCAAGGCCGGAAACCCTAATCCAAATTTTCTACTTCTATTTCTTTGTTTCTCTTATATAATACGCCTTTGTTTTGTCTTGTTTCTATGTTCTTAAGTCTCTATTTCTTTGTTTGATTGTCTTTTTCCCTTTGACATGCTAGATTAGGGTTTCCTTTTATTTCTTGCTTTAATATGCCACAAACATGCATTCAAATGTCCATGCATTGGTGCATAGGTGCTGTGGTGCAGCAAGGTAAGTAAAGGTGTTTCATGCATTTCACATGATCATGCATTTGTTTGTTACATGACCATGATATTCTCTTGATGAATGTGTATATGCAAAGTCCATGTGCTATGCTTTAAATATGATAAACGTGTTTGTTTGATTGCTTCCATGTTGCTGCCCTAGATATACCTTGCTTGCTTGCTACCTTGATTTGTTTACTACCTTGGATGTAATGAGATAGGAATATGCTAGGGTTTATGATGATATGATGATAGATGATTGATGCCATGTTGTATGCTTAGATGTATGCTAGTGTGCCTCTAAGTATAGAATGCAATGTTAAATGTGTCTTTAATAGGATTAAGACGTAAGACACAATGACTGAAAGTCGACCCAAGGGTTGGGCGGTTTTGGGTGCCTAACACCTTCCTAAAACCATACCTAAACTCCGAACCCATACTCTAGTAGTAAGACTTAGTCCTTCCGCATAAGGGCGCTATATACTTGGTTCCTAGGCCATAAAACTAGGTGGTGGCTCCATTTATCTTTTCTTCACCCTGGTACACTCAACCGAGGCGTACTTACCATGCATTGCGCCCAAAGGGGTGACTCCACTGGGGATAGAGAGTTTGATTCCAATGTGTCCTGTTTCTTAATCTTAATAAAGGCTTGTTTAATACTTGTTTGCACACACTTCACTTGGTTCTTTTGTCCCTTTACCTCGGTTGGTGATGAGTAGGGAAGAGTACATTCCATTCGGGTCAAAGTCTTTCGAAATTCATCCCACCAACTCACAATCTGTGCCATTGCCTATGATGGGCTTTGAGTACATTAATGGTTTTCCATTAATCCACAAAGGTCCACTTAGGCCCTCGGTTGGAATCATGGCCCACTTAGTTGTGAGTGACCTACTGATCCGTCCCTTTAACTTTAAGGAACCTACCCATACTTAGAGAGATCCTAGATCCTACCAAGAAGAGGGTACCCTTTATATCTCTTGGTTTGTTCAACCATATATCTTATGTTTACCTAATTCTAAAGGACAAATAAAAGATAAAAGATGTAAAATTAAAGGATGACCCAAAAGTTATGGCATACCTTAAGATATTTGGGATGAAAGAAAAGAAGTCCTCATTTATAAGAGGCTTATCCCAAAGTCCAAAGGTATATCTTAACTTGAAAGGTTTATAAGACCATAGCCTAATTGCTATCATAAATCCAAATCAAAAGGCCATTTGAAAAGGAGAACCTTGGGCTTAAAGTAACAAGTATGCTATGGACTTAGCATCCAACATCCTACAAGTCAAAATGAAATTCCCTAACCTTGGGCCTTTTTTTTGTGTGCCTAGGCTCAAAATAATGAGAATTTCATGGACTTTTAATGGAAGGCTACAATATATCCTGGCTAGAGCACTGCTTCAAAAAAAAGAAAAAATAAAGAAAAGAAAAAAAAAAGAGTCCAAAGGTGTTGGATACATTATAAGCCCATATTTTAGACAAAGGGTTGAAAATCTCTAAGTACATTCTAATGAAAGCCCATGAGAGTAAAATGTGAGCATTATTGTAAATGGACTAAAGCCCAAATGAAACAAGGGGCAAAGTTCATGAGAGGAAAGAGAGTGATTTTGTAATTGGGCCTTCATTAAAATGGACTTAAAGAATTTCTAAGAACATAAAGTTAAAAAGAACCTTTTAATTGGGACATGGACTTAATAAAGGTGGGACTTCGTTTCAGGCACCATTGCACCACCAAGATCAAGAAAGCACATCCCTACTCCTATTTGGGTTCGAGAGAAACATGGAAGACACTTGGTCAAGATTGAGGACACATATCGAGAAGAACTATTTCAAGAAGGAGGATCATCTCAAGTAACAATGGCCACTCCAATTGATGATGAGACCGCATAAAAGTTATTCAAGGAAATGGAAGAGCAAAACGATGTTCTTAAGAAAATGGGAGGGCTTTTTACTAGGCTAGAGGAGGCCAGGCTCAAAAAGACCGCACATGTGGAGATTCATGGTGATGAAGAAGGGGAAGGTTGGGATGAAAGAGATAAGGCCGATTATGAAAGGAACAAGCAAGTTAAGAAGCTCACCACGGATACCATGGCCATGAAAGAAAAGATGGAGAAGATGCAACTAGCCTTTTGCAAGGCCTAATGGATAGATGATTATCTCTATAACATGGGAAGCATAAGTTCAAAAACTCCCATTGCATTACCTCCAAAATTCAAGTTTTTGATGTGGAAAAGTTTGATGGAACTAGGGAACCGAAACAACATGTTAGGAGATATCTAAGCATTACTGATGCAGAAAAGTTTGATGGAACTAGAGACTTGAAACAACATGTTTGGAGATATCTAAGCATTGCAAAAGTGAAATGATTGGATGAGAAGTAAACTTTGCATGCATTTCCTCTTTCACTCACGGGAGGTGCATCAAGGTGGTACTATAGCTTGGATTTGTAAAAAACCAAGGTGTGGAATGAGCTAGTGGAGTTGTTTGTGGATCAATTCATCTTTAACACCATGATTGATGTGACTCTAACAAACTTGGTCACCACTAAGCAAGGTGTAGGGGAGACATTCTTCGAATATATGATAGGGTGGAAGGGAAAGGCATCAAGATGGTCAATAGGCCAAATGAGAAAGACCAATCAACAAAATTATCAAGAATTTGCTCCCGGCATATAATAGTAGTCTCCTGTTATCACCTATTATTTCTTTTAGGGAATTGTGTAATTGTGGAACTAGGATAAAAGATGCCATCAATAATGAGCAACTGGAAAAAGGTGAGAGCAAACCTCCAATCAAGAAGACATATGGGGGATGAGTAACTACTTCTAAAGCTCCTAATCTTGTAAATGTAAGTGCCATTATACCTCAATAAACCTTAACCTACCCAAGCTTCACAAAGAAAACTTGCCAAGAATTTTTTGACCTAGGAATGACCCTCGCCCAAGCATATGAAAATTGACCTCCAAAGGATTCATCAAACTTCTAGATCCCACACCTGCGCTCAATCCTATACCTCATACTTGGAACCTCAATAATTATTGTCACTTCCATTAGAAACCTAGCCATAAAACTTAAAATTGTTTTCACCTCAAACATGAAATACAAGATCTCATAGGCAATGGAACTCTCCTAATTCCCAATATCATTACCAAGCCTAACATTAGGAAGAACCCCTTGCCTGATTATCACCGAGCTCCTTCTCCACATTAGAATTGGGTGAGAATAGATGAGATTGAGTGGGATTGTTCAATGTTGATAGAAACTGTAGAGGTTAATGCGATGACCAGGATGAGATTTTGAAGAATGCGGTGGCTGTGTGGGGGATACACCCCAAAGGAATAACTGAATTAAAGAATAAGGTCATGGAGGACAATGTGGCAAACATTACTAGGAGTGGAAAGCACTACAAGCCATCCTTTTTGGAGAAGGATCATCCCGACAGGGACATAGGAGAAGGGTCCAAGCCCTAGGAACCTAATGGGAAGGAAGAGAAAGAGGAAGAAGATAGATTTTTGACCCAATTGAAGAAAACTCAAGCTCATGTATCTATATAGGGCTTACTAATGGCTTCTTACAAGCATTGTAGTGCTTTTCTGAATGCTTTAAGTGGAAAGGAAGTACCCATAGAAACTACACCACAAGAAGTGCTATCTCTCAAGGGAGTTAAAGCCCCATCTCATCTCCTCCTTGCCTTTTCTGATGAAGAACTGTCTCTTGAAGGAGACACTCACACTAGACCTTTGCAAATCACCATCGAGTGCATGGGTGCCAAGGTTCCAATGGTGCTTATTGATAATGGATCCACATTGAATGTGTACCCTTTTAGGACTACTTTCACCATTGGCCTAGATGTAGAGATGACCATTCCTTCTCCTTTGACTATTAGGGCATATGACAACACTTCAAGGAAGTTTATGGGGACCTTCAAAGCTCCTTGCAAGATTGGCTCATTGGAGACAATTGTGGAATTCCACGCGATAGACATCACTCCTAACTATAATCTTCTCTTAGAAAGGGTATGGCTTCATCCCATTGGGGCCATCCCTTAATCTCTACAGTAAAAGATGAAGATCCCATTGAAAGTAGGGATTGTCGTAGTGATTGGTGATGGTGAAATCCTAGCTCTTATTTGTAGACTTGAAGAGGGAGGAAGTGAGCTTCAAATGAGTGGATTCAAGTTTGTGAACATGGCTGACTATGGATTGAAGGATGAAAAGTATACTATGGATTTGCTCCTATATTGTAGCCATGAGGTAATTGCAATGATGAAGAACATGGGGTATATGCCTGGTATGGGTCTTGGAAAAGATGGAAAAGATTTGGATGAATTCCCCAATTTCAAGACTTAACTGACCAAGGAAGGTTTATGATTCTTTGAAGGCTATGACAAAATCAAAAAGAACCTTGGTACCCTTAAAGGAAACTTTTTAAAGGAAGGGGGAGACTTTCCTTTTTGTGGCTTTCCCGAACTTTGGGTAGGTAAGGAAAGTGTATTCAAGTTGGGAGATGTTCTTCAATGAGAAGCTTGCTTTCAAGGAAACCTACTGTGGTGATCAAGGAAGTTCAAGAGAAGGTTAACTAAATGGAACACATGGATGCTGAAGCTATGGAGACTATGATAAAGATGGAGGGGGACATGCTCGCCATCACCATTGATGAACTAGGTCCTTCTGCCTTTATCATGCCTACTGTGGGGCACCTCAATAATTGGACTTGGGTTGGGTTTTCTAACAATGTGAGAAATAAATTTTGTAATGCAAGTTCTGATGTACTTTTCAACATTTTCAATAAGATGAATTCTTATTTGGCTTATTTTGATGCGTTCCATAATATTGAAAATTTGCACTTAAATGATTCTAATGAATTTGTAAATGAAATTAATAAACGATCGGAAAAGAAAATAAAACCTATGAAACCAACTTTTGAAACTCTTAATTGGGCAATGATGAGAACCCACACTTAATTAAAACTGGCTTAACCCTAAATGATAAAGAAAGGAAGGATCTCAAAGAGCTTCTCACAGAATTTTAAGAATTGTTTGCATAGTCCTACGAAGATATGATTGGTATTGATCTTGAGATAGCTCAACACCACATTGATATCCATGCTCACATTTTACTTTTTAAACAAAAGTTGAGGTATATGAGAACCGAATGGCTTCTAAAGATAAAAAAAGAGGTCACAAAGTAATTGAAAGTAGGGTTCATCAAACCTAAGCACCAAGCTGAGTGGATAGCCAATATTTTGCCTGTACGAAAGAAGGATAGAAAAGTAAGAATGTGGATTTTAGGGATTTAAATAAAGCTTTCCTTAAGGATGATTTCCCTCTTCCCCATATAGATGTCCTAGTGGATAATACGATCGGTAGTGCCTTGATGTCCTTCATACATGGTTTCTCGGGATATAAATTTTAAGCATATGACTAAGACCACCTACACCATGGAATGAGGAATGCAATACTTCACAATAATGTCATTTGGGCTCAAGAATGTGGGAGGAACCTACCAAAGGATGGCCATAGCTTTGTTACATAACATGATGCACAATGAGGTTGAGGTATATGTTGATGACATGATTGTGAAATCCAAGGATAGAGAAGGTCACATCATTAACTTGAGAAAGTTCTTTGAAAGGACTAAGGAGTATCGATTGACATTGAACCCCCAAAAGTGTACCTTTAGAGTAATAGCTGGGAAATGGCTAGGCTTTTTGGTACGCAATAGAGTGATCAAGGTTGACCTATCAAAGATCAAAGCCATATTAGATATGCCTCCACTCAATAGTGAGAAAGAAATAAGAGGGTTCTTGGGATGATTACAATGCATCAGCCAATTCATTGCCAAACTCACTTCCACTTATGAGCATATCTTCAAGCTCCTAAGGAAGAATGAACCCTATGCATGGAACTAAAAATGTCAAAAAGCCTTTGAACTTATCAAGGAATACCTTCTCCATCCACCCATCCTAGTACCCCTGAGGCATGGAAAGCCTTTACTCGTATACCTCTCAATTATAGAAGATGTGATCGGAAGCATGCAGGCAGAAGAAGACGATGATAAGATTGAGAGAGTCGTGTACTACCTAAGGAAGAGATTTCATGTTTATGAAACTAGATACTTACCTATAGAAAAGTCATGTTTGTGTGAAAGTTGAGACACATCATCCTACCGTTCCAAATAAGGATAATAGCCAAAACGGACTCGTTAAAGTATTTGTTTGAGAAACTGGCATTGAATGGAAGACTATCAAGATGGTTAATCCTATTAGCAAAATTTGATTTGATTGTGTGGCTAAGAAAATCATCAAAGGAAGCGTCGTATCAGATTTTTATGCCCAGAATCCCATAGAAGGAGAGAATGGTAGAGAGGATTTTATAGATGAGGATATTTTGGACATTGAACTAGGGGCATGGAAAATGTACTTCAATGGAGTCGTGAACCAATATGGGAATGGGATAGGAGTACTTTTGATCACCCCTGATGGATCTCATGTGCCTTTGGCAGTGAAGTTAAACTTTGAGGCAACTAATAACATGTCAGAATATGAAGCTTGTATCACTGGAATGGATGTTCTTCAAGAGTTAGGGGTAAAAGAAGCAGAGGTATTTGGAGATTCAACTTTAGTCATAGCCTAACACAGAAATTATAGAAGGTAAAGGAAGAACATTTGAAGCCTTATTAGCAATATTTAGAGGATTTAACCAAAACCTTTGATAAGATTGAATACACTATCATCCATAGAGCTTAGAATCAGTTTGCAGATGTCTTGGCCACCTTAGCCTCCATGGTTGAAATACCTAAGGGAGTATGGACACGACCCTTGGAGATTGAGTAGAGTTATGAGTTAGTACAAAAGGAGAAGGCAGAGTCTTCAATTTCAACTACAGAAGAGGAAGGGGTTCTTTGGTATTATGACATCATGAAATTCTTGGAATTGGGAGTGTATCCTAGCAGTACCATTAAGAGAGAACGTTGTTTGATTTGGATGATGGCTATGCAATACATCCTGCATGGAAGATAACTCTATAGGAGATCCTATGATGGTATACACCTTCATTGCTTGAAGAAAGAAGAAGCCGGGAAAGTTATGGAAGAAGTTTATTAAGGGATTTGTGGTCCTCACTTGAATGGAAGAATGTTAGCCAAAAAGATCCCAAGGATAGGGTACTATTGGAACATGATAGAGACTGATTGCATAGACTTTATAAAGAGTTTCCATGACTGCCAAAAACATGCAAATATTTTTCAGTCTGGGGCAACTAGGCAGTCCGATTTTCTAGGTTTTAAAACTTCATTTTAAGGGCCTAAAACATAATGTTTTGATGTACTTCGGCCCATGGACCCTTGAGAATGTCTAAAGATCATTAAAAAGTTTGGAAACCCTAATTTTAACTTATAAATACTTGTCTTATGCCTCCAATCAAGACCTTAGCTAGAGAGCATCATTTTTTAACCTCCATCTTCTCTAAAACCCTAATTCTCTTTTCTAAAACATACACACAACACATTTGCACGTTTTTTACATATTAAAAACCTCTCTTTAGTTAGTTTTAATGGATAAACTATTTTCTCAATTTGATTTCTCAAAACCCTATTCAAAACTTATCTTGTTTTTAAGTTGTGATTACCTATAAACTATTGAAATTTTCTTTTACCTTGATATCTCATTGAAGCTTGTTGTGTAGGCACTGAGGGGCTAGTTAAATATCAATCAAGTTTGTATTCCATAGAAAGATGAGTCTCTATTCATAGCTTTTCCTCGGTTTGGTTCTTTTATAATTTGTGTTTTTGTTGTTCTTAGTTAATTTATATGTTATTCATGCTTAGAAGTATGTTTTGTTTTGTTTGATTTTTTGTTTTGTTTTGTCTCATCATGTTTTGGTTGGAAATTTGATATGATTTGATATATTGATGAATATGTTTTAATGTGTTAAGTGTTGCTTTTGTTTGTTGTTAGATCCAATGCATGTTTTGGAATATATTTTGTTTTGTTTATCTTTGATATTTGTTTTTAGTTTAGGTTGTGTAGTTTTTATGTTTTAAAGCATGATAGGTGTAAGGTTGAATTTAATCAACCATGTAATTGAATTTATTCTGTGACCAATTTGCTTGTAATTTAGCACTTAGCAACCCTGTATTTAGGTGGGAAAATTGTAAGGGTAGTGTGTGAGAAGATGTGAAGAAAAGCTCAAGAGTGTGCAAGAAAAACAGAAGTTCGCGGCTAGGGCTCGCGGGTGGATCGCGACTGGCAAGCCGCCAAAAGCTGGCACGTGAGAGGCACACTGGGAAGTTGAAGGGTCGCGCCAGCTGTCACGCTATAGGACAAAAGTTCCAGACTGGCCAGGCCATTACGTCGCGACTTGAACTCGCGACTTGGACAAGCCGCGAGACCAAGTCGCCAACTTGCCCTGTTTGGCAAAAACTGACGTTTTGCATTCCCTTCTCATCCTACTATATATACACCCTTATACCCATCATTTTGAGAGAACTTCCAGAGAGAATTTTGTGAGAGAAAACCCTAGAGAAAAACAAGATTGCCTCATCCCCAATCTTCATCTAAAGAGACTCTATAAATTCCTCTACTCTCTTCCTCTCCATTGTCATACCTTTGAGAGGTTATTTACCAAACCCTTATCTCACCACACCCACGTCTATGAGAAGGTCCATTTGGTGTTTAGGGAAGCAGTTTGGGAAGAAACCAATGGTGATTGGTTGATGCTATGGTCTATAGCGGAATCCGGTAAGCTAGAAAAGAAAAAGGTTCGGCGTAACCTCGTTGGAGCAAGAAGCTTGGAGGGCTTAGGTACTTGGGTAGATTAGGCTTGGAGGGTCTATTGCTGTTCATGTATCCCAACTACATTTTCTAGTGGATTATTGACCGCTTGGAGGGTGGCAGAGAGCTTTTACGCCGAGGGCTTCGGTTTCCTCTTCGATAACACATCGAGTGTTGTCCTTGTGTTTGCATTTCTCTTCCCTTTATCTTTGCCTTATATTTACTGCTGTGGATGTGTTTATATTTGGCTTAGATTTTTTTATCAATTCTGTTATAAGCTTGTTATCATATTCCGCACATTAATTGTTTGATATATAGCTTGGATTGATATTTTTGTATCTGGGGGTCTAAACGTTCAAGGGTGTTTCATACCCATATTGAACTTTCAATTGGTATCAGAGCGGGTGCACTCTTTGTGGTTTAATTACCTGAGTGCGATCCTAGACCCCTTGGCTATGGATGATGCTGTAAAAAGGGGCATGCTGAATTGTGGTTTAAGTGTTTGTGATAATAACTCTATGAGTATATTTGAGGGATACTTTAAAAATGAACTCTTAGAGCTAATTAAATCCATGAAACGTGCTAGGATGTTCATTCACATGCTAAAATATTTTGAAAGCAAGAACCACATTCTTCACAATAGTCTATGTGAGTCTAACTCTTTGATTGAGAAATACAAAAGAAGAAATAGATCATTGTGTGAAAAGGTTGATAATCTGAAAAAGAAAATTCAATCTGGAATGAGTATGGAGAATAACAATGAATTTTTGTTTGATGGTCAAGAATGCTTGTCTCATGCTTGTATGTTTGTGCACACCTCATTGAAGGTATTTAATTCATGTTTATGGTACCTTGACAGTGGATGTTCTCATCATATGACAGGAGATAAATCATTGTTTATGACTCTTAAAGAGAAAGCATGTGATTATGTGACTTTTGGTGATGGGAGTCATGCTCAAGTTCTCGGGAAAGGGACGGTTGAAATACCGGGATTACCTTTGTTGAAAGAAGTACTCTACATCAAAGGATTGAAGGCAAATCTCCTTAGTATTACTCAAATATGTGATGAAGATTTTCTTGTTCAATTCTCAAAGAAGGGGTGCATAATCATTGATGAGAAAGGGATTCAAGTCTTGGAAGGAAATAGGACTACTGATAATTGCTATGGAGTAGTACCTACGGCACCTATTTCATGTAGAAGTGCTCGTGTTGATATGGATAAACTGTGGCATCACAGGTTTGGACATGCAAACTTCAAACAAGTATGTAAAGTCTCTAAACTTGAGGCCGTTGAGGGACTTCCAAAGTTTGGAAAGGTGGAGAAGACTATATGTGGAGCATGTCAAATGGGGAAACAAACAAAAGCAAATCATCCCAAGGTGAATGTGATTGCTACCTCACGGTGTTTGGAACTTCTTCACGTAGATCTCATGGGGCCTACAAGGACTGAAAGCCTGGGAGGAAAGAGATACATTATGGTGATAGTTGATGATTTCTCAAGGTACTCTTGGGTGGAATTCCTCAGAGAAAAGTCTGAAGCATGTGATAAAATGCAAAGATTATGCAAGAGATTGCAAAATGAAAAAGGAGTTCCCATAGTCAAAATCAGAAGTGATCATGGGAAGGAATTTGAGAATGCGAAATTTGAATCATTTTGTGAAGAGCATGGTATCAAGAAGGAATTTTCAGCTCCAAAGACTCCTCAACAAAATGGGGTGGTTGAAAGAAAGAACCGGGTGATCCAAGAGATGGCTAGAGTCATGCTACTCAACAAAAACATACCTCAAAGGTTCTGGGCTGAAGCTGTGAACACAGCTTGTCATATTTGTAACAGAGTTTATTTCCGAGCAGGGACAAAGAAGACGTCATATGAAATATGGAGAGAAAAGAAACCCAAGGTGAAGTATTTCAGAGTATTTGGGAGCACATGCTATATTCTAAATGACAGGGAAAATCCAGGAAAATTTGATGCTAAGAGTGATGAAGGGATACTCCTCGGATACTCCACAAATAGCCGAGCTTATAGAGTGTACAACAAACGCACTAAGACGGTGATGGAATCAATCAATGTGGTCATAGACGACACCATATCTGAAAAGGAAATTGATGATGATGGAAAGGGGCTCAAACTCAAGGAAAATGAGGATGATAATGATATGCCTCTAAGTGATGATGCTGAGAAAGTAACACCCGAAAAGGAGACCACACCTCCTGTATCAAGAAGAGAGACTAGATCAACACAAGAAGTCTCAAGTCCACTCACTCCTCCAGAAATTCAAACCCCAATTTCTCGAGACGAGGAACTCTCAACTTCCAAGAAACCTTCATCAAGAGTGACACTTAATCACCCATCAAGTAATATCATTGGGGATGTGAACGAAGGACTTCGTTTGAGAAAAGGGCTGAAGTATACTGCTAACCATGTAACATACAACTGTTATCTTGCTCAATTTGAACCCAAAAAGGTAGAAGAAGCACTGAAGGATGAAAATTGGGTAGAGTCTATGCACCAGGAACTACACCAATTTGTTAGGAATGATGTGTGGGAATTGGTTCCAAGGCCTGAAGATACACATGTGATCGGCACCAAGTGGATTTTTAAGAACAAAACAGATGAAGATGGTGAAGTCATCAGAAATAAGTCTAGATTGGTGGCTCAAGGGTATACTCAGGTGGAAGGCATAGATTTTGATGAATCTTTTGCTCCGGTAGCAAGACTAGAATCCATTCGGATTCTCCTTTCCATAGCATGCATCATGGATTTTAAGTTGTACCAAATGGATGTAAAGAGCGCCTTCTTAAACGGCTTTCTCAATGAAGAAGTTTTCGTTGAACAACCAAAGGGATTTGAAGATCCTCACTTCCCGGGTCATGTATTAAGATTGAAGAAAGCTTTGTATGGGTTGAAGCAGGCACCAAGAGCATGGTATGATCGTCTCACTACTTACCTAGTGGATCGTGGGTTCAAGAGAGGTCAAGCAGATCGCACATTGTTTGTTAAAAGAGATGAAAAATCTCTTCTTGTTGCTCAAGTGTACGTGGATGATATCGTATTTGGTTCCACAATTGATAAACTAGCTCATGAGTTCTCTGAAGAAATGAAAAGGGAATTTGAAATGAGTATGGTGGGAGAGTTGAACTACTTCCTTGGACTTCAAGTGAAACAGCGGAGAGATGGAATATTTATTTCTCAAGAAAAGTATGCCAAAAATCTTGTCAAAAGATTTGGTCTGGACTCCAAGAAACATACATCTACTCCCATGAGTTCCTCAGCAAAGTTAAGCAAAGATGCAGCCGGCGTTGACATTGATCCAACTCTTTATCGGAGTATGATTGGTAGTCTCCTCTATCTCACAGCTAGCAGGCCGGATATTGCATTCAGTGTCGGAGTCTGTGCAAGATTTCAAGCCGCTCCTAAAGAATCCCATTTAACAGCAGTTAAGCGAATCATTCGCTATGTAAATGGCACATCTGACTATGGGATTTGGTATACAAAGGATTCGAATGAGTGTTTGGCAGGATATTCTGATGCTGACTGGGCAGGGTGCATAGATGATAGAAAAAGTACTTCTGGTGGGTGTTTCTATCTTGGAAACAACTTAGTTTCATGGATGAGCAAAAAGCAAAATTCAGTATCACTGTCAACGGCTGAAGCTGAATACATTGCAGCAGGAAGTTGTTGTGCACAACTGCTATGGATGCGAAAGCTACTGCATGACTATGGCATTTCTCAAGACACCATGTGTGTGTTCTGTGATAATACAAGTGCCATAAACCTGTCAAAGAATCCGGTTCAGCACTCCAAATCAAAGCATATCGAGATCCGTTATCATTTCATTCGGGACTTGGTAGAAGACAAGACAGTGTGTCTAGAATTCATCAATACTGACAATCAAAAGGCAGACATATTCACCAAACCACTTGATGGCCCAAGGTTTGAATCCTTGCGTAAGACAATTGGTGTCGGTATCATTCCTTAAACTCAATCCTCCGTGACATTTTTTTTGTTTTATGTGTATTTTGTGTGTATTGTGTTTGTCTTCTTTGTGTTGTTCTGTTTGTCTTTTGTGTGTGTCAAAAATCCAAAAACACATAAAAATTTGAAAATCCAAAAAGTTTGATTACTTTGTTGAGTTTTGTCTCAAAGCTTGTTTAGCCTTGTACCTTTGTACCAATGGCTTTGTGCATTTAACGAGCATAGCTTGTCTCTCATGCACTCATATCATTGTGAAAGAAATTCTGAAATCTATGTGATTGTTGTAAATAGATCTTCAACCTTGTCATGAATGATTAGTGAATGGTTTTGTTGATCTTGAGACATGCATAGACTCATGCCTATATATCTTCCCACTTTTTATTTTTTTTGCTTTAAAAGAGCTCTCTAAATGTAAATCTCCAAATGAAAAGAGATATAGAGCTGCAAAAGCCTGTCGCACACACTAGTATTTGACTAGGAAAAAGGGAAAGCAACCAAAATAAAATGTGTGATGCTCAAAAAGCCAAAGGCTAACTCATCAATTGAAATATCAAAAATTTCAGGCATCTATCTCACAATGAGATTCTCTTTGCTCAAATGTTGCAAACAATATGTTGAATATGGAGCCAAATGAAAAGCTTCAAAGTATTGGTATCAAGTACTTGTGGGAGGTCATATATGCATGTTTCTATAATTGAGATAGGTCACATTATCTAGTGCTAGTTGTGTATGCCTTGATTGAATTGATCATTGAAGCTTCACATTGGACTAAGGACTATCTCATTTTTGATATCCACACACAACACACAAGTCTATGTTCAATGAATGCCATATTCATTTGTGTGATTGTACTTGATTAAATGTGTTTTCACATGTTCAATCTTTGTTGGTCAAACACAAAAAGATTTTTGAGTGTTTTGTTTTGTTTTTGGAAAGTACTTTGTTTTCACAAAAATGCAAAATTAAAAAAAAAAAAAAAAAACTGTGTTGCCCTGTTTTGGCCACTAAGTCGCGGGTTGGCACAGTCGCGAACTCAATCAGAGATTTTTCGCGGCTGACTGGCGAGTCAGTACTCTAGTCGCGAAAAAGACATAGAAAATTTTTCCAAAATTTGAATTTTGCACTTTTCGCGGGTCAGTGTGGCGATTGGTTCGCGGGTGGAAGGTCCAGTCGCGAGGGTTACTCAGAGATTTTCGCGGCTCAGCTCGCGACTCCTTCGCAGCTAAACCTTCCAGTCGCGAAAAATACTTAGAAGATTTTTATAGAATCTTACCTTCACAGTGTTTCGCGGCTTGCTCTGGCGACTTACTGGCGACTTGGTTAAGTCGCTAAAAATGCGTGTTTTGTGTTTTGAAGACAATTTTAAAATTTTTTCAGTTTTCCCCTTGTTCTTGTGTGACTATTCATTGTCTTCCTCATTTTACTCCCACAAACACTCCGAGTTTCTCGTTGAAAATCTTCCATTTTTGCATCATTTTCTCTCAAATATTCAACAAAAAGGTATGGGTTTTTCCTTTCTTACACCTCATTCTTCCTGATTTGGGCAAATTTTTTTTCCGCTGAGTGAAGATGTTGTTGTGTATTGTGATTTATCATGTTCGAACATGGGTTTCTGATTTTCAGATTATACTGTATGTTTGTGCTGGTCCATACACTGATCATCTCTATCTTGTGTACCTATTGAGGTGTTGGTTGTTTTTACACGCTCATTGTCATGTTTTGAACCTCAATTTCAAGTGTTTAGGGTTTTCTCCATTATCCATGGTATGGCACTGACGCAATGCTAATAATGTCTGCTGTTTTGTTTGGTGTTTGTGTGTGTATTAAATCATAGTGCAGAGTGAAAATGTCTCCATTCAAGCGATCAGTTGTGAAAGGAGGAAGCAGCAAAGGGAAGGAACATGTATTTGAAATTGATGATTTCTCTCCTAGACCAAAGCGGGCTCGTTCCCCATCTGGTGTGTTCGATCCCAACAAGTTTCGATCATATGCTGCCTTTCAAACTCATGAAAATTACTTCAAAAATGCGACACCTCTGATTGAAAGAGTCTTTGACCAACATTCTCTGTTTGACACCAACATTCCTTAATGGTTTGCTCACAAGGACTGGAATTATCTCCTCTCTGACCTTGATGATGCATTTGAAGATCTAGTAAAAGAGTTTTATGCCAATGCAATTGTTGAAGGAGATGAACTTAAGTGCTGGGTTAGAGGAAAAAGTTTCTCGGTCTCTCCCGCATATCTAGTAGAGATTCTGCACACCAACAGGCTAATACTTGGGATCTCACTGGTCTATGATGATCTTCATCTGGATGAAGAATTACTTAAAGCAGCTCTTGGGGACAATCTGGAATTTTCCTCAAATGGGAACTCAGTCAGTGTTTCATCTCTTCCTCCAACATTGAGGGTGCTCACGATCGTCATGTTTCACAACATGTATCCCCTATCCAGCATAGGGTATATGAATCTCGGGCGTGCACTGTTTCTTCATGATCTGATTTCTGATGTCAAGATTGACATTTGTGCTCATATCTTTCATATCCTTCGCAAAACTATTCTAAGAACAGAATCAAGGATGTGCATCCGTTTTTGCTGTCTCATTACACGGATCCTGAAGCGTAAAGGGATCCATCTGTCTAAGAATGAAGTTCCCTGCGCAAAACCATGTCCAATCAACATGCGCACATTCAACGCTAGCATTGGTCATAGCAAGAAGGGAATCAAAACAGAAGCTTCCGCGTCCCACAGTGGCTCGCGCTCCAGTTCACTCTCCGCTGACGACAAGCTAGACTCTATTGTAGCTTCTGTTCATGACCTGACTTCAAAGATGTTCGATCTTACTTCCATCTTGCACCATCTCAACTCTCGATGGGATACGAAGTTTACTTCGATTCAAACTCAATTGGATGAAATTCAAAGAAAGCTAGAAGATCATGACGACTAGCTATTCCATGACAAAAAGGGGGAGATGCTGTTGGCAGGGGGAGAGCTTAACGAAAGGGGGAGATTTCAGCTAACAGATTTTTGTTTACTGTTTTTGTCTATCTTTAGTTTTTATCATAGTTCTATATCCATCTTATATCTTTAAGCACTTTTTGTTGTAGGTTTGTACCCATTGTTGCTTTTGTAAGCTTTGAGGGTTGTTTCTTGTTCTTATGCACTGGTTTGTAGGCTTTTATGGTTTGTGCCATGTATTTGCAAAACTTTACATATGCAGCCATTGTGCTTTGTGCTTTGGTACTTGTTAATGCCTTGCATTATCTTAAGTACAACAATCTTGTGCCCGTGTAGGATTGTTCCTAGATGCATATATGTTTCTATGCATTGGTTGAGTGTTGGACTTGCAAATGATACTCTTCAATTGAGTTTATCATTTTTGCATGTCCGGATGTTCATTTCTTGTGTGAATGAACATAGTAATCACTTTTCTTAAGTGACTACTGGTGTTGATCTTGCCATGAATTATTGCTTTTATGCTTATGTTCATTTTTGCTTGATCATGCTTATTTTGCTCCATATGCATATTAAGTTTTCTGCATACAATGATATTGCTATGTTATTGTGTTTCAGGAGTTACTTATTCATATGTTCAAGAGCTTTACAGAATCTAGAGTTAGGTGTGAGTGAGTTTTCCAATTGTTCCCAACTCACGTTTAAGTCTAGAGTCTGTTGTAGGGTTTTGTCACGGAATAGCCAAAGGGGGAGATTGTAAGATTGAATTTAATCAACCATTTAATTGGCTTTATTCCGTGACCAATTTGCTTGTAATTTAGCATTTAGCAACCCTGTATTTAGGTGGGAAAATTGTAAGGATAGTGTGTGAGAAGATGTGAAGAAAAGCTCAAGAGTGTGCAAGAAAAACAGAAGTTCGCGGCTAGGGCTCGCGGGTGGATCGCGACTGGCAAGCCGCCAAAAGTTGGCACGTGAGAGGCATACTGGGAAGCTGAAGGGTCGCGCCAGCTGTCCCGCTACAGGACAAAAGTTCCAGACTGGCCAGGCAGTTACGTCGCGACTTGAACTCGCGACTTGGACAAGCCGCGAGACCAAGTCGCTAACTTGCCCTGTTTGGCAAAAACTGACGTTTTGCATTCCCTTCTCACCCTACTATATAAACACCCTTATACCCATCATTTTGAGAGAGCTTCCAGAGAGAATTTTGTGAGAGAAAACCCTAGAGAAAAACAAGATTGCCTCATCCCCAATCTTCATCTAAAGAGACTCTACAAATTCCTCTACTCTCTTTCTCTCCATTGTCATACCCTTGAGAGGTTATTTACCAAACCCTTATCTCACCACACCCACGTCTATGAGAAGGTCCATTTGGTGCTTAGGGAAGCAGTTTGGGAAGGAACCAATGGTGATTGGTTGATGCTATGGTTTATAGCGGAATCCGGTAAGCTAGAAAAAAAAAAGGTTCGGCGTAACCTCGTTGGAGCAAGAAGCTTGGAGGGCTTAGGTACTTGGGTAGATTAGGCTTGGAGGGTCTATTGCTGTTCATGTATCCTAACTACATTTTCTAGTGGATTATTGACTGCTTGAAGGGCGGCGGAGAGGTTTTACGCCAAGGGCTTCGATTTTCTCTTCGATAACACATCGAGTGTTGTCCTTGTGTTTGCATTTCTCTTCCCTTTATCTTTGCCTTATATTTATTGCTATGGATGTGTTTATATTTGGCTTAGATTGTTTTATCAATTCTGTTATAAGCTTGTTATCATATTCCGCATGAACGGTTTTAGAACCCTTAAAACAACCAAATTGGTTAGCCTAGATTAATTAGCCAAGTTGTTACTTATTCAAATTATGCAATTCTAGGTTAAAGCAATCAAATAATCATATCAAAATAATAAAGCAGTGGAATAATAAAAGACACAATGATATGATCACCCAGGAAACCACACGGTAAAAACCTGGGGAGGATTTGACCTAGCTATCCTTAAGGTAAACCTGAATCCACTATGCGAAAGAATCGAAGTTCATACAGAAGGACTACAAGCTCCCCGCTTGACTTCCTAATGCTACCCACCAGTAGAACTTACTGACACGACCACGTGCAAGCTCCGAATCCACGAACTCCTTCTTTCTTGGATTCTTCAATCAGCTACAAGCACCCACGCTTGATATTCTTTAAGCTTCAATGGTAGAAACCAAGTTGATCATCAAGATATTGATACTATCTCTAACTTGAAAACCCTAAGCTTTCTGTAAAGGAAAGCTCCTCTAGATCTCACAAGAGATTTACACAAAACAGCAATGTATGAGCAACAATACAACTGGAGCAACTCTAAAAACGTGGCTAGGGTTTTACCTTATAAACATAAAACCCTAAACGTTTAATGAGTTATGGCTGAGTTGGAAATTCTGCAGAAAACACAATCTGGTCGATTTTCAATCGATCGAATCTATTCATCGATCGATCGAGCCAGACCGAAATGCCCTAATGCATCTGCAGTCTCTTGATTCCAACTTTACAATAATTAACCAACTTTGAGCACACTATAACAAGAATAAACATATTGTTTTGATTCGATCGATCGAATCTATTCTTCGATCGATCGAGCCAGACCGAAATGCCCTAATGCATCTGCAGTCTCTCAATTCCAACTTTACAATAATTAACCAACTTTGAGTACACTATAACAAGACTAAACATATTGTTTTGATCATGGTTTGCCAATATTACACATTAGAGTTTTAAATATATAAATTCCTAAACCTTTAGAACCTAACAAACTCCGCCTTTAGCAATCCGTGACAAAACCCTAATTAAAAGCTCAAAGTTTTACAAGTAAAAAGCCCTTTACAAAGATAATGCTCATAAACTTCAAATTCAACCCTAACTACTATCCATCGGTTGCAAGTGTAGACAGCAGCTTAGTTGAATCAACTTGTATATTCCTGAAATACTCAACAAACGCATAAATGCATGTGTGACAAAAAAGAGTAAAACAATAGGTATAACATTTTTGTAAGATTCACACAACACAAAATAAAGACATATATGAATGAACAACTCATAAATATAAATCAATAAGCAGTGAATCACAAAGCAACAAGAATCAATAAAAAAAACATGTATATCAATCAATGTTACTCCCCCTAACATGAATATCCCCAAAAATGATATACAAAGTGAAGCACCTAGATACAATCTAAAAACTTCACAAGCTCCTCTCAAAAAGTAACAAAAAAATCTACCCCTAACTACAAAACTCCTCTACAAGACAAAGACAAAAACTCTACTCCCCCTTTTTTGTGACGGAATGCCAAAGAGCAATCATAAGTCGCCATCAAAAGGAGGTGGTGAGGGTGAATGAAGACGCGCTAAGTCGGCTCGGAGAGCACGAATCTCATCTAGTAAGTCCACCAAAATCTGACCATGAGCCGCCTGAATGGTCATGACAGTCTCCAGAGTACGACGAACATCAAAGTCGGTCGAAGGAGGTGGAGGAACATCAGCAGCAGCAGCATCATCACCAACTGGATTAGGAACATCCTCACTAGCAAAACCTGTAGAAGAAGAAGGAGGAGGTGTGCTACTAGACGGCTCAGACCTAGGGTGTTTAGAACCAGCTCGAAGATGAGTGGCCCTCTGTCTAAGAAAAGACGCACCTATGGGAGCTATCACATGGACGGGCTTAGAGGAAGGGAAGCCACTAAGATCAAGATAGAGCAAAATCCTATGAATAAAAATAGGATGTACAAGAGCATGAGAAGTAGATGAACTCCTATAAACATCGTTCAAAGAACGAAGAAAGAGATGGGGAAAACTAATAGGAGCATCAGTAACCAGAGCATACAAAAATACACACCTCTCAAGAGGAATGGTGTGAACATGAGAAATGGGCCAGA
>NW_027069560.1:1427208-1473750 GCF_002906115.3 Quercus suber | reverse complement strand
TTTTTGTCATTGATAAAAAGAAATATGATATAATTTAGGGTTATGTTTTTATAAAGATATAGATAGTACTATGTGTGAGATAGTGAAATCTATAAATTATATTGCTTTTGATTCTTATTGAAATTGCAGTTCTTTCTCAAAAAAAAAAAAAAGTGAAATTGCAGTTTATTAAAAAATTAATGAAAGCTATAATGATTATAATAAGGTTAAAACATTTTTTTGGTAGAAAATTTAATATAAAAAAATCCTTGTGAAAAGATCATAGTTCTAGGGTATTTATTGGTTCACAATTAACTCTCTCTCTCTCTCTCTCTCTCTCTCTCTCTCTCTCTCTCTCTCTATATATATATATATTGATTAAGGAACTTTGATTGAATGACCCACTAACTACAATCATTGTGTTAATGATTTTTTTTTTTTTTTGTTTCTCAACACACAAAAAAAAAAAAATCATTAACACAATGATTAATGTAGTTAATGGGTCATTCAATGATTGTAGTTATTGATGTTGATTACAAATTCAACCAAAAAAAAAAATTCATTAACACAATGAATATTGTAGTTAATGGGTCATTCAATGATGTAGTTATGATGTTGATTACAAATGTTAATATGGATTCGGTTAACGGTGGTCTTCAGGGCATTTAATAATGGATTATTTAAGAAAATTTTAATATCATTTTTTTGAAAAATATAAGAAATTGTAAAAAAAAAAAAATCAATTATTACTTTTTAATTTCTTGTAAAAAATTTCTAAAAATATTTCCTACACTTAATGGAAAAAGAAATATGATATAATTATAGCTTGGTTGATTCTAACCTCATAAAGTGATTGACCAAAACCCCAGATGAAGTCCACAGAACCTTCAATGTAGCAATTCTTAAAATAGTGGTGACCTGTTAAGTCAGCGAGTGTATCTTATATGCCAACAAAACCACACCCAAAAAATTGATGCTTTGTCTGCCTGAATAAGGGCTGCTGGTGCCCATGTAATTTTCTTCGGCTCATCTTTCCCGAGGTCATATGTATTCTAGCAAAGATTTAAGAAAAATTAGTAAATAAAGAAAATTTGGAATTTTTTTGTATTTTATATATTTTAACTTCAATTTATTTTAGGGCAAAGTTCAGCTACAAAATTAGTTAGAGTTTTAGACTACTAAACTTTATTTAATATCTTTTTAATAGAGGTCATTTTAAACTACATTAGATTACATTTTTCTTATATTCTTCATGTTTACAAAATTTCTAGAAAATTAAAGATGAATAACTATATCATCAATAAATTGTTTAAATTACAAGTTTTTATTGTTAAAATTATGCATAAAATATAATTTTATAAATAATATAGAAAATAACATTCAATTGGTACAAAATTGACGTGTATTAAGAGCATAAACAACATGCAATTCAACAATTTTGAAATATGTAGTAGTGTTAATGATATTGAATAAGATTGTAATCTTAAATTATAACTACTTTTGTAGCTAAACTTTGTCATTTATTCTATAGAAACTTTTTTAGTTCTCCTTTATTAGATATTTGTGATAGCCCAAGATGAAAGTTTTTGAGTTGCCTAACCGTGAATGTGATACCACTAGCCATAAAATTTTCAGCAAATAACTTGAAGGTAGAACTTTCCAAGGGGTTCCCATAATCACATATTCGATCACAGTCGTATCTCTGCTCTTTCCCCTAAGGATAAATGTACGGTTTTTCTTTGGGATTTTAACTTTTTCTCTACACAACAAAGAAAAAAAATTATATATATATATAGTGACTGAAAGTTAATGGATAACTTATAAATGAAAATTGGAGTTATATTTTAGTATTTACTAATGCTTACTTGTAAGTACCAGGATTGAGATCGATAATTGTCCACTTGTTATTTGATGGGATTGAATCGATGGCTTCTTGCACTGTTTTGAAATGTCCCTTGCCTGACTGATCAACTAGGATACTCTTGGCATTTGTGCCTTTTGCATTGGACACATTTAGGAAAAGGAAGAGAGTCACCGTAAAGTAGAAAATAAATATGAGAAATTGCATTATGGACAAATACAATGCTGACAAAAAAGAAGAAGAAGAAGAAGCCCTAGTAATTGGATAGCGTGCAATGGATTTGTTGATGTGTTAGAAGATGATCAAATAATTCTCAATTCTATCAATGTTCCAATAATAATGGGTTAATCGGAAAGAAATAGGATGGGTAACAAGATTTTGATAAATATAGAGCATTTAAGTTAGCTTACTTAATTATCAAAAAAAAAAAAAAGTTAGCTTACCTAAGATTCCCCCATCTATTTTAGGACAAAAATTTATTTTTTGTTTTCTATTTTAGCTAATCACTTGTCAGGATATCCCCATTTGAATCGTTATTCTAAACTCTAATTTAAAAAAAAAAAAAAATTATTTATTCAAACATTTTGTCATCTTGTTCTCTCCCAAATCATCCGATTCTAACAAAAGCCAATATCAAAAACCCACTTGATCATAAATAGAGAGAGATTCTCTGTACTGGACCTACCGGTGTCCTATTCTATTTTAGGGAGCTCAATGCGATTGCGTTTAGATTTACTGTTTATTTAATAATCTGTAGTTTCTTGTAGCTTATATACCAAATATGAGATAAAAGATATATTTTTGGTAGCTTTTATACTAAACTAACATGTAACTCATTCCATTTCACAAAATAAATAAATAAATAAACAGTAACCAATGCAAACGCATAGATGCATTTAAATTTAAATACAAATTTTATTATAAAAATATAAATAATTAGTCAAATTATTAAATAAAAAAAATAGCACGTAACATATGCATGCATATAGATACATTCAAAATTAAATACAACTTTTTTCATAAAAATATAAATAATTAGCCAAATTATTTTTTGAAACAGTAAACATAATTAGTCACATATTAAAATTCTTATCTAAATTTAATACTACTTATGATCATTTTTTTTTACTAATTTTTAATAAGATAGAACGTGTGGTGATTTTTATTGAGCATATGTGATTGGTTTTTTTTTTAATTATAAATTTTATAGTTCATTAATAATAGATTTTTAGTATTTTTCACTCATTAATTTACTTTGCACCAAAAAAAAAAAAAAAAAAAAAAACCTTAAGTGGATATATGACACAAACTTAAGTGGATATTTATGTAGAGACCCAAAGGGGGGTCTTGCATTCTATGGAATCCCACATGCCTAGGGAAGCATATGAGAATGTGTTTATAAGGAATGACCTTCCTTCAATGTGTAGAGGCCTTTTCCCCAGCGCAATTTGGGGAAGAACAAAACCGTGAGAGGTATGGGTCCCAAAGCGAACAATATCTATACAGTTGAGGTGAAGTCATTACATATAGTATTAGAGCCGACCCGGTAATCCCGTGTGGGCTCAGAGACACTATCCCACAAAGTGGGCCCTAACGAGAACGTTAGGGATTTAAGTGGGGGAGATTGTGATGTCCCAATTTGATTGATTGTGTGATGTGTGTGAGTGTGTGATGAGTCCCACATCGAGTATTTACTGGGTAGATCTGGGCTTTATTAACAACTGCAAGGAGCCTCGATTGTAACTAGTCCTTTTGAAGTATAGCGCAGATGTGGCTAACACTTTTCCTTAGGTCATTACAATTTATGGTATGATCTCCGCATAAATTAGACACATGTTACAAAATTGAATTCTAATTTCAAATTCTAATTAAACTTTCTCTTAGTTGTACATATTAATATGTGTGTGTGTGTGTGTGTGTAAGACAAAAATATAAATTTTTTTTTTTTAAAGTTGATACAAAAAGTAGAAATTAAAAAGCTTTTCATTAAGAGAAATGTTATTTCACAACATTTTCACAACAAATTCTATATGGCACATTGTTACTGGTTATTATTATTGGGAAAAAATAATAATTTCAATGGTAGGTTCAAATTTGAATCAATAACAACTAACTACTTATGATTTGTAGTGAAAATGTTGTGAGCGTAACACTTTTCTTTCATTAAATGAACACATGACTTGTGGCAATTTGTTGAGTTTAGGAAATAGTTCCAAATTTAAATCTTCTAAATATTGTGTACAACAAATTCATATTAAATTTTATAAATTCTATCATAAATCCATTTTACTTTATTTAGCAAAATGTAGACCTGTCTATTTATCCTAACATGAGTCAAGTTGAACATAGCATATTACAAACGGTGGAATAGAAAAATCTATTTTTTTTTTTAGACTTTACAACCAAAAAAAGATGCACTTACTTAAAAAAAAAAAAAAAAATTAGAATCCCATATTTTTGTGTTATAAATTATAATCTAAAATAAGAATTATACCCAATAAATTTTCGATTTTAATTGCTAGAGTTTTAGACTTTTTTATATAATTTCTAAATTTAATTATTGTAACTATCCATTTATTTTATATAAAAAGAAAATCCTAATAAAGGGAATTTATTCCACCATATGAGTGTAATTCACTAACTTGAGTAGATGGTCGGGATTAAACAAAGGAAAGTATATCCCTGGTTACCTTATTGTCCACAAGTAATTATCTCTCAAAAAAAAAATCCTTATTATCCACAAGGCTGACATCCGTTAATATGACCCATAATAATATATTAATGTTGTATATTAAACAAAGCCAAGAATCTATCTAGTTCTAGAGTCTTTGTAAACTTAAATATAGCATGTAAGGTTGAATTTAATCAACCATCTTGTTGGTTTTATTCCGTGCCAAATTTGCTTATAATTCAGCATTTAGAAACCCAGTATTTATGTGGGAATCATGTAAGGGTAGTGTGTGAGAGAGTATGAAGAAATGTTCAAGACTGTACAGTAAAGCAGGGACTCGCGATTGGATCTCACAGGTGGCTCGCGACTGGCAAGCTGCCAAAAGATGCACATGAGTGAAGCATGCAGAGAAACTGAATTGTCATGCCAGCTGTAGTACTACATGACAAAAAGTCTAAACTGACCATTCAGTTAACTCGCGGCTTGAACTCGCAACTCAGTCAAGTCGCGAGGCCAAGTTACCAACCAGCTCTGTTTTGGAAAAACTGACTCTTCGCATTCTTTTCTCACCCTAGTATAAATACCCCTTATACTCAAGAAGTGTAGAGAGCTTCCAGAAAGAATTTTAAAAGAGAAACCCTAAAAAAACCCTCTCCATTGTTACATCCTTGAGAGGTTCTTGGGCAAATCATTTTCTCACCATATCCACATTTGTGAGAAGGCTTTTTGGTGCTTTAGGAAGCAGTTAGAAAGGGACCAATGGTTATTATTTGATGCTATGAGCTATAGCGGAATCCGATAAACTAGAAAAAACAAAGGTTCGGCGTAACCTCGTTGGAACAAGAAGCTTTAAGGGTTTAAGTACACTGGGTAGATTAGGGTTGGAAGGTCTATTACTGTTCATGTATCCCAACTACATTTTCTAGTGGATTATTGACCACTTGGAGGGCGACGGAGAAGTTTTACGCTGAGAGTTTCAGTTTCCTTTTCAATAACACATCGTTGTGTTGTACTTATGTTTGCATCTCTCTTCCCTAAATCTTTGCCATTTAATTTTTGCTGTGGATGTGATTTTAATTGGTTTAAATTGTTTATCAATTCTGTTATTAGTTTATGTTTATTTTCCGTACATATATTGTTTGACATTAAGCATGAATTGATAATTTTGTAATCAGGAGTCTAAACGTTCATAGTGTTTTATACACTTATTGAACATTCATAGCACTTTTCTTTTTTTTGGGATTGCACTTAAGTACCATACCACTATTCTTTTTGTAGGATGAAACTTATTTAGTACTCACTTAAATAAGACTTTTCTTTTCTCGCTGAGAAAAAAAAAAGGGTATAAGGGGATGACCTGAGTTGACGTCTTCCATCTAAGCGTGACCAGTGACACTCTACTTGCTGGTTCCGGGCCTGTGGGAGCAAGGGATCCATATGAGTCATAGTTGTAAATTCAACCCTATCAAGTATGCTAATGAACATAAGCTGAGAGCATGGAGTACTAAAAATATCACATGTATTTTACAATAATAGCATCTCTTCATTAAAATTGTTTATTTATAATAGTTTTATGTGAGTAAATTTAGCCTCATCTAAAATTACAAAATGCAAACCATGCACAAATTTTTTTAGGTTAAGCGTTGCACACTAAGTTTCTAAAATGCAAACCATGGACAAATTTTTTTTAGGCTAAGTGTTGCACACTTAAGTTTCGCTATATTCATTTTAGCCATCTAACTTTACTTTTGTTTAATTGGGTTATTTAAATTTCAAATTTATTCAATTTAAGCATTTTATCAATGTTGTTAAGAAATTATCATTAAAAAAATATTATTTTCACATGAAAAAAATCTAAAAAATTAATATAAATTTTTTGTGTGGGAATTTTTTTTCATTGGTTAATTATATACTTAGCAACATTTTGTTTAACAAAATTGGACAAAAGATCTTAATTGAATAAATTTAAAACTTAGAAGACTCAATATTTGAAAAAGCAAAGTTATGACTAAAATAAATTATAGGCTATTTTTAAATTTATGTGCTTAGATAGACAAGTCCAATATTAATTGAGATGTATATTGTGTATCTCATTAATTTATGCCATTCAAATTTTCACTAGGTATCTAATTTAGTACTAGTAATTTGCAAGAGTGTTAATTTATTTTCTAATCCTAAATAATAATAATAAAATTATGTTCATCTCAATGGACAAAACCAACACGTCTCTAAGACTCTAACTATCAGATGCATCAAGAAGGTGAAAGCAGCTTTTAGATGTAACACTATCAACGGTCCAGATCTCATCCACGTGGGACCAGAACCCCATGTCATATTGTACATGAAAACCACACGTACACACACACATTGTCTCTCTCTGTCTCTGACTCTCTGTGTATTTCCCTATATATAATACTATTACTATATATGCACTGAAAGTCATAAGAATTTCACTTAAGGAATGGTGAAGAAGAAGAAGCTGCATAGAATTGTTGATATTGAAAGGCTGACCAACATGCAAAGTGAAAACAAGAAGAGGGTCTCAGCAAAGGGCAAGATCAACGGCTCACAATGGTCTGATGATAGTGTTAATCATGGCAAAGGAAAACAGAAACAGTGCCCCATGCAGCTGCTGCTGGTTGACTCTGAAGAGAGTTTCTACAACAGACTCAGTGAGCTGTATGAGTCTTGGGGGCTGAACCTAGTGTGAGTTTAATTTCTTGCTAGCTTGTATTAATATTAACAATGTTCAAGACCCTCCTGGTTCTCTGCTGTGTTGACTTCTTAGTTCTCTTTGTTTTGAGATTCTGCCTTAATTTTTATAATTTTTATTTTTATAATTTTTTTTTGCAAATGAGTTTGTCTTCTATTTTGGTGGATGAGAAAATTTTGTGAAAAGAAAGTGGAGAGTGGAGGGTTTTTATTTATTTATTTATTTATTTTGTTTGGCCTACATAATAAGAGAGTTTTTGACATAATTTTTATGAAAAATAAATAAATAAATAAATAAAAGGTTAAAAAATGCATTTTTTTTTAGTAGTAACTTTCTAAAATAAAATAAATAAAATAGTTTACTAACGAATATCTTAGGGGATTCAGTAATAAAAAAATCTTTTTTTTTTTTTTTGGTTTGAATAGTGTTTGGTTGCTAAGAAACAATGGGAAAATGGAAGAAAGGTAGCTATCTTTTTCTGTTGACTTTTTTCTCTTTGTTTTGAACTTTTGCCACATTTGTTTTCAAAGTGAGTTCTTTTTTCTATTTGGTGGATGAGAAAATGTTGTGAAGAGAAAAGTTTATGAGTGTTCTTTCTTTTTCCTTTTTTGGGAATATTTTGTTTTTAATATGTTTGGTTGGTGAGAAAAACTGAAAGAAGAAAAGTTTTTTTTTTTTCTGAGAAATGGAAGAAGAAAAGTTGAGTGGCCCTTTTTTTTTTTTTTTTTTTTTAACGAATATCTTAGGGGATTCAGTAATAAAAAAATATTTTTTTTTTTGGTTTGAATAGTGTTTGGTTGCTAAGAAACAATGGGAAAATGGAAGAAAGGTAGCTATCTTTTTCTGTTGACTTTTTTCTCTTTGTTTTGAACTTTTGCCACATTTGTTTACAAAATGAGTTCTTTTTTCTATTTGGTGGATGAGAAAATGTTGTAAAGAGAAAAGTTTATGAGTGTTCTTTCTTTTTCCTTTTTTGGGAATATTTTGTTTTTACTATGTTTGGTTGGTGAGAAAAACTGAAAGAAGAAAAGTTTTTTTTTTTTCTGAGAAATGGAAGAAGAAAAGTTGAGTGGCCATTTTTTTATTTTTTTTTACTTTTCATTGTTTGAGGATGAGAGAGAAAGCATAGAGTTTGTACTTTTAATGCATGCTTAGACTCAGTGACGTGGATATATTTTTGTCAGTTTTGACCTTTTTTATGTTATTAATTTCAACACTGCCATTGAGGATCTCATGCATTCTCAAAAAAAATAAATAATAATAATAATAATAAAGTGGTCTTTTTTTCCCCCTTAATTAATAAATAGTTTGGATTAAATATTTTTAATTCATTTGGGAATCCAAACCGACTCTGGAAAATCTCACTTGGATAAATATTTTAGGGTTATGTTAACGGTGTTGTCAGAACAATTGTTTATAAATAAATTTAGAAAAATTTTAACACTACCCTCATTACAATATAAAAAGTTGTAAAAAATTAAGTATTTTTTTCTTTTTTCATAAAAAATTTCTAAAAATATCTCATAAACCAAGCCTTAGCCATCTGTTAACTTTTCCTAATATTTTGTAGAAATTTATACTTCTTAATGGGAGGGTTTAATACCTACTTCCTCTTTTTTGGATGTGTAATATTGGCAGCTTGAATGCGAGAGAAACAATGTTGGACTTGCATCTCTTTTACAAAGAAGTGACTGTTAGGGGAGGATTTCATCTGGTAAGTTTCTTTTATTTGTCAAATTGTACCACATTATCTATTTCTTGAAGCATTATGATTATGTTATCTACATAAACTCTTTTCAGAAGTAGTTTCTTGAAGTACAAATGCAGTGATCATTAGGTTTTCTAATCCATTGAAAATGATGCTTTTATCAGATATTAACTTCTATGTTTGTGTTTTTCATCCTGCAGAAGGTAGAAACTCTGATCTTGCTACCTTTTTTTTAAGGAGTAGAAACATAATTCTAACAAATTGAGTATTTACTTGAATGCAAGAAAAAGTTACTGTGTAAATTTTTTGGTTTTTCTTAATCCAAGACAGTATGAACTTGTTCAAGACCATCAAAGGCGGAGCCATGATTTCAGTTCAGGAGGACAAATTCCTTCCCTTGCTACCCCTTTTCTCCGCCTTTGAAGGCCATGTAATTATGTTAAGAATGAATTTACAAGACACGGTTTGGACAATGAGAAATTAATCAACCAAAGAAAAAGAAAGGAAGAAAACCATTATTTTTAAATTGCATGTGCTCTTGTGCTATGAAAACTACAGTATTCCATTCCTAAATTGACCTCTCTTGAGCCACAAACAAACCATTGTCATGAATTTAGGATTATATGATTGTGTTTGCAGGTTACTAAGGATAGGAGATGGGACGAAGTTGCGTTTGCTCTTAAATTGGAAGGAAACAATATGAAGTTTCATACTCAACTTCAAATACTTTATGCGCTTTTTCTGTACAAGTTTGAGCTAACTTATTTCTATAGGGAACCGGCAAAAGCAGCTAAAGCTTCAGGTACAAAAGCTGATCTAATAGGTTCTGCCAAATTATGCTGAACTGAATTTGCTTCTGAAAGACAAACTTCCAAGTAAATGGGCAATCTAAAATATTTTTGACATTTTCGGTTATGTTTTCTATTTGACCTCCTTGGGTTTGGGGGTCTCTCTATTTAATTTTTTTATTTGTATTTAATTTCTTGTATAGTTGTATATAAATAAAGAGGTATTAAGAATTACATAAATAATTTGGTTATTGCTCAGAGTTGTTTCTTTCTACCACCTGAAAGTAAATTATTGGGACAATGTTGTTTAGAGCCAACCTCTTTAGAATGATAATTTCTGGGTCATGATGCAGATTGCTCAGGAATGAAGATGAAGAGTGGGGACAATTTATTTGATTTTACATCTATTGAAGATAATGTAGTGATGAAGAAGATGTGCAAGGACAATGCTTTTCCATTGTTGCCAGGTCTGTCATTGTAGTCGACTTGGTAGAATAATTTGCTTGACCTTAAACACCATTAAATCTTCAATTACCAAGTAATTTCTTAGATGAATCATGCACAGTTTTACTGGCAAATCATTTAAGGCTCAGAAATTGGAGAAAATTCTTCATAAAGTGATCAGCTGGGAAAAAAAAAAAAACACCCTTCACATTCTTCAGTTATGGTTTACCCCTTTAATTGGTCGATTGTGGAAAATTTTTTGTATACTTAATATATAAAGAATTGGCCAAAAGCCTTGTAACTAAATTGGCACCTCCCCATGCACAAAATGCTTGGGGGTCTAGAGAGAAAGGAGTTCAAGCTGTGGAATTAGTAGTATATTGTAATTATTTCTCAATATATATATATATATATATATAAAGAACTAAAGCATTGTAATAAAGTTCTTGGCTGACCCTGAAATTTTTTCCTCCTTAGTCAATACGTAAAACCTATAATCATCCCATGAATACAAACTTTAACTTGGTAAATGGAACGTGGCCCAATGTT
Organism: Quercus suber; assembly: GCF_002906115.3. Lineage (NCBI taxonomy): Eukaryota > Viridiplantae > Streptophyta > Magnoliopsida > Fagales > Fagaceae > Quercus > Quercus suber. Next base: position 1,463,037 of record NW_027069560.1, on the reverse strand, counting down.
TTCTTATTGTTCTTAAATGTTCCTACCAAACTCAACTAGTTGAAAGTAATGTAATTGAAACTGTGTTAAAATTTGGGCTATTAATGGTTGGACTTGGCTCATAGGAGCTAATTTTTTTCAAAGAGTGTGCAGAGAAGCAAATTTGTAGCTATCCCAAGTTCACTGGACACTGTAGAATTCTTATATGAAGTGATATGGATAGTTTAATTATGTTTGCACATTTTAGCAGGTCCTAGAACTGCAGAGCCAAAATTGTCCCCACAGACGCCATCCAAAAACAAAGACACAAAGAAACGTCCAGGTGCTCAACGGGGGCTAAGGACTGCATATCACATCTTCATGAAGGAGGAATGTACTCGACTAAGNGTTGTAATTATTTCTCAATATATATATATATATATATATAAAGAACTGAAGCATTGTAATAAAGTTCTTGGCTGACCCTGAAATTTTTTCCTCCTTAGTCAATACGTAAAACCTATAATCATCCCATGAATACAAACTTTAACTTGGTAAATGGAATGTGGCCCAACGTTTTCTTATTGTTCTTAAATGTTCCTACCAAACTCAACTAGTTGAAAGTAATGTAATTGAAACTGTGTTAAAATTTGGGCTATTAATGGTTGGACTTGGCTCATAGGAGCTAATTTTTTTCAAAGAGTGTGCAGAGAAGCAAATTTGTAGCTATCCCAAGTTCACTGGACACTGTAGAATTCTTATATGAAGTGATATGGATAGTTTAATTATGTTTGCACATTTTAGCAGGTCCTAGAACTGCAGAGCCAAAATTGTCCCCACAGACGCCATCCAAAAACAAAGACACAAAGAAACGTCCAGGTGCTCAACGGGGGCTAAGGACTGCATATCACATCTTCATGAAGGAGGAATGTACTCGACTAAGGACTGTTCATGGGGAAAGTTTGGGGCGCCAAAATGTCGAGAAATGGCACTTGTTGCGTGGAGAACCTCTCCGAGAGTGAGCGACAGGTATGACTACACCTCAAGCTAGAATATATACCTGTAGGCCTTCATGAACTTTAGTTTGTTTAGAGGATGAGGATGCTGTGAATTACACAGCTGTAGAAGTGCAGCTGAATGTTATATGTTTTGTTAATTTATTTGACTTACAAGTGTTAGTATTGTGTCTGTGTGTGTCCCCTACTTCACTATCTTTTCCATATTCTTGCAGCCATATATCAAGGAAAGTATGAAAGAAAGGGAAAGAGTGAAAGAAATGGCTGCCTTCAAAGAAAGGGAACAAATGAAAGAAATGGCTGCCTTCAACGATTGCCAGAACCTGCAAAATACAAAGACTCATGAGACTTGCCTGGATGGTGACTACCATGTGACTTTGGAAACTGAGGTGGAGAATTTCCTTGTGCCTGATGAATCAACTGTCAACTTGGCCATTACAATGATGAATGACCCTTTCTTCAGATTGACTGCTTTAAGCTTTCTCCACTGAATTGTCTGAACATAAACTGTGTGACAGAAAACTATCACAAACATAATGTGAAAATAGTATGTTTATCCCAAGTTTTGATTGACATTGAAGAGAAGGAAACTTCACTAAACACCATAGTGAGAAGCTTGCAATTGCTTTTGGACTACTTAACACAACACCGGAAACAGCCATCCATGTTGTGATTAATTGAGGATGTGTGAGGAATGCCATTCGGTCATAAAGCTAATTTCTAAAGTTTACAAGAGAGAATTGTGAGGGACTGTGTGCACCATCATCATTTTAAAAATGGAAGACGTTCATGCAGGTATTAGACGTTCATGCAGGGATTATTGGTAAGGTCTCCTTAAGAAAGTTGGGGGTGTCAATGTGGTGAGGAAGCAGAAACAGCAGAGGTTAGCAATGGAAAATTTGATCCAAACCTCCAACGAACAGAACAGAACCAATGATTTCTAATGGAGATGGTATACTTTAAGATTGAAAAAAGAAGATTTTGTTGAAATTTAAATTCCTGCCCAACTTGATCACATGTTGATAGAGAAGAACCCAACTAAAAAATAACTTTATAGTTTTACGTTCCTGCCATACTTGGTGGCATGTTAATAATGATTGAGAAGACACCAACTTCTAAAACATGAAAACTAGACTCCCGGAATAGACATATACATCATTGATGGCCTGGACAGGTCAACAAGAGAACCCTTCTTTAAGAAAAAAAAAAACTCTAATTCTGACAAACTACTTGAGCCTTCCTGCTTTTAATTTATACACACACGAACAAGCTTATATATGCAATCTAAGCATGAATATAAGGAGAAGAAGGAGGTCATTACACAGTGTGAATTGTGTAGCAAGTTAGTGCCAGGAAGAAAATTGAATAAAGTAGGGTTTTTTTTTTTTTGGGGTGGGGGGGGTTATTGTTGTGTGCGTGGCTTGTATATTCAGATTTTGGATTTAGCTATTGAATATTTACATTGGAATTATGTTTTTTTTTAGGCAACCTGGACAATTTTACTTGTTTAGGCATGGAATCAACTCTTGGAATCCCATGAATTCAAGAACAGAAATTGGAAAGTTATATTGAGACAGAAATTATTAGCCTTCTGGACTTTTTTCGTTAGGAATATCTAAACAAGTTTAAAAAAGAGTCAAGGTTGCATATAAACTTAGCAGTAAATTATTCTTTGTACCTAGTCTTATTCATTTTCATTTCAGAGAGTATTCTACACATTCCATGGTAGTGCTATCAGAAGATCTATCATATTCAAGCATTCCTTTTCTGTAGGCTTCCAGCTTAACTAAGACTAAAAGAATTCAAAACTTGATTAGCTGTGGAAATTTTGCTACTTAAAATTCAGAGATTTTCTATTGATTTCCACCCATTATAATTTGTAATAGAGATTGACGTATCTTTAATCAGAAAAGACAGTTTTGATGCACCTTGAGTCTCTCTGAGCACTTCCAGCTACTGATGACAAAATCTGTATATATGGCCTTTCAAGTTATGTTACCCTCCAAACAGAATGATCGAAATATTACCTTTATTCATCATCCCTACACACTATACCACACCAAACCATACAAGTGATGATTTTACTTCATTACAGTGATATACACATAGGTACTGGGACAGGAGGCTATACAACCATGATAAACTATTGATAGAAGTTACAAATCACATATGGGATGCTTTACTTATATGCTAAACAGCACAGAAGAAAACATCAAAGATGTGATATAAACCTATTGTGACATATTTTGCCACACTAGCTCTATTTTATACCATAGTATACATATTAATTCACACCTTCTTCTCACAATCTGGTTTTGTAGGTGGGCATTCGGTTATATAAAGATGGTGTCTCTCGGTCGATGATCCTGAAGGATTTCCATAACTTTTATAACTCTCATTCTTATCATCCTCACTGTTGTTATCTTCGTCAGAAGTGTTGCTTTCCTTGTTCTTATTATTGGCATCAACTGTTGGCATTGAACCTAATTTTGGATTTCCCTTTGTGCTTGACTTCTCAGGTTGATCATTTGGCTTTACATCAGTTGCACCATTGGTCACCTCTTCTAAGAGAAACCTTTTGGCATCACCTTGGATACAAAGCAAGAGTAATCCACCAGCACCCAGAACCACAAGTACTTTCTTCATGATTAACCTGCACTTAAAAAACAATAAGTGAATTTTATGAGCAGTTTAAGCAACCAAACCAAGATTAAAATATAATTTAACAATGAAATTACAAATCAAATGAACCAAACAATGTTGAACATCTTGGAGCACCTTATCTTCTTTCTCTGTTTCTATTAGATGTAGATGATGAATATTGAACTCAAGGACAAGAATTTATAGAAGAAATATCTTTGCTTAATCATGATTAATAGGAAAGTAAAATTTTGAATGCAGGCAGTAAGAGTTGAAAATTTAGTGGAGCAAACACAATTTCATGCCCTTATTGGGAAGACCTGTGCACGCGCGTTCGAAAGTTGTCAGCCAAAGTGCTAACTATGAAAATGTGTAACTAATCAGTGGAGATTTTCAGTGATGGTGATAATTACATGGTGTATTACTGTTGTAGTCTAATTATGTTGCATTTATAGGGTTCCACAAGTAAGTGGTATATGAAGCATACAGTTTATCATCACTATGTGTGTACCTGTGCTATTCATGGTCCAATAGTGACTGAAGGATAGAATTATAATGTCAAGAATCTAATTAATCATCCTAGAATTTATCTTGCTTTTTTCAAATTGTAAACAACTTGCTCCTTCACGTAAGAGGAATAGTTATCACCTAAAAATCCAAAATTGAAAAAATTACAAATTCAAATTCAAATTCAAATTCTACAAGCTCTAAGAAATGTCCCAAAACAGAAGGGACCTTATTTTGAATTTTAAATTGAAATTTATATTAAAAATAAAAAATAAATGTAGTAAAAGTGACTAACTAAAGGCCAAAATGAAAGAATTTGACCAACAAGCAGCGTAGGTCATGACCCTAAGGCAATGAGTTTTGATCCTCATGACGATTTCCTTTAAGTCACCAAATTTCACATGATTCCGTATGTTGGCTCAAATGATTTCTACTAGTTCTTTTCTACTTTCTAAACTTCTTGCATGTTTGACTTCTGATGGACTCTGGGGGGGAGGTTATTGTTGTGTGCGTGGCTTGTATATTCAGATTTTGGATTTAGCTATTGAATATTTACATTGGAATTATGTTTTTGTTTAGGCAACCTGGACAATTTTACTTGTTTAGGCATGGAATCAACTCTTGGAATCCCATGAATTCAAGAACAGAAATTGGAAAGTTATATTGAGACAGAAATTATTAGCCTTCTGGACTTTTTTCGTTAGGAATATCTAAACAAGTTTAAAAAAGAGTCAAGGTTGCATATAAACTTAGCAGTAAATTATTCTTTGTACCTAGTCTTATTCATTTTCATTTCAGAGAGTATTCTACACATTCCATGGTAGTGATATCAGAAGATCTATCATATTCAAGCAGTCCTTTTCTGTAGGCTTCCATCTTAACTAAGACTAAAAGAATTCAAAACTTGATTAGCTGGGGAAATTTTGCTACTTAAAATTCAGAGATTTTCTATTGATTTCCACCCACTATAATTTGTAATAGAGAATGACGTATCTTTAATCAGAAAAGAAAGTTTTGATGCACCTTGAGTCTCTCTGAGCACTTCCAGCTACTGATGACAAAATCTGTATATATGGCCTTTCAAGTTATGTTACCCTCCAAACAGAATGATCGAAATATGACCTTTATTCATCATCCCTACATACTATATCACACCAAACCATACAAGTGATGATTTTACTTCATTACAGTGATATACACATAGGTACTGGGACAGGAGGCTATACAACCATGATAAACTATTGATAGAAGTTACAAATCACATATGGGATGCTTTACTTATATGCTAAATAGCACAGAAGAAAACATCAAAGATGTGATATAAACCTATTGTGACATGTTTTGCCACACTAGCTCTATTTTATACCATAGTATACATATTAATTCACACCTTCTCACAATCTGGTTTTGTAGGTGGGCATTCGGTTATATAAAGATGGTGTCTCTTGGTCGATGATCCTGAAGGATTTCCATAACTTTTATAACTCTCATTCTTATCACCCTCACTGTCATTATCTTCGTCAGAAGTGTTGCTTTCCTTGTTCTTATTATTGGCATCAACTGTTGGCACTGAACCTAATTTTGGATTTCCCTTTGTGCTTGACTTCTCTGGTTGATCATTTGGCTTTACATCAGTTGCACCATTGGTCACCTCTTCTAAGAGAAACCTTTTGGCATCACCTTGGATACAAAGCAAGAGTAATCCACAAGCACCCAGAACCACAAGTACTTTCTTCATGATTAACCTGCACTTAAAAAACAATAAGTGAATTTTATGAGCAGTTTAAGCAACCAAACCAAGATTAACATATAATTTAACAATGCAATTACAAATCAAATGAACCAAATAATGTTGAACATCTTGGAGCGCCTTATCTTCTTTCTCTATTTCTATTAGATGCAGATGATGAATATTGAACTCAAGGACAAGAATTTATAGAAGAAATTTCTTTGCTTAATCATGATTAATAGGAAAGTAAAATTTTGAATGCAGTCAGTAAGAGTTGAAAATTTAGTGGAGCAAACACAATTTCATGCCCTTATTGGGAAGACCTGTGCACGCGCGTTCGAAAGTTGTCAGCCATAGTGCTAACTATGAAAATGTGTAACTAATCAGTGGAGATTTTCAGTGATGGTGATAATTACATGGTGTATTACTGTTGTAGTCTAATTATGTTGCATTTATAGGGTTCCACAAGTAAGTGGTATATGTAGCATACAGTTTATCATCACTATGTGTGTACCTGTGCTATTCATGGTCCAATAGTGACTGAAGGATAGAATTATAATGTCAAGAATCTAATTAATCATCCTAGAATTTATCTTGCTTTTTTCAAATTGTAAACAACTTGCTCCTTCACGTAAGAGGAATAGTTATCACCTAAAAATCCAAAATTGAAAAAATTACAAATTCAAATTCAAATTCAAATTCTACAAGCTCTAAGAAATGTCCCAAAACAGAAGGGACCTTATTTTGAATTTTAAATTGAAATTTATATTAAAAATAAAAAATAAATGTAGTAAAAGTGACTAACTAAAGGCCAAAATGAAAGAATTTGACCAACAAGCAGCGTAGGTCATGACCCTAAGGCAATGAGTTTTGATCCTCATGACGATTTCCTTTAAGTCACCAAATTTCACATGATTCCGTATGTTGGCTCAAATGATTTCTACTAGTTCTTTTCTACTTTCTAAACTTCTTGCATGTTTGACTTCTGATGGACTCCGACTTCAAGGAAAGTCTTTGATGTTCATTATACATCATTTCTGTCCAGCCAAGTTGTCACAAAGTATCGAGGGATGTTGGCTCAGTTCATTTTTTCTTCAATTTTAATGTGCAAGGTGATTAAACAGTATTTTCTTAAACATTTCTCTCCATTGAGGTGTCTAAACATAAACTCTGACAGAAAACTATCTCAAACATTATGTGAAAATAGTAAAACCCATTAATGTTTATCTCATGTATGTTTCATGTCCTAAGTTATAAAATTTGGAATTATGTAGAAAGATGGAATCAAAAATCCTTTAACACATGCCACATGGTCATGGAAGCAGCCTATCATATGTGGACCAAATGCTCGCCAACAATACAAATGGATGTGGCCTGACATCCATATCTTGTGTGTTAGCCAATACAGGAAAGATGACACAACAATGACAACCACAAAAGCTCACCCACCTCCAAACTCTCCCAGAAAACAATCCTAGACTTGTTAGACACAGAGTGCTGCACTTCTTTACACCATCTAAAGCTAGATCATTGCATTATACTAAGGAGTGGCCACATTCAAGTCCATCATATAGCTGACACCTTAATAAAATGCCCTGCAAATCCTCATTTCAACAACTTGGGTTTGCTTTGAAGGTCTTTGATTATGTCCTGAATCCCAATGTTTTGTATGGAATATTCTGATCAAAGGATGTCTAGAGAACAATGAACTAATTGAGGCTATTTCATTTTATCATAGAATAGTATTGGCAAATTCTAGGCCTAATAAGTTTACATATCCTACTCTGTTCAAGGCTTCCACCATTGCACGTGCCATTCAAGAATGCTTGAAATTTTATTCAAATTTGTTGAACCACGGCCTTAGTGAAGATGGATACATAAAAAGTGCTGGAATTCAAATGTACGCATCTTTTGGATGTATTAGGGATGTGAGATGAATGCTTGATTAGGGTGGTGTTGGGATTAGTGCCCTAGAATCCTATTTCAAAGGATGTCTAGAGAACAATGAACTAATTGAGGCTATTTCATTTTATCATAGAATAGTATTGGCAAATTCTAGGCCTAATAAGTTTACATATCCTACTCTGTTCAAGGCTTCCACCATTGCACGTGCCATTCAAGAATGCTTGAAATTTTATTCAAATTTGTTGAACCACGGCCTTAGTGAAGATGGATACATAAAAAGTGCTGGAATTCAAATGTACGCATCTTTTGGATGTATTAGGGATGTGAGATGAATGCTTGATTAGGGTGGTGTTGGGATTAGTGCCCTAGAATCCTATTGTATGATGTTATGTATGATATTATGTATGACATGATTATGACTTAATATTGTAATTAACAAAGTTGTTTTATTATTATCTAAAATAATGGTAACATGAATATTCGGACATTATCATTTAATCCATGAGATGCATAGTATGTGATTTATGTGATTTAGTCACAGAATATATAAGTCACAAGTTCTTTATAAACTCAGAATTTTAGTTCGTAGTCGGTGATGAAATTGAGCATTTCATCTGCGAAGACTATAACATATCGACTAAGATGATTTGTCTTGGTTATAGAAGTGAAGACTTCTAGTTGATATATTAATATGTTTTAAGAGTTAAGACATATTGAACTGGACCGCTGTGAGATTTATTATTCTCCTAATGACTGTCAATTGAATAATAAATATCGCGACTTATATTTGCATGAACTCTTAATCCTGAGAGAATAATGGACCTGATTATGAAGTGTAGGTTGCTTTGATATATCAGAAATGAGATCTAAAGTAATAGTCAAAATCTCAGTATATTGGGCAGCCACATTTAGTGTTAATGGAACATATATTCTCAAGATGGAATTCATAGTCTCTTAACAGAGATATAAACTATTCCCTTGAAATAAATTTAATGAGTTTAGTTATTCAGAGAGTTAGGTCTAACTACTTTGGTAAGAAATTACTAAAGTATATATCTATGGAATTTTTCATAAATACATAATGAATAACTTAAAAGGATTAAATCGGGTACTTAAGGATTAAGATGTAGTAATCTTCAAAATGGCAGTCTATATTCATGACTTTGAATTACTATGAATATTTTATGAAGGGGTTGCATATATAATAAAGTTTTGAGATATAATTTATTAATAAGGCCTAGAGTGTAATTATATTTATATAGTGGTATTAAGTATAATTAATGGTAACTTTGGACTTGTCAAGAGTTGACAGAAAAGCCCAAGGCGCATTGGAGCTAGTGTCTTATTGGTCAATTTTGATCCTACTCCAAGCCACACACTAAAACCCAATTGGAAAGACCAAATAGGCCAGCCCAATTGGATAATCGGTTAGTTATAAAGGGAGAAACATATATAATTTTTTTTCATAAGTGGAAAGAAAAAGAGAGACATCATTGTGAAATGGTGTGTATGTGTGAGTGAAGCCACTCAATTATTCTCCCTTGGAAACTAATTGATAGACCACACTTCTTGGGCGTAAAGTGGAATTGGAGTGAAGATTAAAAGTGTTCCCAAGTACTTCTAATCTTTTGTTTTGAATTTCACCGCACCAAGGTATGTTATCTTGTTCTTAAATTATGAAATTTACATAGTGCATGTTATCAATTATGAATGAAATAGATCCATATTTGTTACTTCCACTGTGTGTTTTGTATGAGATACAAAACCAAATTTAACCAACAGGTGGAGACTCAGATGTTATTTGTTAGAATACTTGAAATGTGGAGATGTGAAAGCTGCTAAAGCATTATTTGAGCATATGCCAGATAAGAATATTGGCTCTTGGAATGCAATGATCAATGGTTTAGCTAAACGTGATATGATTGAAGTGGATAGGAAATTGTTCAATAAAAAGGAAAAAAGGGATGAAATATCTTGGACTACTATTATAAATGGTTATATAAAAGGAGGGTATTTCATGGAGGCCTTGGAAATTTATAATAAAAAGCAAAGAGAAAAAATTAGGCCAAGAAAATATGTCTTATCAAGTGTGCTAACTGCTTGTGCCCATGTGGGGGCACTTAATTAAGGAAGGTGGATTCATGCTTATGTTGAAAGGAATTTCATGCACTTGCATACAGTTCTAAGGACTGCTTTGGTGGATCTGTCCACCAAATGTGGGCGTCTAGATATGGCATGGAAGGTTTTTGAGGATGCAATTGAGTTATTTTCCAAGATGCAAAGGGAAAATTTGAAGCTTGATGGAATAACTTTTGTGGGTGTTTTAAATGCCTGTTCTATTTCAAGAATGGTTGATGAAGGTCTAGCAATTTTGGATTCTATGAACAAAGATTGGGAGATGGAATGATGTTGTGAAAATTAAAAAATTGTTGAAGGAGAGAGGGATAAAGACTACTCTTGAGAATAGCATGATAGAGTTGGATGGCACAGGTGATGGTTCACATATCACATACACAAAATAAGCAATCTGCTTGATGCTAAAAGGATCTTTGAGAGACAACATATGGAAGGTTATTCACGAAACAACTCCCAAGATTTGATTGACATTGAAAAGGATAAGGAACTGCACTTCAATCCCATAGTGAGAAGCTTGCAATTGGTTTCAGATTACTTAACACAACACCGGGAACAACCATCCATATTGTGAATAATTTGAGGGTGTGTGAGGACTGCCATACAGTCACGAAGTTCATTTCAAAGTTTACAACTGAGAGATAATTGTGAGGGAATTTGTGCACTCTCTTCATTTCAAAAATGGAAGATGTTCATTAAAGGATTATTGGTAAGGCCTCCTTAAGAAAGTTGAGGGTGTTAATGTGGTGAGGAAACAGAGACAACACAGGTTAGTAATGGAAAATTTGATCCAAACCTCCAACAAATGGAACAATACCAACAGTTTCAAATGGAGACGATATACTTTTAAGATTGAAAAAGAAGATTTTGATGAAATCTAAATTCCTACCAAACTTGAGGGCATGTTGATAGAGAAGAATTCAACTAAGAAATGACACTATAGTTCTAAGTTCTTGCCAAATTGGGTGGCATGTTGATAATGTTGGATTAAAATCCCGTGCAATAGCCCTTAATGGCTGAGATTGAGAATTAAAAAAATAAACTTTTAATCTCAGTCCTTGGATTAGAAAAGTTTTTGACTTTTTAACCTGTTAGCTTTTCTAATTCAAAGGCTGAGATTAAAAGGCAATTCTTTAACTCTCAATCTCTGCCATTGAGATGCTATTGCATCCCATACAATATCCTATTAGAAATATTTTTAACTTTTTAACCTGTTAGCTTTTCTGATTCAAGGGCTGAGATTAAAAAGTAATTCTTTAACTCTCAATCTCCGCAATTGAGATGCTATTGCATCCCATGCAATATCCTAGGTATTGCATGGGATCTAAATCTGATATTTATAGAGACAAAACTAACTTTTAAAACATGAAGACTATATTCCTGGAGTAGACATATATATCAATGCTTGCCTGTGCAATTCAACAAGAGAAACCTTGATTTAGACAAGGTTTTTTTTTTTTTTTTTGACAAACTACTTGGGCCTGCATGGTATTAGTTTATACACACATGAACATGTTGATTTGTGCATGAATATATGGAATAGTGGGAAGCAATTACACAGTGTGTATTGTGCTGCAAGTTATTTCCAAAAAGATAATTGAATAAAGAACAATTTTTTTTGGGGCATGTATAATCAGATTTTGGATTTGGTTAGTAATTCACTAAATTCATTTTGAATAGGAAAGCTGATAATGGGGCTGCAGAACTTTGGAATGATGTCTTACTAACGCATCCTAGACAATTTTACTTGTCAGGGCTTATGTATAATTGTTGAAGGCAAGTAAGGCCTTCATTATGAGTGAAATGATCATCATGTGACTCTTGGAATCCCATGGGTATGGACAGAAATTGGAAAGTTATATTGAAACTGAAATAATTACCATTCTGGATTTTTTTGGTTAGGAATATCTAAACAAGTTTAAATAAGAATCAAGTTGGCATATAAACTTTGACAACTGTAAATTATTCTTTGTACATAGTCTTATTCCTTTTCGTTTCAAAGAGTATTCTACACATTCCATGGTAGTGGTATCAGAAGATCAAGCATTCCCTTTCTGGAAGGTTCCATCTTAACTAAGACTCTAATTATTCAAAACTTGATTGGAAGGGGGAATTCTGCTGCTTTAAAGTCTCAGAGATTTTCTATTGCATTCCAATCACTTTCATTTGTCATAGAGAAGGATGTTACTTTAATTAGGAAAAAAAAATTTAATGTACCTTGAGTCTCTCTGAGCACTTCCAGCTACTGATAACAAAATCCATATATATGGCCTTTCAAGTTATGTTACCTTTCAAACAGAAGAATCTAAATATTTCTTTTTATTTATCATCCCTACATACTATATACAAGCCATGGTTTTGTTTCTATATTGTGATTAACACAAAGTTACTAAGCCAGGAGGCCATACAACCATGACAAACCATTGATAGAAGGTTGCAAATCACATATGAAATTCTTTACTTATACACTGAACACATCAAAGATGTGATCAAACCCAGTGTGAAATTTTTTCCACACTATGTTCATTTTTTTTATGATAGTTGACATATTAATTCACACCAACTTCTTCATGGAAAGCTCAACAATTTTCTCGATAAGGCTGGAATGCAGTTATATAATTATAGTGTCTCTTAGTTGATGATTCTGAAGGATTACCATAACTTCCATAGCTCTCATTCTTATCATCCTCGCTGTTATTATCTTCGTTGGAAATGTTGCTATCCTTGTTCTTTTATTGGAATCAACTGTTTATACTGAACCTGATAGTGGATTGCCCTTTGTGCTTGACTTCTCAGGTTGATTGGTTGGCTTTACGTCAGTTGCACCATTGGTCACCTCTTCTAAGAGAAACATTTTGGCATCACCCTGAATGCAAATGAAGAGTAATCCAAAGGCAAATAGAACTACAATTATTGTCTTCATAATTAACATGCACTTAAAATCAATAAGTGAATTTTATGAGTAGTTAAAGTTACCAAACCAAGATTAAAATATATTTTAACAATGCAATTACAACTCAAATGAACGAAACCATGTGGAAGACCTTGAAGCACCTTATCTTCTTTCTTCTATTAGATGTAGATGATGAATGTTGAACTTAAGGACAAGACTTTATAGAAGAAATGTCCTTGCTTAATCATTATTAGTAGGAAGGTAAGATTTTGAATGCTCGCACTAAGATTTGAAAATATTAGTGGAGCAAACATAATTTATTGCCCTTATTGGGAAGATCCATGCACAGGTGCTCGAAAGTGGGTGACCAAAGCAGTAACTAGGAAAATGTATAAAGCATCCACGGAGATATTTCAGTAATGATGTGAGGATTACATGGTTTCATTAATATTGAAGTCTGATTAGGTGGCCATTATACGGTTCAACAAGTGGTATATGTATGCTTGTGCTATTCATGTCCAAATAGTGATTAAAGGATGACGGAATTTTAATGTCATTAAACAAATTGCTCCTTCACCTAAAAGGTACAAAAATGAAAAACGAACTTAACTTAAGATTTGGGATGTTTGGGCTATTTGGTCCATATATATTTCATCTTTAATCCAAAATTATTCTTGGCTTATATTACCCTGACCATTAGGCCTCTTGAGCAGCTCACCTATACAAAATGCAGAATAAATTAAAATATAGAACTAAAATAGGAAAGAGAGGAGAGAAAAACAAAATAGAGTGGTCACCAAGTGGATAATGCAGTATTGCACATGTGGTGAAACATGGATTAGTGGAGATGGACAAATAAATAGTGCTGGAATTCAAATGTACGAGTCTTTTGGACGTATTAGGGAGGCTAGGTGAATGCTTGATGAGGGTGGAGAATCAAGTGTTGTTTGTTGGAATGAGATGGTTGATGTTTACTTGAAATTTGGAGAGTTGGAAGCTGCTAAAGAATTATTTAAGCATATGCCAGATAAGAATGTTGGCTCTTGGAATGCAATGATCTTTTACTAAATGTAATATGATTAAAGTGGCTGGGAAATTGTTCCATGAAATAGACAAAAGGGATGACATATCTTGGACTACTATTATAGATGGTTATATAAAAGGAGGCCTTGGAAGTTTTTAATGAAATGCGAAGAGAGAAAATTAGGACAAGAAAATTGGACTTGTCATGTGTGCTAACTGCCTGTGCCCATGTGGGGGCACTTTATCAAAGAGGGTGGATTCATGCTTATGTTGCATGGAAGTCCATGCACTTGGATGAAGTTCTAGGACCTGGTTTGGTGGATATGTATGCCAAATGCAAGAATCTTGACATGGCATGGAAGGTTTTTGAGAAGATGAAGGAGAAAGAAGTCTTTACTTGGAATGCCATGATAGGAGCTCTAGATATGCATGGCCGAGCTAAGGATGCAATTGAGTTATCCTCTAAGATGCAAAGGGAAAAGTTGAAGCCTAACTTCTGTGGGTGTTTTAAATGCTTGTGCTACCTTAGGAATGATTAATGAAGTTCTAGAAGTTTTGGTATTGAGATTGAGATGGAGCATTATGTTTGAGTAGTTGATCTCCTAGGAAGGGCAAGGCTCTTGGCAGAGGCAGAGGAGCTTATAAATTCAATGCCTATGGAATCCAATGCAGCTGTTTACGAGCACTCTTGCATCCCTGTAAAATACATGGAAATTTTGAATTGGGTGAAGGAGTGGGGAAGCTACTACTTGAATTGGAACAAAAAAGTGATGGACATTATGCATCATTGTCAAATATCTATTCCAAGGCTGGAAATGGGTGATGTTCAAATCCATAAAATAAGCAAACCTACTTGATGCTGGAAAGGAACTTTGAGAGGCTTCATATGGAAGGTTATAAAAACTTCCCAAGTTTTGATTGACATTGAATAGGAGAAGGAAATTGTGCTTCAACACCGTGGTGAGAAGCTTGCAATTGCTTTTGGACTACTTAACACAACAATGTGAACAACCATCCATATTGTGAATGATTTGAAGGTTTGTTAAGAATGCTTTTCAGTCACAAAGCTCATTTCAAAAGTCTACAAAAGAGAGATAATTGTGAGGGACTGTGTGCACTATCATTATTTAAAAAATGGAAGATGTTCATGTAAGGATTATTGGTAAGGTCTCTTTAAGAAAAGTTGAGAGTGTCGGTGTGAAGAGGAAGTAGAAACAGCATATGTTAGGCATTGAAAGCTTAAGTTAGACTAGGGCCGACTCAATACATTTTGAGACATAAAGGCAATTAATTGAAGTGGAGTTTTTTAATATTTAAATTTTAATACTTAGATTGCCTGGTTTTAATTTATACATACGCTAACATGTTTATGATTGCAATGTATGCATGGATATATAGCAAGTTTTTGCTAGGAAGAAAATTGAATAAAGTAAATTTTTTTTTGGTAGTTAAATTGTGTAATCGTATTTTGGATTAGGCTATTAGTTCCCTAGATTGCTTCTGAGTAAGGGGACTGATGCTGGTGCTGCAGCACTTTGGAATTATGTTTTATTAAAACATAAAATTATACTTGTTAGACCTTGCGTACGTATGATTGTTGTAGGCAAGTAATGGCCTCTACATTATGAGTGAAATGACTACCATGAAGCTCTTGGAATCCCATGAGTAAAACAACATAATTTGAGGCTTTATTGAAATTGAAATGATGAGGCTCTATATGATGAGTGAAATGCCTTCCGTTTTCTTATTCTTCCTTCCTTTTTTTTTTATTTTTTTATTTTTTATTTTTATCAGGAACATTCAAACAAGTTAAAAAAGAGTCAAGGTTGCGCATAAACTTTGATAGAAGTAAATTATTCTCTGTACCTAGTCTTATTCCTTTTCAATTCATAGGGTATTCTACACATTCCAAGGTAGTATTATCAGATGATCTTTCATAATATTCAAGCATTCCTTTTCTGTAGGCTTCCATCTTAACTAAGACTAAAATAATTCAAAACTTGATTGGTAGGGAAAATTTTGCTGCTCAAAAGTCTTAGAGATTTTCTATTTCATCCCAATCTCTATAATTTTTCTTGGGAGATGGGTGTTACTACATTCAGAAAACAAAGCTTTGATGCACCTTGAGTGTCTCTGAGCACTTCGAGCTATTGATAACGAAATTTGTATACATGGCCTTTCAAGTTATTTAACCTTCCAGATAGAATGATCTAAACATTACTTTTAGTCATCATCCTTACATACCATATCACACCAAACCATACTAGCCATGGTTTTATTTCAGTATAGTGATTAACACATAGGTATTGTTTGCTGCTCAAAAGTCTTAGAGATTTTCTATTTCATCCCAATCTCTATAATTTTTCTTGGGAGATGGGTGTTACTACATTCAGAAAACAAAGCTTTGATGCACCTTGAGTGTCTCTGAGCACTTCGAGCTATTGATAACGAAATTTGTATACATGGCCTTTCAAGTTATTTAACCTTCCAGATAGAATGATCTAAACATTACTTTTAGTCATCATCCTTACATACCATATCACACCAAACCATACTAGCCATGGTTTTATTTCAGTATAGTGATTAACACATAGGTATTGGGCCAAGAGGCCATACAACCATGACAAACTATTGATAGAAGTTACAAATCACATATGACATGCTTTACTTATAAACTAAACACATCATAGACATGATAAAAACCTAGTGTGAAATTTTTCCACACTACATTTATTTTTTACCATATTTTACGTATTAATTCCCACCATCTTCTTCATATAAAGCTCATTAACAACTTTTGTGATTAGGCGGGCATTCAGTGTTATAAGTATGGTGGCTCTCAGTTGATGATCCTGATGGATTACCATAACTTCCATAACTTTCATTCTTATCATCCTCACTTTTGTTATCTTTGTCAGTAGAGCTGCTGGCTGTGTTCTCATTATTGGCATCAACTGTTGGCACTGAGCCTGATATTGGATTGCCCGTTGTGCTTGACTTCTCAGGTTGATTATTTGGCTTTACATCAGTTGCACCATTGGTCACCTCTTCTAAGAGAATCCTTTTGGCGTCACCTTCGATACAAAGCAGGAGCAATCCACAGGCAACTACAACTAAAAGTACTGTCTTCATGATTAACTTGCACTTAAAACCAATAACAGAATTTTATGAGCAGTTAAAACTACCAAACCAAGATCAAAATATAATTCAACAATGCTACAACAACTCAAATGAATCAAACAATGTTGAACATCTTGGCGCACCTTATCTTCTTTCCCTGTTTCTATTAGTTGCAGATGATGAATGTTGGGCTCAATGACAGGAATTTATAGAAAAATTGTCTTTGCTTAATCATGATTAGTGGAAGGTAAGATTTTGAATGCAGGCACTAAGAGTTGATAATTTTAGTGGAGCAAACACAATATATTGTTCTTATTGGGAAGGCCTGGCATGTGTGCTCAAAAGTGGGCATCCAAAGTAGTAACTATGAAAATGTGTAAATGATCAATGTAGATTTTTCAGTAAGGGTGTGAGAATTACATGGTGATATTAAAATTGTAGTCTGATTATGTTGCCATTATAGGGTTCAACAAGTAAGTGGTATATGTATCATACAGTTTACCGTCACTATGTGTGTGTGCCTTTGTGCTATTCATGTTCCAATAGTGATTGAAGGATGACAGAATTATAATGTCATTAATCTTTTAAGAATTTGTCTGGCTTCTGTCAAATTGAAAGTTGTTAGGTTCTAAGGTCTTAGGATTTTATGTATTTAGAACTCTAATTTGTAATGTTGGCAAACCATGATCAAAACAATGTATTTAGTCTTGTTTAGGCTCACTTAAAGTTGGTTTATTATTGTAAAGTTGGAATTGAGTGGCTGCAGAAGTACTTGGGACTTTCGGCTTGGCTCGATCGATCGAAGAATAGACTTGATCGATCGAAAATCGCACAGGTTGATTATTCTACAGAATTTCCAACTCAGCCCTACTTCATTAAACGTTTAGGGTTTTATATTTTTACCCTAGGTATATAAACTAAACCCTAGCCACGTTTTTTTGGTGTTGCTCCAGTTGTATTGTTGCTCATACATTGCTGTTTTGTGTAAATCTCTTGTGAGATCTAGAGGAGCTTTCCTTTACACAAAACTTAGGGTTTTCAAGTTAGAGATAGTATCAATAGCTTGATGATCAACTTGGTTGCTGCTATTGAAGCTTAAAGAATATCAAGCGGGGGTGCTTGTAGCTGATTGGAGAATCCAAGAAAGAAGGAGTTCGTGGATTCGGAGTTTGCACGTGGTCGTGTCAGTAAGTTCTACTGTTGGGTAGCATTAGGAAGTCAAGCGGGGAGTTTGTAGTCCTTCTGTATGAACTTCGATTCTTTCGCATAATAGATTCAGGTTTACCTTGAGGATAGCTAGGTCAAATCCTCCCCAGGTTTTTACCGTGGGGTTTCCTGGGTGATCATATCATTGTGTCTTTTACTATTCCGCTGCTTTATTATTTTGATATGATTATTTGATTGCTTTAACCTAGAATTGCATAATTTGACTAAGTAATAACTTGGCTAATTAATCTAGGCTAACCAATCTGGTTGTATTTTAAGGGGTCTAAAACCGTTCAAAAGTAACCTGCTGCTTCACCTCAAAGGTACAAAAATGAAAAACCAACTGAACTTAAGATATGGGATGTTTGGGCTTTTTGGTCCTTATGTAGTTCACCTTCAATCCAGAATTAGTCTTGGCATTATTTTGACTCAGCCCATTAGGCCCTTTAAGCAGCCCACTCCAACCCAGAAGGCAGAATTAACTATTACCAAAATAGAACAAAAGAAAAAGAAGAAAAGCAATACTATGACCACAACTTGTTGTATGATGAATTGTGAATGGTAAAAGTGTGGACCCACATAAATTTACAACTTTTTCTTCATCATTATAGTTAGTTGTGACAAAAATGATGTAATAAGTTGTATACTTAGAATCTCCTAAAGAAGAATAGGCAGTGGTAAGTGGTCACCAAGTGGATAATGCAGTAGTGCACTAATTATTCAACACCTCAGCAATATATTATGTACTAAAAAAAAAAAAAAAAAAAGAGAAGAAATCCACTTCTCCACCACTGAAAAACATTATTATTTCTACCAAAACTATCCCTGAAAATCCTTTCCCTGCAAGCAAATTCCACAAGAACAACAAACACATCCTCAAAAAGGACAATAACTACAAAAACTTTTGGCAAAACATAGAGGTCAATTGTGTCTCAGCACAAAAACAATACAACAAAACTCCGTCGCTGCCACTCACAAATCCAAAACAGTTTAGTTCATCAGCTTACCACACACCCACAAGGGCCACACCACCCACCATGGCTTTCATGAAACTACCCTCTTCTTCTCTCTCACACCAAACCACACTCTTCTACTTCACTGCCAACCTAAAAGGGACAAAACCCATCTCAGTCCCAAGCTATCTCGCCCATTACAAGCCAAAGCGCCACCATAAGATTGCAGGGAGAGCTTGTGTGAAGGTTGAGGAAAAGAACAGTTATACTATGCAAGAGTCTTCTTCTGGGAAGGAGTGGGGGAAGGTGTCTGCTGTGCTGTTTGACATGGATGGAGTGTTGTGTAATAGCGAAGAGGCGTCTAGAAAGGCGGCGGTGGACGTGTTTGCAGAGATGGGAGTGGAAGTAACTGTGGAGGACTTTGTGCCATTCATGGGGACTGGTAATGATTGAATAATATGAATTCAAATTGTATTCATTCATTGGCTATATAGTACTTAGGCACTGTTAATTTGTTATATATATGGGTTATATTTCATTGTAAGCAAAACTATGTTTAATGAATTATTATTCATACTGTTTTGCTGTGTGTAACTTTTTAGTGAGGAGGGCTTTTGGTCTGACATGCTAAATTACTGATAAACCCTTGAGTTTTTTTGATAATGTGTTGGGAGAAAGTATGGCAAACGTGTAAATGGCCTTCTTACTGGTGTCACCTTCTTGCCCTTCTTCATGGCAAATTGGGTAATTGTGTGCTTTTAGGTTTTTGCAGTGTGGGGGTTGCAATTGAAATAAACTAAATATTTTCTGTTAAATTTACCATTTTTTTCTAAAAAAATTAAGTTGTTAAGAAATCATGAATTTAATCATTTAATGATTATTCTAACTCTTCTCCTCACTTGTGGGCCTAGACTCCTTATTAAGTGAAGCTCAAGACATGAAATTTTAACTATTTAAATGAGAAGTAGAGTAGAGACGAAGTTTGAACTTATGATTACCTGCTCGCTCTGATACTGTGATAAATTATCGACAGTTCCAATATTTTAAGCTATTAAGAAGGATGACGTTAATCATTTAACCTTTATTTAGTCATTTTCAAATTTTGGATGGCTTTTTCCCAATCAGTAAAGTGAGGAATTACTCTTCTATTTTTCTAATTGCTAATGTGCAATCTTTTGAAATAAAAATATTTGTTTTAACACCAAAACCAGGTGAAGCAAACTTTTTGGGAGGTGTTGCTACTGTTAAGGGAGTTGAGGGATTCGTTCCAGAGGCTGCAAAGAAGAGGTTCTTTGAGATATATTTAGAAAAGGTAATTGATCCTCTATCTTTAGTCAATATATGTCATGTTGGTGATACTATTTAGTTACCAAAATTGTCCCTAACACCTAAAGTTTTTTCACATTTTGTAGTATGCAAAACCAAATTCTGGAATAGGATTCCCAGGTGCCCTTGAACTCATTACTCAGGTATGTGGGGGCTGAGTCATGGATGCCATGATGCACTTACCTTCCTGCTCCATCTAGTGATAAAATAACACACTGGTTTTGTATGGCAGTGTAAAAACAAAGGCCTTAAAGTTGCTGTTGCATCTAGTGCTGATCGGATCAAGGTTGATGCAAATCTTGCTGCTGCTGGTTTACCTTTGTCAATGTAAAACACTCTATTCATGTGATGTGCTTCTCAATTTTATGTAGTAGCATTACATATTTTATTCTACAATTTATACTTCTTTTAATTATTCATATATTGCTGCAATCATCACTGAACACACATGTTATGTGAGTTGCATCACCATGATGAATGTTTCAAACTTCAAACTTGACTAAAACTCCAATAAAATTGAAGAGCCTAAGTCTTAAAGATATGTATCATGTATAGTTTCACAAAGGTTCAGATACAAAGAGTTAAATTCTAATTAGTTTAAAATGGAACTGAACTAATGAGAGTCTAACAACTGGGTAATAGCCTTAGAAGGAATAAAGAATATAGTTTGTGGTTAATTCTAAACATTTGTGGAAATGTCAAATATTTATCCAAAAAATTTTCCCACTTTTTGAACAATAAATGTTGTA
Organism: Quercus suber; assembly: GCF_002906115.3. Classification (NCBI taxonomy): domain Eukaryota; kingdom Viridiplantae; phylum Streptophyta; class Magnoliopsida; order Fagales; family Fagaceae; genus Quercus; species Quercus suber. The sequence goes on along the minus strand of NW_027069560.1, from coordinate 1,441,879 downwards.
AACCACAGGATCTAGAATATAATCATGACAAAGATGACATGTTAGTAAGCAACTTCGTGATATTTGAATTCTGGACATGATTATGTGTCTAGAAATCAGATTAGTTCTAAAGCATAGTTTGAACTGGAAATTTCACTGAAACATTTAAGTAGACTGTAAATTTCATCTTTATGTGACCTTTTGTCCTTATTATTTTGTTTGCTTCCTTTCAGGTTTGATGCTATTGTGTCGGCAGATGCTTTTGAGAATTTGAAACCTGCTCCTGATATTTTCTTGGCTGCATCAAAGATTTTGAATGTGCCAACCAGTGAGGTATACTAACACATTTAGCAGTTTTATTGTCTTTGGAGACATGATTTCCAAACAAGTTTTTAATTGACTTCAAATAGTGGCTGTATATTTGTATTGAACTTGTGATTTGTGCTGCGTAGTTTTTCTATTACATATTACTATGCTTTTCTTGAAAAGACAATTTCTTTCTTAAGAGAGGGGAGGTGTAAAGGTCAGTGATAAGTACACTTATTAGATGAATACTTCGAAGGTATATTAGTTTTTACAAATAATGATTTTCTTGAATGTATCATAAGTTTTTTAGAAAAAGTTGGTTCTGTGAGGTTTTGCATAAACTGTATATTAAGATTGTTCCTATATGGTTGTTCTGTTTTACTTTTTTCATCTAAAGAATGTGCCAATTTTCTATATGCCATATCATAAATGAATGTTTGTCAGAAAAATTCTCTTTAGCCTGTTGGAATATTTATATGACAAGTCATAGTTATATTATTAAATAAAGTAATGCCCATATTTTCCTAGTGTATTGTTATTGAAGATGCACTAGCGGGAGTTCAAGCTGCCAAATCTGCAAAAATGAGGTAAATATGTTAATATTATGTGTTGTATCTTTTCAGATCAAGTTTGTCTAAATGTTTTGCATGAATGTCTGTTTGGTAGGGTATATGTTTATTTGGTAAAATAGATAATCTTTTCCACTCTTTCTTTTTTGGGCTACGTGCAGATGTATAGCTGTGAAAACGACACTGTCAGAAGAAACTCTAAAGACAGCTGGTCCATCACTTATCCGAAATGAGATAGGAAATGTTTCACTTCATGATATTCTCAGTGGTGGCTCTGATGGCTATAGTATGTAGTCCTGAGAGTTTGCCACAAATGTCATTTTGTACCTCATTTAATGTAGAATGCTGAAGCTAAACTAGTGCCATGTTTTAATAATAACAAGTGAGATCAGTTTTCTTGTAATGGGTAATCCCATGTATTGGAATTTTACTCTTTTGTTGCTAAATGCAACCTTTTACACCAATCAATTGGTTTTGTAGATTTTGATTTATTGGTTTAATAAGATGATGATGCAAAAGCTTTTGTTTAGTAGTTACACTGTTGCTCTCCTAGCAATTTCTCTTGGGTAATACTAGTATATAGTTTCTGTCTTACAAGGTCTCATGAAGGCATGCCGTTGCAGATGAGAAGACGCAGGGAAATCAGTTTCTTTCTACTTCTGCACAAACCTCACCTGCAGTGCTCATGGAAAGGACAGATAATGGGTCAATCCAGAATAGACCTGCTACTGATAGTGGGATATTTTCTATTGGGGGGTATGGCTGCTTCTATATCTGCTTAAGTAACAAGATTTACCTCATTCTGGATATACTTGTGACAAAGATCTCGTTTTAAATAGCGTGTACCGTCTTTTTATTCATGCATAAGGCTAATACTAGATGAGCCTCAGGTACATGTGTATTTCTCCACCTTTCTCTCTTTATCTCTGAGAGAGCTAAAATAGTCAATCATAATAGATGAAGGTGGTACTGTGGCACATGCCTTAAGTGAAATAGAAAACTTACAATTTTATATAAGTAATGAGCCTTACCTCTTCCTGGATATACTTGTGACAAATATCAGGTTTTAAATAGCATGTACCACCATTTTATTCATGCATAAGGTCATACTAGATGAGCCTCAAGTAAATGTGTCTCTCTTTATCTCTGAGAGAACTAAAATAATCAACCATAGTGGATGAAAAAGGCATGGGGGCACATAAAGAAATATTATGTTTTTGCTACGTGATTCTCATGCATTTTTGCTTGAACAGCATAGATAACTGACTTGAAGCCTTAAGGAATTCTTTTGGATAATTTGGATGCTTTTGGTGTATACATCAAAGAGATTCTGAATACCGAGTAGTAAAGCCCCAAAATTATTTTCTCATGGCATGGCAGTGCTGTGCGCTTCTTCACATTGATGAAAAACAGCCTTTTCCATTGTTTTTGGGTTGTTTTTCCTCAAAAGCTGGAATTCAACTAACTTCATGTAATTTCTTTTAGTAGATAGCTTACTTTACATACAATCTTCTTAATGAATGGTGTCCTCTATCAACGTAAGAGTATCCCTTTCCCATTTTTCTTTCCCAACGAAACCAGAAGAGTATTTTTTAAGCAACTTTAGCTTGAGGCTGCAGAAATAATTTATGGACAGGTTGCGGGGTTCTCGGCGAGATATTTTGAGATATGGAAGTTTGGGCATTGCAATTTCTTGTCTCATCTTTAGCGTCACAAACTGGAAGGTATAAATGACTTGACAGAAAAGAATGTCAGAGAACACACTTAAATATTTTAGATTTATATTGAATCTCAGCATCACAATCTTTCCTGTGACCTGGAATATGCAAAGAGGATGTTGTAGGCTATTGTTCTTTGCTTTTATTTTAGTTTAATTAATGAAAATATACAATTTTCATTGCTTTGCAGTCAATGCAATATTCATCCCCCAAAGCTATTTGGAATCTGTTATTTGGAGTCAAACGGCCATCTTTTGAATCAAATGAAGGTACTGATGCATTTCATGTAACAATTATGGTATTTTCGTGTGCTGCAGTTTTTTTCCCACTTTCTTTGATTGCCATTCTTTTTCTCTTATCTTTTTCTCTTTCATGGTTCTGTATAAATTATGAATTTTTTAATATTTAAATCTATGGTGTTCTTGATTTGTATTATCTTCTCCTATATATTTTTATTATAATCACTGCAGATGTAAGAAGGGTAAATTTACCACAGTTTATTGGTTATAGGTGAATCAAGATTTGACAGAATCAACCAATATGTGACCTATATATCTGATTTGGAAACCAGGTAAGGATTTTCCCACTCCCCTTTTAAGATATTTTATTGCATTATAACTATCATCATTTTTGCCTACTCTGTTTCCTTGTTATTACCTTTCATTAAATTAAAGTTTGACATTTTTTGCTTGAATTTTATTTCACTGTGTAAGGGGAACTTCTCCAACTGTGCCAGAATTCCCACCTAAACTTGATTGGCTGAATACGGCTCCCCTTCAGTTTCGCAGAGTAAATTTTACTGAACTTGATTTTCTGTTTAAGGTGAAGATTAATGTGGTGGCTTTAGTTTTGATTTTGATTTTTTCATTTTGGCAGGATTTGAAAGGAAAAGTGGTTCTGCTGGATTTTTGGACCTATTGTTGTATAAATTGTATGCATGTCTTGCCAGATCTAGAGTTTTTGGAGAAAAAATACAAAGATATGCCAGTATGTCATTTTCTTTCAATTTAGATATGTCAATCTATTAGCAATCTCAAATTTCACATTAATATAGGCTTCTGCTGCTATCAAAACGCTTGTAACAAAATGAATAAAGTCTAATGAGCTTCAATGTTTTATTTATTCATTTTTTCTTGTAAGGTGAACGTGATTGTTCTCTTAGGTTACCGGAGACACTATTGCTTTATCTTTGAGAATTTTAATATTGTATCAATGCCTTTCATGCTTGCAAATGCCTAAAATAACTCAGTCTATGTTGTGGTGGTGATGGTTTTTCTATGGTTGCTTTCTGTCAAGGTTGAAAAACATGAGTTCAATTGGCCAAAAAGGGGGGAGAGAGAGAGAGAGAGAGAGAGAGATGCTTTGTTCTTGTTCTCCCCAATTCACCTTGCTATTTTATTGAATGTCTACAAATTCTAGCATTATAAAAATATTTGGTATAAGATTGTATCACTTTTCATGAAAAACAATGATGTTATATATATATATACACATTTATAAGTCTTATGTACAATCTATATAAATATTCTACAAGTATATGGGAAACATGGAGAGGCAGATAATACCAATTTGAAGTATGAAAAAGCAAGTATTGGTACATTAAAAGCTGAAGTATTATGATAGAATTTCTACAAGGTGAGTGTTGGAATTTGATAGAAGCTTCCAATCAAGTGTCTCTCATCTTCTTAAATCTGTTGATCATATGTCATCTTTTAATATGATAGTTCGATATTCAACATCAAATGTTGACAAGTGTCTCCAATAAAAACAACTCCCCCAAACCTAAATATATATATATATATATTACACTTCTTTCTTATTCAATATTTCACAGGTTAATTTTTCATGTGTTTCTGACATTCCTTCATATCAGTAATGATTGCTTAGCTGATTTATGGGTTGGTTTCCAAATGCCTGAATTCCAAAAGTGGTTGTTTTTATATATTCTCATGTTTGTGCAGTTCACAGTGGTTGGAGTACACTCCGCAAAATTTGACAATGAGAAGGATTTAGAAGCCATTCGCAATGCTGTATTACGCTATGGCATCACTCACCCGGTAAAGCTTTATGTTTGGAACTTGGTATGAGCAGAGTTTTGATCTTTCAAAAGCATTTAGGGTGTTTTAAAACTGGTACAACCTTTTTCAGGGTAAATACTGGCCATCTTTTAATGTGATTTGGGTGCATTCCTGTTTTGCTTGTTCCCATGCTCATAAACATGGTGTTTCTTACATTCTACTTGCATAGTTGGACAAGAAATGTCCCTTTTGGTATTTATCTTACATTTTTATTCTAGTATTCTCTTTAAAATCATTGAATTTTGACCTCTTCATCCATGGAAGAGATTAATAATACTTTTCAAAATGATGCTCTTAATCAAATTGGAATATACCATCTTCAGTAATATGGTGAAGCTCACTATATTCTTTGATTGTTTCTAATTCTTTTTAACAATTTAGGTAGTCAATGATGGAGATATGTATCTATGGCGAGAGCTAGGTATAAATTCATGGCCAACTTTTGCTATTGTTGGCCCCAATGGTAAGCTCCTTGCACAAATAGCAGGCGAAGGACGTCAAAAGGTACTGATGACCGCTTCTAACTTTTCTTATGAATATTTTAAAAGCCTGATTTCTATTCTTTAGTAAATGCACTATGGCTAGTTTTAAAAGTGTCAATCCAAATGATATCTGATTGTGGCACATGTTTTCGTCTCCATGCATGTGTTTTAATTAATCAAAGTTGAAAGACACTCATACTGACTGGATTTGTCGGAAACAATTGTTTTAGGCAATATGGTTCTGCTTAAGCTGACTAATATTGAGTTGGGGCAAACTAGAATGATGCAACTGGAAATCAAAGAAAAAGAAAAATAAAGATAGAAAACCTAGGAGTTAGCATCATGCGGGAAAAAAATATACCACTAGGAGTTAGTACGTAGTTGGAGTTAGCATTAGACCATTAAGACAATTTTAATAGAAATTTTATTCATCAAAATAATCCCCTGCTCAAAGAAGTACAACTTTGCTTATATAAGCTACTAAACCGTAATCCAAACAGAAATAGAAAACCCTAATTCTAATTAGCTTGGGAATCTCTATTATTGAATTACAAAAATAACCTTGAGTCTAATAAAATAAGATACTAGTTAGCTAAATAACTACTAGGACCTAAAATAAAAAATAAATTTAACCAATAAAATACAATTGACGTTAAAAAAATTAAAAAAAATCTTTCCTTGTACTTCTTGCATCAAATATCCATTGCTATATTGAATAAAAAAAGAAAAAGTTCAAGCATATCTGTAATTTTTGAAAATGTAAACTGATGGCATGTAGTACACTACCTGTGTCATTATTATGATGTAACATTATAGTTGCCTTTCATGCTAAATGAACAAGGACTCTTAAAAAGATGGGAAAGAAGGGCAACCAAAAGTGTGAAAAAGATATTGAAATTTTTGAAAGGTGCAAGAACTTGAGATATGAAGGAAAATTGATGTCTGATTTTTGGAAGTTCTTCAAAGATACAATATTTTTACAAATACCTTTATCAAATAATAGATTTTTCCTTCTTTTTTTTTTTTTTTTCTTTTCTTAGTGGAATTCTTTATATCTAAGGCAGTTTATGTGAAAATCAGTACGGTTGGGAGCAACTGTCTAAGTTTATTCCATAACTATGGTATTATTTTAAATACTTTTTTTTTTTTCATTTATAATCTCCATCCCATTAATTAACTTCATATTGACATCTTAACATGTGCTAAATCACCTACTTTGTGCTATATTTCAATGTAACTTGTTCATAACAGCAAATAGCATTTTTTTCAGAATTGTATTTTTAACTGGCGCGTAGATGGTTATTCTAGTTCATGATTCTATTTGCTTAAAATTACTCATTAAATAGTCATACAATAAGGAAATGTAGTCTTTTCTTTTGCTTTGTTTTGAAGGATCTTGACAACTTAGTGGAGGCAGCTCTTCTATTTTATGGCAGAAGGAAGATGTTGGATTACAAACCAATTCCTTTAAGTTTGGAGAAAGATAATGATCCTCGCTTATTTACATCTCCATTGAAGTTTCCTGGAAAGCTAGCAATTGATGTCCTTAACAACAGGCTCTTCATTTCAGACAGTAACCATAATCGCATAGTGGGTTCTCTCTCTTTATCTCTGATGCACACGTGCAGACATTCAACATATGTACTTTTTTACTGAATCCTGATCTTAAGATGAAAAGTATGGTACAGTAAGCATATTAAAAACTAAGAACCCCTCTGTCTCACAGCAAGGCTGTCCAACAATCCTGACCTGAACACATGCTTCATAATGAAAGAACTTACCAGACTCTGGGTCACTAAGACTTGAATCAAAGACCTGAACACATGCTTCATGTCAAGCTTATAATAACAATAGTACCTGTGAATTCGTTTATCTTTATCCTTTGTGACAGGTCACAAGTGGAATGTGAACCTGTTTTGATGTACTCAGATTGTTATTTAGCTATCTTTCCACTTTTGGAGTTCAGGTGGTAACTGACCTTGATGGAAACTTTATTGTCCAAATTGGGAGCACAGGAGAGGAAGGTTTACGTGATGGTAACTTTGATGATGCCACCTTTAACCGCCCTCAGGTGAGAATTAAGTTAATACGTTACTCCACCATCTGAATTGAGAGCCATGATTTCCTTTTTAGGATGTTTCAGAATGAGTGTCCACCTCCAGAATGTTAAAAAAAACAATGATACCTTTATCTTCCCATATCATCCTCATCAATTTAAAAAATAAAATCAAGATACTAAAAGTAGAGGCCAGCTTTGGACTTCATAGTAAAAGTAAAATACTTTTTCTTCTTCGTTAAACATTGTGTCATTTCAAACCACAACACTCTATTTAAGAGAGTATTATTTGTATCTATTGTTTTGACTATGCTGCATATTCATTCAGTATGCCATTAATCTTGGTACTTTATTTCATTTGTGAATGGCTGCATGCGTTTTGAGGTTTGTCATCCCATGTCTCATTTTCAATATTGCCTGTATTCACAGTAACTTTGTAGCTCTTGCTTCTTTAGGGCTTGGCTTACAATGGAAAGAAAAACATCCTTTATGTAGCAGATACTGAAAACCATGCTTTGAGGTATGTTTTGACTTCAGAACTATGCCCTGAGTATTTAACAGGCTGGCTGGTACTCTTTCCAGTCATTAAAATGGCTGTATATTCTCAATGTCTTTGTTTTAAGTTGATCGTTGCTTTCTAAAGTCAGGTTCAGTGCAAGATCCATAATAATTATGTGTATTCATACAACAGACATTTACAAAGTTGAAAGACCACTGATTCATCCAAAAATATTTATGCTTGTGCTTAAAAAATTTCAAAAACTCAAATCCGCCCAAAATTTAGGGTGTTGACTATGGATCCTCCCTAGATTAGTCAAATCTACACTTTAATGCATAAAAAGTTTTGAGTCAGTGAAAATGATTTGGGTTAATCTGATACATAACAGCTCTTTTAGCTGCATTGGTCATAGAAAATAGAATTCATAGGCTCGCTTGTACAAAGGACTGGTTTGGCATATTTGTAATCCAAGTAGCACAATAGTATTTGGACTGTGCAGAAACTGACATATGTGAGGCAAAATGAAGGAACGAATGCTTGGAATTAAAATTTAGTCAATAATCTACTCGGCAAGTCTAAATAGTAACTATAAAACTCTTTTTTTTTTTCTTTTTTTTTTTTTTTGAACAAGGTAAAAGTTAAAGGAACTTTTTTCTTTTTCCTATTTCCCATACTTCTATCAATTCAACATACACAATCGTGTACATTCAAGGTACATAATTTTTCAAAGAATGTACAAAATTATATATATTCAACTAACACATTTTTCAATGAATATATACAATTTAGTACACTCAAATGACTCAAATGTACAAAATTTTTCAAAGAATGTACACAATTCAGTACACTCAACTTATACAATTTTTCAAGGAATGTACCCAGTTCATAATTATTCAAGGTATACAATTTTTCAAAGAAAGTATACAATTCTGCAATTTCAACGTACATATTTTTAAAAAATGTATACACAATTTTTCAAAGAATATACATAATTTTGTACCCACAACATACATAATTATGTACATAATTCGGTATGTTCAACATATACATTTTTTAATAAATGTACTCAATTTTGCATGCTCAACGTATACAATTTTTCTCAGAGTATGCCCAATTTTGTACTTTCAATGTACCCATTTTTCAAATAATGTAAACAATTTTGTACATTCAACGTACACAATCTTTCAAAGAATTTATACAATTTTGTACATTTAACTTAAACAATTTTTCAAAAAAATATACCCAATTCTATATATTCAACATACACATTTTTCGAAGAATGTTCATTTTGTATAAGCATTTTTCAAAGAATATACACAAATACATACATTCAACGCACACATTTTTCAATGAATGTATACAATTTTGTAAATTCATGAGAATTATTTGAATCACAAGAAATACTAAGCATGCTAATAGCATCAATGTAGAAACCTTTCATTTCTAACAATTTTAAATTTTATTATTGTTACATGAGAATTATTTGAATCACAAGAAATAGGAATCACACTAATAGCTTCAGTGTAGTAACCTTTCATGCATGAGTTTCTAACAATTTTAAGTTTTATTATTATAGGGAGATTGATTTTGTCAATGAGACTGTGCGTACTCTTGCCGGAAATGGATCCAAAGGTTCTGACTACAGAGGGGGAGATAAAGGAACCAATCAGGTAAGATTGCAAAAGATGAAATTTGAGGATCCACTTCAAAATCACATCCACATTAGTTTCAAATAAAAAATAGTAATAAGGCTCCTTGTATATGCTATATCAGTATGCTTTAACAACTTGGGTTCACTAGTGTTAATTGATCTTGTTGACGAATAATAAAAATTTCCTGGTACATAAATTTTAAATTGAAATTTTCTGAACAAATATCTCTGCATAATGTTGAAATTCTTAGTATCTTTTTCCAGCTCCTTAACTCTCCGTGGGATGTCTGCTTTGAGCCAGTCAGTGAGAAGGTTTACATTGCCATGGCCGGCCAACATCAGATCTGGGAACACAATACAATAGATGGAGTTACTAGAGCATTCAGTGGTGATGGTTATGAAAGAAACTTGAATGGATCAAGGTATTGGAAACAATAAAATTAATTTTATTTTTGTCTCTGGTTATTATAATTTACTTGGGTGTGTTCATATCAAATTCTCCCAGAATTTTGACAATGATAACTTTTACGTTTAAATATTGTGATAGCTCTACAAACACGTCATTTGCACAACCTTCTGGGGTTTCACTATCTCCTGGTAATATTTTACCTGAAAGAATTTTAACCATCATTTAAAATGTTTATTCTTAATAATAAAATTTTTTACTCTATTGCACATTTGAAGATTTGAAGGTGGCATATATTGCGGATAGTGAGAGTAGCTCCATTCGAGCACTTGATCTAAAAACTGGAGGATCAAGATTACTAGCTGGAGGTGATCCTATCTTCTCAGACAATTTGTTTAAGGTACTTTTGTTTTGAGTTAAGTAAGCATTTCCTTTGTAGCCAGATATTACTCTTTTTTTTATTCATGTACACCATATACAGACTAAACAAATCTTAAATTTTATTGTTTAGAATTTAACCTTTTCTATTTATCTGTTTCCTTCCCATAATTATTATTGTGTTTAACCCTTGCAGTTTGGAGACCATGATGGAATAGGTTCAGAAGTACTTCTTCAACATCCGTTGGGTGTCCTATGTGCAAAGGATGGTCAAATTTATATAGCAGATAGCTATAATCATAAGGTATTTAGATCATGACTGGAGATACTTTAAACAAAAAAATAAATAAGAAAGGACTTCTCTAAAATGCAGTATAAACTTTTGAGGACATCAATTAACTGTCTAGCTAATTTCAACTTTAATTGTTTTTTGGGGGTGTAAATAAACTTCAAAAATATTCCTCCATCCTCCTATTAGGCTCAGTGGACAGTTAGGCTGCTATTCACATCGCTCATATTAAAGTTGCACCTAAGTAGCCAATTATACTGCTACCTATTCATGCTAGGATATAATATCCCTGTTGTTCCTCAGTATCACTCATGTTGCTGGTGAAAATAATTGCAAACTATAGGGAGACCAAGTGTTACCTTTGACTAATTTTTGTTCTGAATTTTGACATTTTATATATGGAAAACAATTGTAGCAGTAAAATTTGTTTCATAAAATATTTTACAAAGTAATATATTTTATTCAAAAAATCAGGTCTAGTTAAAATTCTATGTTGCAAGTTTTTAAGGCATCAATGGGTGATTCTCATGGCACATACTGGACTTGTTAATCAGTTAACTTTTACTATGAGGAAATTTCTATGGTCTAGATATTCAAATTATTTCTACGAACTTTTACTTTGTTGGATGACTATTAAAATTGGTTCTTATCCCCAAAATTTTCTCCTATGGTTGAATCACATACTGTTCATCAAATTTTATAACACATTACTCAAGGTTCTCCACTGGTTCTGTTTACATATAATTGATACTACCTGTATCCACTTCCTTTATGTATTAGTTTTAGTATGTAGATTTATTATGATAACATGCTGGTACAATTAACTGCTTCAGTAGGGTTGAACTACTCTTCCTTGTCCCCCAAATTTCAGATCAAGAAGCTAGATCCAGCTAGTAAAAGAGTAAGTACCTTAGCAGGGACAGGGAAAGCTGGTTTCAAGGATGGAACGGCCCTTGCAGCTCAGGTTGGAAAATACTTATAATATTCTTATTTGATGAAAAATATTTTTTTCAGTTACGTAAGCTGAATTGCTTGACTAAAATGTCAACTTTTAATGTATTTATTTGTTTCTGCAGCTCTCAGAGCCATCGGGAATCATTGAAGCAGAAAATGGTGATTCTCAATCTATTCATACACGACAAATAATATTTTAGCCTTAGTCTTGTAACACATCTCTGAATTTACAAATCCTTGTCAACTTTCTAAATGGGTTCCCCTAAACCCCAGCCATGTACATTTTCCCCCTATTCATTCATTGTAAGGAAGTTGCGTAATGTTTGATTGTTTGTTGGATTGAGCTGTACTGCCTCCTAAATCATGTAAATCCATGTATATCTGGGCTATCATTCTGTTCTTCAATAACTAGCTGAATTGGTACAGAATGTCATAAGCCATTTTGATGGTATGAATTATGTTAATAGCTAAAGAGAGAAGACTTTTGCTTCAGTTCTTGCGTCTTTGCTTGCATTGGTAACTATTTTATAATGGAAGTGGTTCTTGTCATTTTGCAGGAAGACTTTTCATAGCTGATACAAACAACAGTGTAATCAGATATCTAGACTTGAACAAGGAAGAAGCTGAACTTCTTACTTTGGAGCTGAAAGGTGTTCAGCCTCCTGTGCAAAAATCCAGATCTTTAAGGCGCCTTAGAAGGCGATCATCAGCTGACACACTGACTGTTACTGTTGAGGGTGGTTCATCCAAAGAGGGAAACCTGTCCCTTAAGATATTGTTACCTGAAGAGTACCACTTCTCAAAGGTTCCACCCCTTCTCTCTCTGATATACCATATGGGTTCCAACTCTCTAATACTGTCTCATTTTCTCTTGAATGTCTCATTCAGTAGGGTAAAAAGATCCTTTCTGTGTTTGTTCATTTGTATATCCTATGATGTACTGCCCTGTAATTCATAATGCAGGAAGCACAAAGTAAATTTAGTGTCGAAAGTGAGCCTGAAAGTTCAATGGTTATTGATCCTTTGGATGGATATCTTAGTCCAGAGGGATCAGCAATACTCCATTTTAAGAGATCCTCCCCCTCAGCTTCAGTGGGGAGAATAAGTTGCAAGGTATGCCTCATTTTTTGGTTGCAAACTTTGCTGATCTGCTTTGAAATGTTTTAATTTAACTTCCAATATTAGTTAACTTTGATCTCACTAAAATTCTACTTCCTAATAGCTATCATTCTGGCACTAAAGGGGGATTAGGTGACAATCATGTCTTTGTGACAACCAAGACAGCCTCAGGCAGATGCATGTAGCACCAGAGAGTTTATAATTCTGGTTTTGGGGACCTTTACCATGTGGTGTTCCACTCATTATCTTGCAGGGCACAATAGCCTTTCGCTTTTGCTAAAAATAAGCATAAGAACCTCGAAAGAGGTTGATACAAAAGAGCATTTAAGGGGAAGTTGAATTGTTTGTGGACCAACTATTCTCAGGAAATAGGTTGAAGCTACCCTTAGGCCTAAGCTATCAAAAGTCAAGTAGAATCTTCTAAGAGTGACACTGAAAAGAAAGATGTTTGCTATGTTCTTCTATGCCCCCATTTGTCTCACAATATATTTTGCGCGAGCATGAGAAACAACTTGATGATTAGATGATACATTTTAAAAAAAACCTTGTGTCTATTTGCTCTAAATCACCCCCACTGGATTCCAAGCTCAATTTTCTAAAAATGAAAATTGGAGCTCAATTCAAGAACAAGATTTCCTTGTTCAGGCACTAGTGCATTAAAGAATTTACAAGGAAAACAAAAAGTCTAAAAGAAAAATAACCTCCAGGTTAAGCTCACAATCTGTGATTTTTGGTATAAAATTAGTGTGGCTTGTCCTCTCAGGTTTACTATTGCAAGGAAGATGAGGTATGTCTATACCAATCTCTGTTATTTGAGGTACCCTTCCAAGAGGAAATTCCGGACTCTTCCCCAGCAGAAATCACACTTACATATGTTGTGAAGCCCAAAACTCCAACAAACACCTTACAGCTATCAGTTTCCCGCTGACACAAGCACCATGAAAACAAGTTGTAAGTGCCCTTACTATTCTTTTCTCTTTCTTTCATGAAAGTTTGATATTCAGTTGGATGCAGCCATTAGTTACATACATTGTATTTTTTTGCCCACTGATTAAATAAGTATAATGAGCAGTGAAATGCATCAAATCATGGTTCAAGACTGCTTCATGGTGCTTTTCTTTTGTGAAATAACATGTCAAGAAAACATGAAATTCATTGTTTTATAAAATATTAGTTAATGATCAGTTACTTTAAATTTCTCAAATCATGTTGAAATGTAGAATTTATATAACTTAATAACAATAAAACTTCTATATTCAGTGAGATAAGAAGTAAATTATCCTTCCTGCTTCTACCAGTTAGCATACATACTATTAAGCCATTGAATGCACCAAACACTACTTTTCGGTGTCAAGTGGCTGATGAGAGCAGCCAATTCGAATCAACCAATCAATTTTCATGATTATATGAATGAAATTGTGATACTTAATAGGTGAGTGCTGTCCTTTGAAGTGTACAAGGCATCCTCAAGTCTGTCCCAGGCCCATATGGTGCTTTTGTTGTAATGATGTGCCAAACAAACAATCGCCATTTTTTTGTGTAAGGCCCTCCATTGGCTGCCTTTCAGGTGTCATTACCAATTATATATTTGTATTCGTATAATTATTGTTCTTGCTATCAGTAATTTAATATTAATCACAATCATCATTGTCTTAGGGATAAGCAAGGGATGGATTGCATACCAAGGCACACACTCGTGCGCACTTTTCTTTAATTGATTAAGTGATGACAATGTGGTCAATCATTTGTATTTTTACTTTGTTTTCTTAATGAGAGGAGCAGATTAGCCCCCTCCATACTTAGCAAAGAAATTATGTATTAAATAGAGACAATCTTTGATAAGTTCCAATCAAAGCATGTGAGAGGAATGCATTTGTTTAATTGATTTATGCATTAGATGCATTATAAAATTAACTATTAATAAAATGACAGCATAAAAAGCGTTTTTTCCACCAAATCCCATGTTTATCTCTTTCCAACATTTTTTGTCTGAATATTTTGTACAATTCACTATTTAAGTGGGTTTATGATCTGGCTTGTTCCTTATCTATTTGTCCATGGGGGGTGCTTGGTCATGCCGGCATAGGTATGGACCAGGTTTATGACTCTATAATTAAGTGGTTTGAATTTAGACAGGAGCATGAATCTGTAAGGACTAAACTAATGGGAGGAGATTAGATAATGAAT
>NW_027069560.1:1406792-1425867 GCF_002906115.3 Quercus suber | reverse complement strand
AGTGAAAAATAAAAAAAAAAAAGAGCTTCTTCAAAAAAAAATGTCATTTAAAAACACCCAACCATTTGGAGTTACTAATTTTCATTCACTTTTAGTGTGTGTACCTTTGAGCAAAGTGAAAATATATAACTTTTGTTAAACTATTTTGTGCATTGCCCAGGTTAATCACTAATTTTACTTAAAAATTGAAAGAGAAATACCAATGTTAGAAAGACTAGTTCTTTTGGACTGCAGCATATCAGGGGCCTTGGAGGCTTGGAGGCCATGTGGCTAAAGAGTTTGGTATTACTGTAAAGTAAACCAAAACCCTAATCCCTCTTGGTTTTAAGATTTAGCCCTTTATTTTAATGCATTCCTATTTGTTACCTAAAAGTTTTTAAGTTTTTCATCTTTAACCTATGTAATTAATGGAATAACATATATTTCTTGCCCACGGTTTTAGTAGTCAGGTGGTGTCCAGATCAATATTGAAAATTACTAAACTTAATTATACAAAAATACAAATTTGAACAAATATGGAATTGAATAACTTTAAATTTATAATGGACATCGTTGTAACTTGTAACGTGTAAGTGGAGATAGTGAAAGATATTTTTGGGAAAAATAGTCAATCAATACAATAATACACTGCAAACTCTTCACATTTGTCTAATTTTGAGGGCGATTCCGACAATTTAAGTAGCGATTACGATTTGAGTTTGAAGTTAATTTATTTTACTATTCATCTTATTTTTGCTACTATTTATAAGTATCATTACACTTTTCGGTATTATTCATGAGTTCTACTATATTATTTCAGCTAGTTTTTACTTTTATCTATGATATTTTAAACAAAATGTTTTCAATTTCAATTAAATAAATAGTTCCCAAACGGACCCTTAAAATCATGCATGGTACATTTTATGAGGATCAATTATAAAAAATATTGTTAAATAAATTATAACTTAACCACACGTGATTGGATTGAAATTTAGTTTAAAATTTGAACAAAATGTTTTCAATTTCAGTTAAATAAATAGTTCTCAAATGGACCCTTAAAATCATGCATGGTACATTTTATGAGGATCAATTATAAAGAATATTGTTAAATAAATTATAACTTAACCAGACGTGATTGGATTGAAATTTAGTTTAAAATTTGAAATTTTAACCATCTCATACACTTTTACAAGATCAAATAGATTAGTCTTTATGTGGAAAAAAAAAAAAAAAAAAANTTATTACTTTCTAAACCTACCTCTAAACCCAACAAAATTTGACATCTCTCTCTCTCTCTCTCTCTCTCTCTCTACATTCTAAACCTACGTTTCTCTCTCTCTCTCTCTCTCTATCTCCTTCTCCATGGCTCCTCCTCCATTGGATGTCTGAGCTTGAACGCTAGGAAGAGGTTGTTTTGGCTGTCAAGGTCTTGAATTTTTGCTTCCATTATACTTTCTATTTCACATTCTCATTTGGGTTGCTTTTAGATTTTCAATTTTTGGGTTTATGATTGCTCACTCTCTCACTCACAATTGAAATAGTCATTGTTGGCTTTTGGATGGGAAATTTACTTCGTATGATATGCAAACAAGTAATTTTTTGTGACTAAGTATATTAAGAAGAGCAGTAAATGGGGATGTCCTGGAAGTGTTTGATAAAATTCTTTAAAGAAAATATCTGCTCTTGCGAACTTCTAATATGCTTTGATTTGATGATTGTTGAGAATTATTTTACTTTCCTGTAAAATGGAAGCTTCATAGTAAAAAGCAATCTGAACTATGTTCACTGAAGGAGGTCCTTTTAGTAGTCATTTCTATTATTGTGATATTGTCAATTGCATCTGTCAATTCTCTGTCTCAAACAAGGATCTTAGTTAAAATGCAAAGAAATAAAAGATCATAAAAGAAGTCTTTTTCCTCCTCTTTTAAATCATTCTAAATCGATAAGTTATTAGCAATTGAAAAAGAGATAGTTTGTTGGCAAAATTGCAAAATTAACCCTCTAACTTTCATTGTTTTTCATTTCAGTCTTCTAACTTTCAGTTTTGTCAATTCAGTCCCTTAACTTTTAATTTTTGTCGATTCAAGGCAGTGTTACAATTCAGTTACTGTTGCCGTTAGATAGGCTCTGTGGAAGAAGACAAAATGGTAAATTGAAGATTGGAGGTGGAGTTGAGAATTTTCTGTTGATTTTTGATCACGTTGATCATGCCTTTATCAATGAAGATCCAGTCGATCGATTTTAACACGCAGGAAGAGACAATGAGGATCGACTCAGTGAAGCCGATGGCGTAGTCTCGGCTGAAGAGGTTTTTTGATTTCCAGTTCCGAGCGTTCTGAGGAATTTCACGGCGGCGCCGGAGAAGGTCGTGGACGAGGAGCCGCATTTTCAGAAGGACGGCTTTAATGGCTCGGTTGTGGTGGCGCCGGTGGTGGCCGCTGAGTTTGAGCCGAGTTCTGCCATGACCTCGCCCCTCTCATTCCGGATCATCGCCCCAACGCCTGAGCAGTTCAACTCCGAGAAGATCGCAGCATCAAAGTTCAACTTGAAGGCAGATTCTGGAGGTGGATGCCATACATTATCACCTGGACAAGTTACTGAAATCCGTAGCTGTCCCTGTGCATGATGGAAATCCTCCAAAAATTCCTTTGCTCGTTTATTTAGCCACCTCGGGTCCTTAAGCTTACCACCATATACCACCGTGTTCCTTTGGTTCCAGATAATCCAAGTTTGAACTAAGAATAATTCGAACTCAGCTGTGGAATGTTTACCCAGAAATTCTTGAAATAAATGGAGTACGTCCTGCTGCCCTTGACCGCATTTTTGTAGCCTGATCACCATACATCTTTCGCTACTGCACAAGCATGGATCCCTGTTTCAGCCCCCCCTGAACAGAGCATACATCCATCCTCCTCAACTATTTTCCTCAGCTTAAGATTGTCACGTGTTGGCAATAAAAACAACTAACTATTTACACTTTTCACATATTATTATAATAAAATCGTATAGTCTTGAAATAACTACTAGATCTTATCAACATCTCCAAAAATATATTAGATGTGATATCTAGCTTGCGTCATCTACAAACATAACATCATTTTGATTTGTAGCGTTTGACTAGATAGGAGGTTGTTAAATGTGGGAGAGTGCTTGATCCTTTGTAAATTAAATTTCAAACGAGCTTGTTGAATAAGGCAGAGTGTATGATCCTATGTAAATTAAATATGTAGGCTCTAGTCTCAACCAAAAAAGAAAACTAAAGAGATAAACGAGCAAAGGAATTTTTGGAGGATTTCCATCATGCGCAGGGACAGCTACGGATTTCAGTAACTTGTCCAGGTGATAATGTATGGCATCCACCTCCAAAATCTGCCTTCAAGTTGAACTTTGATGCTGCGATCTTCTCGGAGTTGAACTGCTCAAGTGTTGGGGCGATGATCAGGAATGAGAGGGGCGAGGTCATGGCAGAACTCGGCTCAAACTCAGCGGCCACCACCGGCGCCACCACAACCGAGCCATTAAAGCCGTCCTTTTGAAAATGCGGCTCCTCGTCCATGACCTTCTCCGGGGCCGCCGTGAAATTCCTCAGAACGCTCAGAACTGGAAATCAAAAAACCTCTTCAGCCGAGACTACGACATCGGCTTCACTGAGTCGATCCCCATAGTCTCTTCCTGCATGTTAAAATCGATCGACTGGATCTTCATTGATAAAGGCATGATCAACGTGATCAAAAATCAACAGAAAATTCTCAACTCCACCTCCAATCTTCAATTTACCATTTTGTCCTTTTCCACAGAGCCAATCTAACGGCAACAGTAACTGAATTGTAACGGTGCCTTGAATTGACAAAAATTAAAAGTTAGAGGACTGAATTGACAAAACTGAAAGTTAGAGGACTGAAATGAAAAACAGTAAAAGTTAGAGGGTCAGTTTTATATTTTTGCCTAAATTGAATTGACATGTAAATCAATATATATTTATATTTATTGGGTAGGAACATGTTAATCAATATCAATTTCTTAAAAGTCACCCATTTCCTCACTTGGTGGAAACCTTGGCTTTTTAGGTGAAAGGAAATATGAAATATGGAGAAGTGCATAAATTTATTCCATAACTTTGATTAAAATATTTCACTACGTATCAGACAGGCAGGTATCTCTGTCACTAGATTCACTCCAAATGTAGCTATAGACTAATACCAAAAAAATAAATGAATTCAGAATTTTCATTAGAAAAGCAAACAAAATACCAATTTTTCAAGGCATGTACTCTGTCAGAAGCAAAAGCATTTTATAGCTACAGGCTTTAGGTTTCATGAACTTCAAAGTTCAAAGTTCAAACTTTAAACAATTGAATAAAGAAATGTTAAATATAAATATTTACAGAAGGGGTCAGGTTTTTTTTTTTTTTTTGGCTTGGCCCTAAAAATGGATCATGAAATCAATTTCTCATTCATCATCAGAAGGCACGCGAGGGCTTTACTAATAACTGGCTATCTTCCCATAGTATCAAAAAAATAAATGAATTCAGAGTTTTCATTAGAAAAGCAAACAAAATTAAAATACCGATTTCTCAAGGCAAGAAAGAGGATCAATCGTAAAAAAATATTTTATAATGGATATTTCCATTTATGGAATTCACCAATTCCCCAGTAAAACCCTGCCCGCCTGGCTTGTAAGATCAATCCGTGAGACTTCCTCACTAAAGTCCATTACTCTGTCTTTCTTTAAATAATTTTTTTTTAAAGCTAAAATACAAAAATTACCCTCTAACTTTCTTTAGATTTCATTTCAATCTTTTAATTTTACTTCGTTCATTTCAATTCTCTAAGTTTTAGATTTATTCAATTATAACCTTTCAGTTAATTTTTGTTAAAATTTTTTGAAAGAAAAAAATATGGAAAATATTTTTCAATCATTAATTGAATTTTTTTAATTTAAAAAATTTGAAGAAAAATTTATGAAATTGAAAAAATTAACCATAACATATAACAAAAGTTAATGGAAAAACTTTAATTGAATAAATTTGAAAATTAGAGGATTGAAATGAACAAAAGCAAAGTTAGAGGACTGAAATGAAATCTGAGGAAACTTAAATGATCAATTTTGCATTTTACCCTTTTTTTATAATGCAATTTCAAAAAGTTAATCCAAAGATACAATTTTCTTTTCTTCTATAATTGTTTATTTGATAAGTTGTGGTTATTTTGGGAACTAGATAAATTGTGATATTGAATATTAGAGTTTAGAACAACGCAGTTTTTACATGGATTTTTTCAGTACCAATACTTCTTTTATTAGTAACAACTATAACATATCATTATTATTTATTGTGAAAATGTTTTATACCTAAACTTGTTTTAAGGAAAACATGGAATTAATTGTATATAAGAAAAGCTTTGTGAGAAATGCTATGATTGGATTAGATATATCAGTAATTTTTTTATTTTTTTTGGTTGAGAAAAAAAAAAAAAACCTGTTTTTATTCAAATTTTCACCAATTTCACAACTTCAACCAAATACACAGATCTATACACAGGAGTCAAAAAGCTTCACTGAGATGTGATTGTCTTCAATAGCACTTAGGTTTATTCACAATTATGGATTCAACAACAACTGGGTTTATTCAATGACGACACGTCGTTGAAGACTGGGAAGCCATGGAGGCGGTTGGTCAAGAAGAGCGAGGTGACGGCGAAGGAAATCGTGGCTTCTAGCCTACACATTAAAAATAAAGCTAGTTATTCTGAGGAGTATATTTGGAGATAGGAAGAGCCTAGAAAATAAAAGAGAGAGAATTGTAGGCTTGTCAATGAAGGAAACTTTTATGGTTAAGGTTTGATAAAGTTAAACCTAGCCATATTAGGGCCAAAATTGGAAATTAACACTATTTGCCAAACAATATAATTAGTAGGCATTGTTTTCAAAATATATATTACTAAAATCTCGAGTTTAAAAGACTCGATTTAGGGCCTATAAATCGAGTCTCAAATACTCGATTTTCATGGTTTGATCACGTTTGATGTGACATGTTTTCCACGTGGCATCTACTTGGAAATTGAGTCTCTAAGACTTGATTTATAAGCAAAAAAAAAATTTAAGTCTAAGTCATGTATAAGCCATTCCCAGAAATACCTAAGAAATCCTAGAAATACAACAATCCCAGCACAATGAAACACATTCGTTATTTATTCAACAATTAAACAAATTTTCTAGGTTTTTCTATTTTGAATAAAAATTGAACTTGAAAACCCAAATCAAATTAGAGAGAGAAAGAATCCAAGGTATATTGTGAAATTGTTTTCTTCAATGGAGTCTACGATCTCAAACCCAGATTTCAGCATAGAAGAAGAAGAGTTGAAGCGAACCAAGCATAGAAAAACTGAGACACGAGATCTGGAATCAGATCCAAAACCTGAGACGATCAGTGGAGATTTGAATCGGAGCAAAGAAAATACTCCACAAAGCTCGTCAAAGCTCTCTGCCAAGACCGCCGCAATTCCTCCTCCTCGCCGTCGTCAGCCAAGCTCTCCTCCTCCTCCTCCTCCTCCATAGGACGACACTGTGAGATCCGAGATGCGACGAGTTCTCGTCGTATCGGCCAAAGGAAAAACTCCATGGAGCCGGGCGATTCTAACGAGTCGACTCAGTTCGAAACTCACCCACAACAACACGAAGCACAAGAAAGGAGCGAACAGAGCCTGCGCCAAGGTGAGGTGAGCTCTTTCTCCTATCTGATCTATGTCTATAGATTCTTTCTCTTCAATCTAATATGGGTCTCCTCGGATTCTTTCTCTCTCTGATTTGATTTGGATTTTTTTTGGGTATTTTTGGGAATGGCTTGTACATGAGAGACTTAGACTTAAATTTTTTTTGGCTTATAAATCGAGTCTTAGAGACTCGATTTCTAGGTGGACGCCACGTGGAAAATACGCCAAATCAAACATGATCAGAACACTGAAATCGAGTCTTTTAAACTCGAGATGTTAGTAAATATAGTTTTGTAACAATGCCTACTAATTATATTGTTTGGCAAACAAGGTTAATTCCCAATTTTGGCCACATATTAGGATTGGTAGAAAGAAAAAATGTGTAAGCCTAAAAAATAAAAACGAAGCTAATTATTCTAACTCCTCCAACTCCACAGCTAAGAAAAATTAATTAAAATTAATAGCAAATAGAAACACAATCGCCAAAAAAAATTAAAAACAATTGGAGAATTCAAATATTTATTATGGGCTGAAACTTTGCTTGAGAGCAGTGGTGGAGCCAAGAATTTTTGTTTGGGGGGGCCAAATTGCGGCACTAATATATTTATCAATACAATCCCCACATACACACACACAAACTCATTTTTATACATTATTTTAAACTGCAAAAACTCGAATTTATACAATTGATAGTTGACATGATTATTAATCTTTGATCACCTTAGAATTTTGCAAGCATAGAAAATATACAAAGATAATATAATCTAATGGTCGATTTGTCAAAATTCACATCCAATTAAAAAATATTAATTGGAGTAACATTATTTAGAGTTACACTAGGTGTAACTTGAATCCAACCCTATATATATATATATATATTGAGCGGTTAGTTTCCCCATAGGCTTGAGTCCAGGACCATGCAATGCCTTGGTTTTGTCTAAGCTTCCATTCTCTGTAAGTATCTAGTTTCCCCATAGGTTTGAGTCCGAGGACCATGCAATACCTTAGTTCTGTCTAGTACCCAGGTATAGCTGAGCGGTTAGTTTCCCCATAGGCTTGAGTCCGAGGACCATGCAATGCCTTGGTTATGTCTAACGCTTCCATTTCTCTGTAAGTATCTAGTTTCCCCATAGGTTTGAGTCCGAGGACCATGCAATACCTTGGTTCTGTCTAGTACCCAGGTATAGCTGAGCGGTTAGTTTTCCCATAGGCTTGAGTCCGAGGACCATGCAATGCCTTGGTTCTGTCTAACGCTTTCATTTCTCTGTAAGTATCTAGTTTCCCCATAGGTTTGAGTCCAAGGACCATGCAATACCTTGGTTCTGTCTAGTACCCAGGTATAGCTGAGCGGTTAGTTTCCCCATAGGCTTGAGTCCGAGGACCATGCAATGCCTTGGTTCTGTCTAACGTTTCCATTTCTCTGTAAGTATCTAGTTTCCCCATAGGTTTGAGTCCGAGGATCATGCAATACCTTGATTCTGTCTAGTACCCAGGTATAGCTGAGCGGTTAATTTCCCCATAGGCTTGAGTCCGAGGACCATGCAATGCCTTGGTTTTGTCTAACGCTTCCATTTCTTTGTAAGTATCTAGTTTCCCCATAGGTTTGAGTCCGAGGACCATGCAATACCTTGGTTCTGTCTAGTACCCAGGTATAGCTGAGTGGTTAGTTTCCCCATTGGCTTGAGTCCGAGAACCATGCAATGTCTTGGTTCTGTCTAACGCTTCCATTTCTCTGTAAGTATCTAGTTTCCCCATAGGTTTGAGTCCGAGGACCATGCAATACCTTGGTTCTGTCTAGTACCCAGGTATAGCTGAGCAGTTAGTTTCCCCATAGGCTTGAGTCCGAGGATTATGCAATGCCTTGGTTCTGTCTAACGCTTCCATTTCTCTGTAAGGAGGGGTTTGTCCTCGGGTCGGACTATTAACTCCACGGTGCTTTGGGCAGGGGCAGTTCGTACTATGATCTTACGTGTGGTGTTGACTTCGCTTTCTATTCAAGTCCCTGTCTTTTTCATTTACAAGGTGTTCCTTGGCCGTTCGCGTTCCGTGCTTGATGTTTCGGTGCGCGAGGCGCGGCTTCATCAATATCCTCGTGAATTGATACAAATCCAGCGGTCTACGATCCTCTTGGGATTTGGTAGTTTCGTGATTAGCACTGCTGATAATTCTCTTTTCGAATTCTACGTGGATTAATTCCCACCAGCCTTCATCCTCTATATAAGGTTTTCCGTGGGAAAGGTCTATCCTCACTCCATGAACTTCCCAACGCAACTAAAAACACTTCCCTTTAATTTCCCAAACCCCTTTAATAACCCGCCAGGATTGTGACTGGAGCTGGTAGATATGGGGCGGCTTTGGGCGGGTGTGAGGGCACCCGGGCCAAGGGCCGTCGTGACCGCAGCCCCCACTGGGCTTCCGGCGCGGCAGAGTCCAGGCATAACATTGATAGTGCCATGCCCGGTGGCCAAGAGGGACGTCCCTAAAATACCTAACGCTCCTCCCTAGGGAGCACCCCTGCAGGAGGAGGCGCGCGAACTCATGTCATGGCTGGTGCCCGAGTGTTGCCGTCTCCAACGGCCAACGCTCGTGAGGGCTGGAGAGAATCAAGGGAACATCACGAGGGAGGGCGTTCGGTGCCCCTGCATTTGCTCCTCGCTTTGTTCAAGCTCCTCCGCATCGGACAAGGAGTTGTTGGTGGCCTAGAACCAGGCTAGCCCCAGCCCCCTTTCCTCTAGCTAGTTCTAGAACAGGTCCACCTGGGCCTCTGATTGTAGAATTAGCTTGTGATAGTAGTGCTTTAAAGCACGTCTGCCTGAGCCTTTGATTGTACATTGTAACTTTTTGTTCAATAAAGTAATGTGCAGTTTCTTTCCGTTTTTGTTGAATCTTCTATTTCGCACTTTTATCTTTCTGCAATGTTTGTTTGGTAGTTCCTTTTTTTATTTATTTATTTTTTTATCCCCGCTAATCTCCCGTATAATGGTTACTTAGAACGATCGCCTGTTGCGCCGGTCAGTGCACTAATCCTCCCCACAGACTGCGCCAATTGTAGGGTCCGGTTTTGTAGCCCAAAAGATATAGGTTAAAGGCCCAACGAACCCAGAACAATGAATTTGTAGAGAGTGGATCGAAGGTTTAGGCGCTCGCCGTGCTTAACGGAGCATAAACTACTTTCTTTTTATTGGAAGATACTAAGACTAATTTACAATTGAGGGATGCTCCTCGGCCCATGGCCGAGGAGGTTTTCCCTTCCCAAGCTCCCACCCTTCTACACTTTGCTCACGTTTCTTATATATCCCCCTCTTCCTCCTCATGTTGATCACCTATTGGCTTCCCTTCTGACCCTCCGTCCCGTCAGAGGTCATATCCGTGCTCAAGTGGTTCACCCCAATCGATGTTGCCCTGTCAAGGGGTTACATCCTCATTAATGCAGTCAGGAGGGTTAGGTGAGAGTATTCAATACCAAGGTGACAGTTCGCCCAGGGCTTGCCCCTTCGCCATACTTCTGCTGCCAACGCGTGGCATTGGGCCCTCCTCCTCGGGCATAAAAGGAATCTTCTTTGAGGGGGTGGTCCTTATGTTCTCTCGAGGTCTCTGACGTCCGAGGGAGGACACTCCTCAGATAGGTTCCTTGGGGGTCAGTTCTCGCGCTTCCATCCTCGGACCCCATGTATCCTCGGCGTGGGCCCTTGGGCCTGGTTTGGAGCGGGCCGGGGCTATTTGATATTCTGGCCCTACAATTTGTTTTTATAAAAAATTTCCCACTACTTCGTCTCTTATCTTCTTATTAGTTTTTCATTGTTTATTATTTCTTTTGATAAAATAGTAATTATTGTTTTTACAAAACATGTAGTTATATGTGTGGCAATTTCTTTTTTTTTTTACCATTTTTTTTGTTTTCAAAAAGTATTTTCCATAACAAAAAACTTGTTTGGTTAAACGAAAAATATTTATAGACCATAAAATAATTTTAGGTGAAAATATTTTAAAGTGACTAGTTGCATTCTAGAAAATTCTCTTGAAAATAAGTGTTTGGTTGCATTTTAAAAAATGCTATAAAAATTGGCAGTGGCAGAGATTGGCAACCATTAGTGGAAGAAAACAACGAATGATGGTAGCAAAGACTGAAGGTGATTGGAGATCGAGGACGTTAGTAGAGAGTGGTTGTTGGGTGACTAATAGTGACAGGGTGGAAGGTTTAATTCATGAGTTTTTGGGTATGACAAAAATTAATTTACGGAATATGAAAGCAAAACCCAATTTTCTCTGTAAGTGCCATTATTTTTGGGTTGGTACTTGATTTACCAACATGTTCAGTTGCCCTAAACACCTGCAAATGTGAAAAATATTTTCAAAAAATCAATTTTTGTGGAACCAACACAACGTTAAAACTGATAGAAAATAAAAACAATTTACACTTCTCTATTTCCAAAGAAACTTGAGAATAACCAAAGAGCTGTTTTTTGTTTTGAAAACATGATAGGCTTTGAATCTTGGTTGAAACAAAAACAAAAATAAAATCAAAAGTACAATCACAAAGTTCGGAATGTGCAGCCAAACCCAAACCCACCTCTCTCTTTCCCCTTCCTCCACTTCCTCTCATCATCCATGAAATCATCATTGCCACATTGCCGTTGTTAAACCAACCATCTTGTATTCTTATTCTTCTTCTTACATTCAGTTTGTTTCGATGGAAAATTTTGTGTGAAAATAGTTTTCTATGTTTTCTAGTATTTGTTAACATTGGGAAAAAAAAAAATAGTAAAAGTAAGACTACCTTTGGTCAAAATAAAAAAATATGGCTTATTTTGTAGATTTTCCACTAATTTTTGGTGAAAAACAACCTCATCCCATGACAATCTAAATAAAAGAAGTTGTAAAATAATTTTCCAACACATTTAAGATTTCTATTAAATATAGTAAAATAAGATAGTTTTATAAAAGATTTTTTTTTAAATGACTCATTTTTTAGAAAATTTTAACGTGAGCATATTATTTGTCCACAACTAATTGAGTTAAAGACTTTTCAAATCTCCCCCCGATATTAAGTCAGGTCAAGTCAAGTGACCCTTTCTTGGTTTATTACATTTTCACCTATTTACTTTGTAGAATATCAAAACATGCACTGATAAATATAAATGTATACTATTATTATTATTATTATTATTTTATATATATATATATATATACACACACATACACTAGCCTTTGAGCACACACTCACGCGCGTGCTCAAAGGCTTTTCGATTTTTTGGGTAAAGATTAATAATTTGCATTTATTATAATTTGAGATTTCTACTTTTTCCAATCACCAAAAAATAAAAAAATAAAAAAAATAATACGTGGGGTGAGTTTTGTAGATTGGAAGAGTTTTAAAACTAACATAAGAGTTATCCTATTTTGTAGAGAGTTGGTAAGTAGAAGTAGTAATTTAAATCAATGTAAAAGTAGAAGTTTATTAGAAGCATGAAGGTATTTCAACGTAGAATTAGGAATTTATTATTTTTTTCAATTTAATATTTTAACCCCATTTTTAAGTTTTAGGTAGGGGTATTTTTTACAGTAAAAAAAAAAAATAACTTACTTTTTTTTTGCTAATTTACTATTTTAAACCCATTTTTAAGTTGTTGGTTAATTAATTTAGGGGTATTTTTGACAGGAAAAAAAAATAATAACTAACTTTCTGAATCCTCTTAATATATACAGATATATATATTTGAGAACAGACTAACTACAAGACACACATACGCGCTTAATTACAATCTCCCACCAAGCCCTAACTCATTATTATATGGAAAAAATACCAAGAAACCCCCTGAACTTTGGAGTAGTGGCCAAGAGACCCCTTGAACTTTTATTTTAGCCAATTTACTCCTAGAACTATACTTAAAAGCCAAATTGATACATCTGTTTAGTTTCCATTTAAATTGACTAAGTTTGCTCACATGACACACACGTGCAACCTGCCAAACACCCAAACTAATGGATAGAGGGAGAGAAAAGCTAGGTTCAACGATAGGGTGCAATTGAGAGGAGAGAGAGGCTATGGCTTGCCAGAATTTCTGGTCCCACCGTCGCTAGTCTCTTCCACTGCCAATCTTTGCCATCCTTGACTTTCCCCGCATGGTTTCCAACAACTGATAAATAGAGAGATAGATTCAAGCAAGTAACCTCTTATAAATCCAAAGATTGAAAACTCATCAATCGATTAACTTGACTGTGCTAAGTTTGACAAAAGTAAAATTGTGGTTGTGGCCTGGTACTTCTAGAGAGATATTTATTTTTCCCTATAAATATTAAGTAAATATAGGAATGCAAGATCAACAACATACAGAATATTGATGCATATCCTAGCACTAATAACAGCCACCCATTCTTGCAGTGGAAAGAGAAAAGAAAAACCACTTGAACAAAAAAAAAAAAAAAAAAAAAGATGTGTGGGTTTGATATGGCTTAAAATTCATTGAAGCCTGGTCCCACTCACCCATAATAAGGAGAATCTTTCAAGTTCAACATCAAAAGATATCAACTCGTTTTGTAAATTAATTAGTAATGGGTTTTTGTGTGTGATTTTCCCTTTAGCAGTTATTGTCAGATGAATCTCTCCCTAATATTTATTCATCAGTTGTTGTTAGAAACCATGAGCGGCAGCAGAAGCCAAGGATGACAAGATCGATTGTGGAAGAAAACAGCGACGACGGGACTAGGAATTCTGGCAACCATAGCCTCTCTCTCTTTTCAACTGCACTCTATCGTTAAACCTAGCTTTTCTCTACCTCTATCCATCAGTTTGGGTGTTTGGCAGGTTGCACGTGTGTGTCATGTGAGCAAACTTAGTCAATTTAAATGGAAACTAAACAGATTTGTCAATTTGGCTTTTAAGTAGATGTATCAATTTGGCTTTAAGTATAGTTCAAGGGGTAAATTGGCTAAAATAAAAGTTCAGGGGGTCTCTTCGCATTTTTCCCTTATTATATTATATTGATTGTACATATTATTATTATTATTATTATCATCATCATCATCATCGTCGTCTAGGCATTGTAAATAATAATAATAATTAATAAATTAATAAATGCAGTCGGTTGAATGTAGTCATGGGAGCCATGAGTGGGATTAATTGACAAAGTGAATGTTGATGCTACTGTTTTCTCAGACATAAATGCATTACGAATTAGGGTGGTTGTGCACAATGAAAGGGGAGAAGTCATGGCATCTCCAATGGCCAAAGGACCATCGATGCAAGATAGTAAGGAAGCTAAAGTGATGGCATGCTGGAAAGCATTGGAGTTTGGTGTGGATGCAGGTTTCATGGAACTGGTGTTGGAAGGGGACAATAATAGCGTGATGAAGTCCATAACATCTATAAGGTCCAATAGATCACGAGTAGGTCATATTTATGAGGACATGGTTTTTGAAGCTTTTCTGTCAACTTTGTTAAGCGTAGTGCAAATTCAGTGGCCCACTCTTAGGCTAAATTTGTTAGGAATGTAGATGATGAACTAGTTTGGTTGGAAGAATCTCAAAACAGTATTCAAAATTTTGTTTATGACACTTACAAAAAAATTTTTAAAGTTAATTGACGTGAATGATTGTAAGATGTATAATCTTGTGATAGGCCATCTACTATTTTGGATACTTGATGATTCATCAATTTCATTTTACTAATTAGTGGATTAATGTATTTTTATGTTTAGAGGGAGGTGGAGAGTGAGAGTTAACCCAACAGTATCTTTGGCATTGCCAGTTTGAGCAATAATGGATATTGGCTTCCAATAGAAGAAACGGTAGAAACCAACAATTGAGGATTGGTAAACTATAATTCTTCATGATATACAAAAAAAATTATAAGAAAAACAAATCGCAAGTTAAAAAGCGCAATTCTTTGTTGGTGAAGCTAATATCAACGAGCTCTGTAATGATATCAATATCTATTTATCTATCTATATATAGAAAGTTGAAACTCAACTATAAGGGTACGTTTAATACACTGAATGAGAATTATGATTGAAATGGTAATTTTTCTTACTGAGAATAAAATGTGTTGTAATTGAATAATTGAACATATTCATAAGTTTTGTTGTGAGTTGTAATATTAGAATAAAACTTAAAATTTATTTTAGAAAATATCTTACTCAAACAATTATATTTTCAAGTTATTTATTTATTTATTATTATTATTTTTTATAATTTGAGAGAGATGATTTATGTGCATATGGGAAGTTTCTTTATTTGGAAATATATTAATTATAAAAATTATTACACCTACTAAGGATTTGGGCTCATGAGTGCTTATTTAAAAAAAGCACGACGTGGTAATGCTTGATTGAAGGGTGTAAACATAGGGTTTATAAATATCACCTCTTTTTTGAATTTAATCTATTTGTCTATAGTGTTTTTCAATGGTAAATAGTAATTTCCATAATAAAAAGATGGTAAATAGTAATATTAAATTTAGGTACACACACACATTTAATTATAACTTATCCACCTGTGGTTTGACTTGAATTTAAGTTATCTATCTGTAGTTTGTAATTTTACACTTTACCCATTTGAGATTTGTTCTGTTAAGCTTTCGTAACCCACCTTTGCATTTGTCATTAGAAAAATAGATTTTAATTTGAAAATATAACATAAAATAGATCAAAAAGCTAAGGTTTAAAATTTTTCAAAAGATGAATGAAAATTGTTAAAAAAAAAAAAATTCAAACAAATACAAATTAATACCAAAACTTCTCTCAAACAGAGTTCTAATTGTGAAAGCTTTTTGTGACAAACCCATCAAAATGAAGCAAACCAGCCCCAACCCCAACTATCAAAAGGCCATAGTATCCAAGGTCGGTTGGGCCATTGATATGGCCCGGTTCCTTGTAAATTTATTCTAGTTTTGCTCTTCACCAAAAAGAACAGGAAAAAAATCGATTGGTCCTAGAGTTCACGTAAACCAATAAGCTCAGGCCCACAATGAGCAGAGCTTTGATTACCAAAATATGAAAGCAGAAAAGCGGGTTCAAATCGTCGTAATGATAATGAAACCGACCCACTCAAGCTCTGTAGCGGGCCTTTAGGTGAGCTGGGGCTTTGGGTGATGTCTCTTGGAAATGCTTTCACCAGAAAATATGATGAACATTCTGCACTCCTTCACCAGGATCAATACTTTTTTAATTAAATTCAGGAAGCATTTTTTAATCGATACTGCTTTCCTTTGCACTGGAAGTGATTTGATTTCTTATTTTCTTCAAGTTGTGAGTGTTTTTGAATACATGATGTATAAACAAGCTGACATTTCAGTTCAAACAAACAGGCTCAGGTTGGCGAAAGCCATGGGACTGGTATCTTAACAGTTTGGTGCGTGTTGTTTTCTGTTTCCATTTGGTTATGTGCTTATAATATATTTTGCTTTTGACTATTTTTAGATTGCAGCATCCCACTTGGATACTGTATTGGACAAGCTGAAAGATATTCTGGATAATGTTGGGCAAGGCATATTTCAAAGGTACTATCTTCTAAGATAAATTTATTCTCTCTTTTTTCTTTTTGTGGTTACATATATACACACAAATGAATATGTACAAATGTACAAATACAAATATACATGCAAGCATCGCTGAAATGCCTTTTAGACACTGACTTTATGTTTGATAGATTCTTACGGTTACTGCAGGTTTCTTAACAAGATTTGGGGCTGAAATTAGATTATATAGAAGTGCCTATGCTTTTGTTTCAAACAACTATGTTTTCCCCTTTTTTTTAAGGCAGGCTGGATGCTTTAATTGCGCCTTAATTGATTCATTAGAAGGATGTAGAACCCCACCTGCCCCAAAAGAAAAGAAAGATATTGTCACATTTTTTTTTTCCTTTTATTTTTGAGTGGTAATTTTCATTGTGTATATAATATCTTCTAGGTCAGTGTAATACTTTTTGGTATTTTAATTTTCTTTAACTAGGTCAGTGTTAGCTCCCCTTTTCGTGTGTTTGTGATTTTATATGAAACACGTGTATCAATTAAGGATATTCATGTGAACAAGCTCTTTATTCATTCTATTGTAGGTTCCTATCCATTTTCTCTGACAGTTTTAGGGCAGAAGAGTCTGATGATGTACATGCTGCTTTGGCTCTAATGTATGGCTATGCTGCGAAATATGCTCCATCAACAGTTATTGAAGCCAGAATAGATGCACTTATTGTATGAGATCTTGTCTTTTCTCCTAATGCTTTTCAATGGAAATCTCAGTATATCCTATTAACTAATGTATTCAGTTTCTGATGTCTCGTCTTTTTTTATTCCTTTTGCAGGGGACTAATATGCTTTCACAGTTTGTGCAGATAATGGCATTATTGTGATGGTGATAATGCGGGTTGTGCTGTCATTAAAGCTGTGGAGAATGGTGCATCATTTCCTTTGAAAAGAAGGGACATGATGCTTGACTATATTTTGTCCTTAACAGGCCGAGAGGCCCGAGATGACAATGAAGACTTTGTTGATTCTAATCTTGAACTGAACTTCTCCATACTCAAGTATATTACTTATCAAATTATTATGTCTTGTTCTAAAGCTATCAGTTATGGTTTACTTTTGTTGGAACTATTTTAACTTTTCCTCTTTTTTGATGCTTTTGTAGGCCCTTGCTTTAAGTACCTGCACTACCTTGGTTTCTGTAGAGCCAAAACTAACGGTTGAAACACAAAATCATGTGATGAAGGTACAAAATTTTGATAAATTGGATTATGTGTCATTAACAATGGGAATTTTACTCTATAACATTTGTTTCGAATTCATAAATTTTTTGACAAATTCTGCAGGCAATGTTTGGTTCTGTGCTTTGCCTAATGATTCAGTAGATGTTTTCAATCCCCGTATTGACAACCTTATCACTCTCTTATGTGCAATTCTTCTCACAAGGTATTCTAATCAAAAGGTCTTCGCTTGTCCTGACTTGCTTATTCCTTTGTAAACGTTGATGTTTCTTCGTCTCTAGAAGTTTTGGTTAAATGTATTATATTAATTGATGACATAATTTGCTTTTGCCGTTACTTTTTTCTAATATCTGAATGGAGTATTTTCATATAGATAATATTTGGTTCCATTTTTTGAATTCTATATTTTGAACTGGACTTTAAAAAATTAAGCAGATGTATGTTATTGAATTTTTCAAGGTTGCTTTTTCTTCAATAAGGAGTACTAATTCGGTGGAAGCACCCCAGTGGCTGAAGTTTCTAAATCATACCCGTGTAATATTTACTTCTTGCGTGCACTTGGTAGCTTTTATGAACGTATAAGTGATCCCTTAATACTGATCTATCTTTTTACTGAAAGAGTGAAGAACAGTGGGGCTTATAATACAATCCATTTGCATAGAACTGTATATTTAACTCTATCTGTATGTGTATGTGCTAATAGATCTGTCATGTAAGATTTTATATTTTTCTCATCTAATTTTCAAAATTATAAAACTCAGTGGAGAGGATGGGAGAAGTCGAGCAGAGCAGCTATTGCATATGTTGAGACAAATTGATCAGTATTTTTCTTCACAAGTGGAGTATCAAAGGCGAAGAGGTTGTTGGGCAGTATTTGATGATGCTTCTCAAGTTTAGGATGGTTTGCATCAGTGGATATTGTGCGCTGGGCTGCTGTGGAAGTTGCATGCATAGCAAGCAAGTTGGCCATACTGTGCATGGGAATTTTTCCAACTTACCATGTAAAATTGTTTACTGAGACAGCTTCCTAATCACTTGTTTTTCAGTCTTATGCCTTTTTTTTTTTTTTAATTTCAACTTTCAGTGGCATTTGTACTACCAAGTTGTGAAGCATTGTGTTTAGGAGATAGGTTGTCATGTATCTTCCACGACACTAATTCTGAAGTTAGAAAAGTTTCTGCTCCGGTAAGTTATTGGCAGGCAGCTTTAATAGTGTCAAATAAGTTGATTCTCTATACTGCATTATGAACCATCATTTATAGGTGCAAGTGTGTAGGCTGTATAAGTATACTTCCCAATTTTCTCTTACATCTGCCAGAAAAATCTCATAAACCTTAGTTTGGGTAGATCCTTGATCAACGCTTCAGCATCTCTCTTTCACTTCCAAGGCCTGCAGCTTCCAAGTTTTCTGTGGGCATAGAATTGTCCTATGGTGCTTTGTCCTCCCTTGAGGATGTTATAGCCATATTGAGGAGTGTAATTTTGTCCAGAAACTCTTTGTATTATTTTCATTGTTTATTCAGTTTTTTTTAAAATTTTTTTTGAAGCTGTGGAAGGGAATTGTAAAACTAGGATGAAATTTTTGGTTTTTCTATATGTATAATCAGGATGCATCTATTGATCCATCAGAGTATTCAACAGAATTATTTCCTGTCTGTATTTTGTTGACAAAGGATGAGGTTTTTTTT
>NW_027069560.1:1352854-1406734 GCF_002906115.3 Quercus suber | reverse complement strand
CTTGGTTCTGTCTAACGCTTCCATTTCTCTGTAAGTATCTAGTTTCCCCATAGGTTTGAGTCCGAGGACCATGCAATACCTTGGTTCTGTCTAGTACCCAGGTATAGCTGAGCAGTTAGTTTCCCCATAGGCTTGAGTCCGAGGATTATGCAATGCCTTGGTTCTGTCTAACGCTTCCATTTCTCTGTAAGGAGGGGTTTGTCCTCGGGTCGGACTATTAACTCCACGGTGCTTTGGGCAGGGGCAGTTCGTACTATGATCTTACGTGTGGTGTTGACTTCGCTTTCTATTCAAGTCCCTGTCTTTTTCATTTACAAGGTGTTCCTTGGCCGTTCGCGTTCCGTGCTTGATGTTTCGGTGCGCGAGGCGCGGCTTCATCAATATCCTCGTGAATTGATACAAATCCAGCGGTCTACGATCCTCTTGGGATTTGGTAGTTTCGTGATTAGCACTGCTGATAATTCTCTTTTCGAATTCTACGTGGATTAATTCCCACCAGCCTTCATCCTCTATATAAGGTTTTCCGTGGGAAAGGTCTATCCTCACTCCATGAACTTCCCAACGCAACTAAAAACACTTCCCTTTAATTTCCCAAACCCCTTTAATAACCCCGCCAGGATTGTGACTGGAGCTGGTAGATATGGGGCGGCTTTGGGCGGGTGTGAGGGCACCCGGGCCAAGGGCCGTCGTGACCGCAGCCCCCACTGGGCTTCCGGCGCGGCAGAGTCCAGGCATAACATTGATAGTGCCATGCCCGGTGGCCAAGAGGGACGTCCCTAAAATACCTAACGCTCCTCCCTAGGGAGCACCCCTGCAGGAGGAGGCGCGCGAACTCATGTCATGGCTGGTGCCCGAGTGTTGCCGTCTCCAACGGCCAACGCTCGTGAGGGCTGGAGAGAATCAAGGGAACATCACGAGGGAGGGCGTTCGGTGCCCCTGCATTTGCTCCTCGCTTTGTTCAAGCTCCTCCGCATCGGACAAGGAGTTGTTGGTGGCCTAGAACCAGGCTAGCCCCAGCCCCCTTTCCTCTAGCTAGTTCTAGAACAGGTCCACCTGGGCCTCTGATTGTAGAATTAGCTTGTGATAGTAGTGCTTTAAAGCACGTCTGCCTGAGCCTTTGATTGTACATTGTAACTTTTTGTTCAATAAAGTAATGTGCAGTTTCTTTCCGTTTTTGTTGAATCTTCTATTTCGCACTTTTATCTTTCTGCAATGTTTGTTTGGTAGTTCCTTTTTTTATTTATTTATTTTTTTATCCCCGCTAATCTCCCGTATAATGGTTACTTAGAACGATCGCCTGTTGCGCCGGTCAGTGCACTAATCCTCCCCACAGACTGCGCCAATTGTAGGGTCCGGTTTTGTAGCCCAAAAGATATAGGTTAAAGGCCCAACGAACCCAGAACAATGAATTTGTAGAGAGTGGATCGAAGGTTTAGGCGCTCGCCGTGCTTAACGGAGCATAAACTACTTTCTTTTTATTGGAAGATACTAAGACTAATTTACAATTGAGGGATGCTCCTCGGCCCATGGCCGAGGAGGTTTTCCCTTCCCAAGCTCCCACCCTTCTACACTTTGCTCACGTTTCTTATATATCCCCCTCTTCCTCCTCATGTTGATCACCTATTGGCTTCCCTTCTGACCCTCCGTCCCGTCAGAGGTCATATCCGTGCTCAAGTGGTTCACCCCAATCGATGTTGCCCTGTCAAGGGGTTACATCCTCATTAATGCAGTCAGGAGGGTTAGGTGAGAGTATTCAATACCAAGGTGACAGTTCGCCCAGGGCTTGCCCCTTCGCCATACTTCTGCTGCCAACGCGTGGCATTGGGCCCTCCTCCTCGGGCATAAAAGGAATCTTCTTTGAGGGGGTGGTCCTTATGTTCTCTCGAGGTCTCTGACGTCCGAGGGAGGACACTCCTCAGATAGGTTCCTTGGGGGTCAGTTCTCGCGCTTCCATCCTCGGACCCCATGTATCCTCGGCGTGGGCCCTTGGGCCTGGTTTGGAGCGGGCCGGGGCTATTTGATATTCTGGCCCTACAATTTGTTTTTATAAAAAATTTCCCACTACTTCGTCTCTTATCTTCTTATTAGTTTTTCATTGTTTATTATTTCTTTTGATAAAATAGTAATTATTGTTTTTACAAAACATGTAGTTATATGTGTGGCAATTTCTTTTTTTTTTTACCATTTTTTTTGTTTTCAAAAAGTATTTTCCATAACAAAAAACTTGTTTGGTTAAACGAAAAATATTTATAGACCATAAAATAATTTTAGGTGAAAATATTTTAAAGTGACTAGTTGCATTCTAGAAAATTCTCTTGAAAATAAGTGTTTGGTTGCATTTTAAAAAATGCTATAAAAATTGGCAGTGGCAGAGATTGGCAACCATTAGTGGAAGAAAACAACGAATGATGGTAGCAAAGACTGAAGGTGATTGGAGATCGAGGACGTTAGTAGAGAGTGGTTGTTGGGTGACTAATAGTGACAGGGTGGAAGGTTTAATTCATGAGTTTTTGGGTATGACAAAAATTAATTTACGGAATATGAAAGCAAAACCCAATTTTCTCTGTAAGTGCCATTATTTTTGGGTTGGTACTTGATTTACCAACATGTTCAGTTGCCCTAAACACCTGCAAATGTGAAAAATATTTTCAAAAAATCAATTTTTGTGGAACCAACACAACGTTAAAACTGATAGAAAATAAAAACAATTTACACTTCTCTATTTCCAAAGAAACTTGAGAATAACCAAAGAGCTGTTTTTTGTTTTGAAAACATGATAGGCTTTGAATCTTGGTTGAAACAAAAACAAAAATAAAATCAAAAGTACAATCACAAAGTTCGGAATGTGCAGCCAAACCCAAACCCACCTCTCTCTTTCCCCTTCCTCCACTTCCTCTCATCATCCATGAAATCATCATTGCCACATTGCCGTTGTTAAACCAACCATCTTGTATTCTTATTCTTCTTCTTACATTCAGTTTGTTTCGATGGAAAATTTTGTGTGAAAATAGTTTTCTATGTTTTCTAGTATTTGTTAACATTGGGAAAAAAAAAAAATAGTAAAAGTAAGACTACCTTTGGTCAAAATAAAAAAATATGGCTTATTTTGTAGATTTTCCACTAATTTTTGGTGAAAAACAACCTCATCCCATGACAATCTAAATAAAAGAAGTTGTAAAATAATTTTCCAACACATTTAAGATTTCTATTAAATATAGTAAAATAAGATAGTTTTATAAAAGATTTTTTTTTAAATGACTCATTTTTTAGAAAATTTTAACGTGAGCATATTATTTGTCCACAACTAATTGAGTTAAAGACTTTTCAAATCTCCCCCCGATATTAAGTCAGGTCAAGTCAAGTGACCCTTTCTTGGTTTATTACATTTTCACCTATTTACTTTGTAGAATATCAAAACATGCACTGATAAATATAAATGTATACTATTATTATTATTATTATTATTTTATATATATATATATATATATACACACACATACACTAGCCTTTGAGCACACACTCACGCGCGTGCTCAAAGGCTTTTCGATTTTTTGGGTAAAGATTAATAATTTGCATTTATTATAATTTGAGATTTCTACTTTTTCCAATCACCAAAAAATAAAAAAATAAAAAAAATAATACGTGGGGTGAGTTTTGTAGATTGGAAGAGTTTTAAAACTAACATAAGAGTTATCCTATTTTGTAGAGAGTTGGTAAGTAGAAGTAGTAATTTAAATCAATGTAAAAGTAGAAGTTTATTAGAAGCATGAAGGTATTTCAACGTAGAATTAGGAATTTATTATTTTTTTCAATTTAATATTTTAACCCCATTTTTAAGTTTTAGGTAGGGGTATTTTTTACAGTAAAAAAAAAAAATAACTTACTTTTTTTTTGCTAATTTACTATTTTAAACCCATTTTTAAGTTGTTGGTTAATTAATTTAGGGGTATTTTTGACAGGAAAAAAAAATAATAACTAACTTTCTGAATCCTCTTAATATATACAGATATATATATTTGAGAACAGACTAACTACAAGACACACATACGCGCTTAATTACAATCTCCCACCAAGCCCTAACTCATTATTATATGGAAAAAATACCAAGAAACCCCCTGAACTTTGGAGTAGTGGCCAAGAGACCCCTTGAACTTTTATTTTAGCCAATTTACTCCTAGAACTATACTTAAAAGCCAAATTGATACATCTGTTTAGTTTCCATTTAAATTGACTAAGTTTGCTCACATGACACACACGTGCAACCTGCCAAACACCCAAACTAATGGATAGAGGGAGAGAAAAGCTAGGTTCAACGATAGGGTGCAATTGAGAGGAGAGAGAGGCTATGGCTTGCCAGAATTTCTGGTCCCACCGTCGCTAGTCTCTTCCACTGCCAATCTTTGCCATCCTTGACTTTCCCCGCATGGTTTCCAACAACTGATAAATAGAGAGATAGATTCAAGCAAGTAACCTCTTATAAATCCAAAGATTGAAAACTCATCAATCGATTAACTTGACTGTGCTAAGTTTGACAAAAGTAAAATTGTGGTTGTGGCCTGGTACTTCTAGAGAGATATTTATTTTTCCCTATAAATATTAAGTAAATATAGGAATGCAAGATCAACAACATACAGAATATTGATGCATATCCTAGCACTAATAACAGCCACCCATTCTTGCAGTGGAAAGAGAAAAGAAAAACCACTTGAACAAAAAAAAAAAAAAAAAAAAAAAAGATGTGTGGGTTTGATATGGCTTAAAATTCATTGAAGCCTGGTCCCACTCACCCATAATAAGGAGAATCTTTCAAGTTCAACATCAAAAGATATCAACTCGTTTTGTAAATTAATTAGTAATGGGTTTTTGTGTGTGATTTTCCCTTTAGCAGTTATTGTCAGATGAATCTCTCCCTAATATTTATTCATCAGTTGTTGTTAGAAACCATGAGCGGCAGCAGAAGCCAAGGATGACAAGATCGATTGTGGAAGAAAACAGCGACGACGGGACTAGGAATTCTGGCAACCATAGCCTCTCTCTCTTTTCAACTGCACTCTATCGTTAAACCTAGCTTTTCTCTACCTCTATCCATCAGTTTGGGTGTTTGGCAGGTTGCACGTGTGTGTCATGTGAGCAAACTTAGTCAATTTAAATGGAAACTAAACAGATTTGTCAATTTGGCTTTTAAGTAGATGTATCAATTTGGCTTTAAGTATAGTTCAAGGGGTAAATTGGCTAAAATAAAAGTTCAGGGGGTCTCTTCGCATTTTTCCCTTATTATATTATATTGATTGTACATATTATTATTATTATTATTATCATCATCATCATCATCGTCGTCTAGGCATTGTAAATAATAATAATAATTAATAAATTAATAAATGCAGTCGGTTGAATGTAGTCATGGGAGCCATGAGTGGGATTAATTGACAAAGTGAATGTTGATGCTACTGTTTTCTCAGACATAAATGCATTACGAATTAGGGTGGTTGTGCACAATGAAAGGGGAGAAGTCATGGCATCTCCAATGGCCAAAGGACCATCGATGCAAGATAGTAAGGAAGCTAAAGTGATGGCATGCTGGAAAGCATTGGAGTTTGGTGTGGATGCAGGTTTCATGGAACTGGTGTTGGAAGGGGACAATAATAGCGTGATGAAGTCCATAACATCTATAAGGTCCAATAGATCACGAGTAGGTCATATTTATGAGGACATGGTTTTTGAAGCTTTTCTGTCAACTTTGTTAAGCGTAGTGCAAATTCAGTGGCCCACTCTTAGGCTAAATTTGTTAGGAATGTAGATGATGAACTAGTTTGGTTGGAAGAATCTCAAAACAGTATTCAAAATTTTGTTTATGACACTTACAAAAAAATTTTTAAAGTTAATTGACGTGAATGATTGTAAGATGTATAATCTTGTGATAGGCCATCTACTATTTTGGATACTTGATGATTCATCAATTTCATTTTACTAATTAGTGGATTAATGTATTTTTATGTTTAGAGGGAGGTGGAGAGTGAGAGTTAACCCAACAGTATCTTTGGCATTGCCAGTTTGAGCAATAATGGATATTGGCTTCCAATAGAAGAAACGGTAGAAACCAACAATTGAGGATTGGTAAACTATAATTCTTCATGATATACAAAAAAAATTATAAGAAAAACAAATCGCAAGTTAAAAAGCGCAATTCTTTGTTGGTGAAGCTAATATCAACGAGCTCTGTAATGATATCAATATCTATTTATCTATCTATATATAGAAAGTTGAAACTCAACTATAAGGGTACGTTTAATACACTGAATGAGAATTATGATTGAAATGGTAATTTTTCTTACTGAGAATAAAATGTGTTGTAATTGAATAATTGAACATATTCATAAGTTTTGTTGTGAGTTGTAATATTAGAATAAAACTTAAAATTTATTTTAGAAAATATCTTACTCAAACAATTATATTTTCAAGTTATTTATTTATTTATTATTATTA
The DNA here is from genome assembly GCF_002906115.3 of Quercus suber. Lineage (NCBI taxonomy): Eukaryota > Viridiplantae > Streptophyta > Magnoliopsida > Fagales > Fagaceae > Quercus > Quercus suber. The sequence continues at coordinate 1,400,251 of NW_027069560.1, read as the reverse complement.
TTTTTTATAATTTGAGAGAGATGATTTATGTGCATATGGGAAGTTTCTTTATTTGGAAATATATTAATTATAAAAATTATTACACCTACTAAGGATTTGGGCTCATGAGTGCTTATTTAAAAAAAGCACGACGTGGTAATGCTTGATTGAAGGGTGTAAACATAGGGTTTATAAATATCACCTCTTTTTTGAATTTAATCTATTTGTCTATAGTGTTTTTCAATGGTAAATAGTAATTTCCATAATAAAAAGATGGTAAATAGTAATATTAAATTTAGGTACACACACACATTTAATTATAACTTATCCACCTGTGGTTTGACTTGAATTTAAGTTATCTATCTGTAGTTTGTAATTTTACACTTTACCCATTTGAGATTTGTTCTGTTAAGCTTTCGTAACCCACCTTTGCATTTGTCATTAGAAAAATAGATTTTAATTTGAAAATATAACATAAAATAGATCAAAAAGCTAAGGTTTAAAATTTTTCAAAAGATGAATGAAAATTGTTAAAAAAAAAAAAATTCAAACAAATACAAATTAATACCAAAACTTCTCTCAAACAGAGTTCTAATTGTGAAAGCTTTTTGTGACAAACCCATCAAAATGAAGCAAACCAGCCCCAACCCCAACTATCAAAAGGCCATAGTATCCAAGGTCGGTTGGGCCATTGATATGGCCCGGTTCCTTGTAAATTTATTCTAGTTTTGCTCTTCACCAAAAAGAACAGGAAAAAAATCGATTGGTCCTAGAGTTCACGTAAACCAATAAGCTCAGGCCCACAATGAGCAGAGCTTTGATTACCAAAATATGAAAGCAGAAAAGCGGGTTCAAATCGTCGTAATGATAATGAAACCGACCCACTCAAGCTCTGTAGCGGGCCTTTAGGTGAGCTGGGGCTTTGGGTGATGTCTCTTGGAAATGCTTTCACCAGAAAATATGATGAACATTCTGCACTCCTTCACCAGGATCAATACTTTTTTAATTAAATTCAGGAAGCATTTTTTAATCGATACTGCTTTCCTTTGCACTGGAAGTGATTTGATTTCTTATTTTCTTCAAGTTGTGAGTGTTTTTGAATACATGATGTATAAACAAGCTGACATTTCAGTTCAAACAAACAGGCTCAGGTTGGCGAAAGCCATGGGACTGGTATCTTAACAGTTTGGTGCGTGTTGTTTTCTGTTTCCATTTGGTTATGTGCTTATAATATATTTTGCTTTTGACTATTTTTAGATTGCAGCATCCCACTTGGATACTGTATTGGACAAGCTGAAAGATATTCTGGATAATGTTGGGCAAGGCATATTTCAAAGGTACTATCTTCTAAGATAAATTTATTCTCTCTTTTTTCTTTTTGTGGTTACATATATACACACAAATGAATATGTACAAATGTACAAATACAAATATACATGCAAGCATCGCTGAAATGCCTTTTAGACACTGACTTTATGTTTGATAGATTCTTACGGTTACTGCAGGTTTCTTAACAAGATTTGGGGCTGAAATTAGATTATATAGAAGTGCCTATGCTTTTGTTTCAAACAACTATGTTTTCCCCTTTTTTTTAAGGCAGGCTGGATGCTTTAATTGCGCCTTAATTGATTCATTAGAAGGATGTAGAACCCCACCTGCCCCAAAAGAAAAGAAAGATATTGTCACATTTTTTTTTTCCTTTTATTTTTGAGTGGTAATTTTCATTGTGTATATAATATCTTCTAGGTCAGTGTAATACTTTTTGGTATTTTAATTTTCTTTAACTAGGTCAGTGTTAGCTCCCCTTTTCGTGTGTTTGTGATTTTATATGAAACACGTGTATCAATTAAGGATATTCATGTGAACAAGCTCTTTATTCATTCTATTGTAGGTTCCTATCCATTTTCTCTGACAGTTTTAGGGCAGAAGAGTCTGATGATGTACATGCTGCTTTGGCTCTAATGTATGGCTATGCTGCGAAATATGCTCCATCAACAGTTATTGAAGCCAGAATAGATGCACTTATTGTATGAGATCTTGTCTTTTCTCCTAATGCTTTTCAATGGAAATCTCAGTATATCCTATTAACTAATGTATTCAGTTTCTGATGTCTCGTCTTTTTTTATTCCTTTTGCAGGGGACTAATATGCTTTCACAGTTTGTGCAGATAATGGCATTATTGTGATGGTGATAATGCGGGTTGTGCTGTCATTAAAGCTGTGGAGAATGGTGCATCATTTCCTTTGAAAAGAAGGGACATGATGCTTGACTATATTTTGTCCTTAACAGGCCGAGAGGCCCGAGATGACAATGAAGACTTTGTTGATTCTAATCTTGAACTGAACTTCTCCATACTCAAGTATATTACTTATCAAATTATTATGTCTTGTTCTAAAGCTATCAGTTATGGTTTACTTTTGTTGGAACTATTTTAACTTTTCCTCTTTTTTGATGCTTTTGTAGGCCCTTGCTTTAAGTACCTGCACTACCTTGGTTTCTGTAGAGCCAAAACTAACGGTTGAAACACAAAATCATGTGATGAAGGTACAAAATTTTGATAAATTGGATTATGTGTCATTAACAATGGGAATTTTACTCTATAACATTTGTTTCGAATTCATAAATTTTTTGACAAATTCTGCAGGCAATGTTTGGTTCTGTGCTTTGCCTAATGATTCAGTAGATGTTTTCAATCCCCGTATTGACAACCTTATCACTCTCTTATGTGCAATTCTTCTCACAAGGTATTCTAATCAAAAGGTCTTCGCTTGTCCTGACTTGCTTATTCCTTTGTAAACGTTGATGTTTCTTCGTCTCTAGAAGTTTTGGTTAAATGTATTATATTAATTGATGACATAATTTGCTTTTGCCGTTACTTTTTTCTAATATCTGAATGGAGTATTTTCATATAGATAATATTTGGTTCCATTTTTTGAATTCTATATTTTGAACTGGACTTTAAAAAATTAAGCAGATGTATGTTATTGAATTTTTCAAGGTTGCTTTTTCTTCAATAAGGAGTACTAATTCGGTGGAAGCACCCCAGTGGCTGAAGTTTCTAAATCATACCCGTGTAATATTTACTTCTTGCGTGCACTTGGTAGCTTTTATGAACGTATAAGTGATCCCTTAATACTGATCTATCTTTTTACTGAAAGAGTGAAGAACAGTGGGGCTTATAATACAATCCATTTGCATAGAACTGTATATTTAACTCTATCTGTATGTGTATGTGCTAATAGATCTGTCATGTAAGATTTTATATTTTTCTCATCTAATTTTCAAAATTATAAAACTCAGTGGAGAGGATGGGAGAAGTCGAGCAGAGCAGCTATTGCATATGTTGAGACAAATTGATCAGTATTTTTCTTCACAAGTGGAGTATCAAAGGCGAAGAGGTTGTTGGGCAGTATTTGATGATGCTTCTCAAGTTTAGGATGGTTTGCATCAGTGGATATTGTGCGCTGGGCTGCTGTGGAAGTTGCATGCATAGCAAGCAAGTTGGCCATACTGTGCATGGGAATTTTTCCAACTTACCATGTAAAATTGTTTACTGAGACAGCTTCCTAATCACTTGTTTTTCAGTCTTATGCCTTTTTTTTTTTTTTAATTTCAACTTTCAGTGGCATTTGTACTACCAAGTTGTGAAGCATTGTGTTTAGGAGATAGGTTGTCATGTATCTTCCACGACACTAATTCTGAAGTTAGAAAAGTTTCTGCTCCGGTAAGTTATTGGCAGGCAGCTTTAATAGTGTCAAATAAGTTGATTCTCTATACTGCATTATGAACCATCATTTATAGGTGCAAGTGTGTAGGCTGTATAAGTATACTTCCCAATTTTCTCTTACATCTGCCAGAAAAATCTCATAAACCTTAGTTTGGGTAGATCCTTGATCAACGCTTCAGCATCTCTCTTTCACTTCCAAGGCCTGCAGCTTCCAAGTTTTCTGTGGGCATAGAATTGTCCTATGGTGCTTTGTCCTCCCTTGAGGATGTTATAGCCATATTGAGGAGTGTAATTTTGTCCAGAAACTCTTTGTATTATTTTCATTGTTTATTCAGTTTTTTTTAAAATTTTTTTTGAAGCTGTGGAAGGGAATTGTAAAACTAGGATGAAATTTTTGGTTTTTCTATATGTATAATCAGGATGCATCTATTGATCCATCAGAGTATTCAACAGAATTATTTCCTGTCTGTATTTTGTTGACAAAGGATGAGGTTTTTTTTGTTTTTGTTTTTGTTTTTGTTTTTGTTTGTAGAAATACAGTTGCTTGTGTTCCCAGATTATTGTACTTTTTTAGTCGTTATATTTGCCTTTGAGTACACTACCTGTATGCTTGCCTGTAGTCTTGCTCATCAGCTATATGTGATAAAATCAAGCAGTCAGCTGAAAGGGGCCATACAAGCTGTCGTTGAGTTTGTTATGAAGAGGGGGCATGAGCAGGTCAAAATTGATGTTTCAAGGTTTTCCTACTTAAAAATTTCTGTAGCATTAAAAAATTTCAGAATTTTGGAACTCTGTGTATATCTTCTTCTTCTTTTTTTTTTTTTTAATAAAAAAATTATGAATGCAATTGTGTGTATATCTTCTGATAAGTAGATTGCTGTATTTTTTAGTAAGACTGATGATTTATTGCCAACAGAACAACCCAATCTTTGCTCTCTGCTACGGTTATGTAACTGAAAAGCATTTACGTTTGGAAACTCTTGGTGCTGTATCCTTCTTTCATTTAGATTCATTAACCTGCCTGTTGCTATAGTTAGCACCTATTTTTTGCTTAACTGTCTCTGGCTTTGTTGAATCAACTATGCAGTTACCGTTTTTTCTTTTTTGGTGGTTCCTTTGTCTCTTAAGCATGTCCTTAACTTCCTAAATATTTCTTCCTTATCTGAGAACACTAGTTCAAAAATTGTTTTCAATGATGTATTGGCTACTGCTGGAAGGGATGTAGTCACAAAAGATATATCTAGACTACATGGTGGCTGGTCAATGCAGGATGCATTTTATGTAAGTTATATTTGTTTTATGGTATGAAAATTGTTGTTGTTAGACATTTATTTTATATTATCTGTGACATTACCAGTAACCATAAGTGAGTGTTAAGTTCACTAATAAGCAGAAAATATAAAATAAATGCTCAAGTGACATGCCTCTAGCCAGATTACACTTAGGATTATGAATTGTGTTTGTATGTCTTTTTTTTTTCTTTCTTTCTTTCTTTATTATCATAATCTTTATTTTTTGCCCCTCAATTAAATAATCCATTTCGATAATTTATATACTAAACCAACTGTTTATTTAGTTTTCTATTCTATACTTTTTGTAATAGGCATTTTCCCAGCATACAGTGCTTTCAGCTTTGTTCCTGGAGCATGTGATATTTGTCCTTTGCCAGCCTCCAATTCTGAGAGGTGATTCCTGGAAAGGAGAGAACTCTAGCCATCTTGCTGACGATCAGATGGAAGATGACGTTCTGCAAACCTCTATTTTTGCTCTCAATGCATTTTTCAGGTCCATACAATTGGCTGCATTCATCAAGTCTCTAATTTTATTTATCAAAAAAAAAAAAAAAAAACTTTNGGTGTGGAACCGGTGCAAGGTCGTAGGGCGCTAGGAAATTCTTCCGAGCAACGTCTATCCTCCGCAACCTATAATCGCCCTCGGTAATTGCGTTCCCCACTGGCTGGACGTCTGCCTTCTTAGGCGTGTAACCGAGAATAAGCGGGACGGACCTCAACTGTCCGTCTTCGCTGATGTATATCTCCGAGTGCAGCAGATAGTTGAGGGCAGGCACGTTGGTAAGGCTCAGCCGAGGAGCAGTATGTATCTTATCTGTAAAACAAACACACCTGGTCAGTTCAGAAATCAGATACACGGATGAACAAAGGAACAACTACTGAAAGAAAAAGCCCTAAGACTGGTTAAAAACCCTGAGTCCGAGAAGGCACACCTGGCTCTCCTGGCTCGGTCGGGCAGTGTAGACCATCGTCCTATGCGCCCGAGACGATCAGATAATCGTCTTTCATCCCCTTATTGGATTTAGGTAGGCAGGAGAATAGCCTCATGACATCGGAGCGGGATTTAAGGTAATAACCCCCCCCCCTTTTTTGGCCACGACACTCATACAGGTATACTAAGTCGTGCCAAGTTAGCCCTAAGCCTAACTGTTCATTTATGACATCAAAGGCCCCTAAAATTTTAAGGGTGTTGGGCGCGCACTGATCGGGGGAGAGCCTATGCTTACGAAGGTAGTTTAGGGTCACGGGACCCATGGGAAGGGTCATTCCCCCTTCAATGAAGGCGATCATAGGGATAATGACCTCTCCTTCTTGTCGGGCTAACAGCAGCCCTTCCGGGGGACAATACCTTAGATTTACCCCCTGTGGGATATTGTGGGTTCTCTTGAATTCCTCAATCAACGCCGGACTATCGACGAGATATTGGAATTTGCCCATTCCTAAAAGACTGAGTGAAACAGTGAGGAAGACGGTGTTAATGGATGGAAATGGTAGCCGAGAAGGAAAGAAAGGTCCAAGAGACACCGAGACTTACACTAGCACGGGTAAAGCTGATTCCTTGACTCGAAATGTAACGTGGGTGGGATCCTGAAGGCAGAAAACGCAGAGATCCGAGTGGGCGTAAAGTACTTTTGAAGAAAGGAACTCTCTGGAGGCTCTGAGAACGCTTTGAGTGATATGAGAGTGTAAAGTAAGAAAAGTAACTGCCTACGGAGGTTTATATATGGGACAAATAGAGCGGTATCATTCATCTCGCTCGAATTACGAGGGCAAACCCTACCCGTTTGATCAATAATCCACCGTTGGATGCAAGGGACACAGCCGCCTAAAGTAGTTGACGCGCTGCTTTGGGAAGGGAAGATTTACAGCGGAAATAATGAGGCACGCGTCCCCACCATCTCACGCGTGTAAGTAGGGGCATTCATGACTTTTTACCTCTGTTGGATTCTTTTGTTTTAGTCTATTTTCGTTTTTATCCACCCATTCCCGCGTGCCAAATCAAAATCTTATTTTTTCTTCCCGTTTGCGTGGGAAAAAATAAAATTTTGAGGGGCTATTGTGGGGGATAAGGGGGTTAGGCCCAAGTTAATGGGCCGAATACCCAGGAGAGGACTGTTTCACATCCGAAGAGAAAGATGCGGAGAATGTAGGGCCCAGAGTGAAGTGGAATCCTCCTGTAGAGAATCATCGCTGTCCGAAGAGGATATCTCCAGTCCGAGGAGGACGTCACCTGTCCGAGGAAGATGTTTTACTTTGATGTGATATTGGAGACTAAATGAGTAGGGGAAAAGCCTGATTGATTGTCCGAGGACTCTACCTGATTGAGATAAGCTTAAAACATATCCAGGAACGATAAGGATGAGGAAATATCTGAGGGAAAGGCTGCTGCCACCGTATTCAATGCACTGCCACAGCTTTTCTGGCCGCATTTATGTGGAGAAGACCTCTGAACAGTGCCCCATAACCTACCGCCACTCACACAGAGATGAAAAGAAGCTGCCTGACGTGACAGGTACTTGAGCAAATCCATGGATGGGGAGCACGTGGACGGTAGAGATGAGGGTGAGAGTGGCTATATAATAGAGGGAGAGGGTTTGTTACAAACCATGGAATGTAGAGAAAACTGATCAATGAATAGTAAAAAGAGTGATAATCCTTTGTTGTGAATCCCTTGTCAACTCTAGTTCTTCAACCCATGCTCTACAAATTTATTGTATTTGGGTTTACGTAAAGAAATTGAACCCTACACATAATATTATATTTTTATATATATACTTGTCTAAAAATATACTTACATATATTTAAAATTTGATTGTATAATTTTATAAATAGGTTTATATGATATAAAATTATTGTTTGTAATTTATTGATAATATAATTAATCCATTCAAAGAATTTGTGAAGGTATAAAAAATTTTAGTAACGATTTTTTTTATATAATGGAAAAAGAATAAATTAATCAAGTAATTCATGAAATCACAAGCTTATTCGAAAACAAATTGATGCAGCAAAATATATGGGGTATAATTTTTATTGTTTGTTAATTTTTAAATTTTTTTATGTAATTTTCACTATTTTAAATTTGGGATTTTATTTCTTTATTTTAGGTGTTTTAAAGGTTTTTTTATAGTCATATATAGTCATTATATGTAAAACAAAAATTCAATTAAAAAGTTCAAATTTCATTAATAAAATTTCAAAGAGATTTTTTTTTTTTTTTTTTTTTTTCCGTGAATTCCTTTTTCTATGGTTTTAAGAGACTTTACGGATTTAAGGATTTCGTTAAACTAGAAAGACATCTAGCCTATATTACGCTTTTCATTTTGCATTAATTAGTATCAAAGCTCATTAATTAGCATCTTGATATGAAAAAAAGTGACAATGAAAGCAACCACTCAACTAAAGGCGATCGTGGGTGCAAGCCCTCAAAGCAATAATTCAAGCTCATAATGAGAGGATGACTAGTGGATTCTACGAGATTCACGACATATTCATCATTCTTGGTTTTAAAGCTAAAGACGATCATGATGATGGTAGAGATATACATGTCAAAGATCATGCTCATAATCCATCTATTAATTGACAGTCATAAACTTAATGATATTTCATATTTTGATCGGGCATCATACAAAGAAGGCTTCATATATTGGATTTTAGATCTTGAAGATTATTTTGGTTACACAGAGATCCCTAAATATTTTAAGGTACAACTTGTATCGATTATGTTTGCAAACAATGCAACAGATTGGTGAAATGATATAGAGTATTTAATAAAGAGAAGAGATAAGTTTCCTCCTGGCCAATTATGAAAAAATTTATTCAAAATTAATTTGTTAACTCATTGATTCCATACTCAATGAGAATGTTAAAAACTCATGGGTATAATTCACTCTTGAAAACCAACTTGCAGGGAGAGAAGAGCTTATAAACATATAGTTAAGCTTACACTTAAGAGAATAAGTTACATCCGGAGCTGGCGTAAAATACACCCTTTACGCCAGCCAATCCTAGAGCAACACGTCAGCAAAAATATTTAGACTCAATACACCTTATTACACGCAATTATGACCCAATTAAAACCCCAAATATCCCTCAAACATGTTCAAAGCTTCTTCTCCGAATGGAAAACCAAAGGCAGACTCTCCTCCTTGTCCTCACACCGGAGCTCCATTCCGCCACAGTCATCACCGGAGTTGTTTTTAGAGCCTGAAAAAGATATCGAATCCGCCGTTAGTCTAGTGTTACAATCTCAAGGTTTGTTTTCTCATGATTTGGTGGTTCTCCCCTATTTTCAATTTCGAAATATCAATGAGTTTGGGTTTTTTGGGACGTCAATCACTTGATTTTGTATGGGTTTTGTTGATTTGGTATGGGTTTTGCTGTTTTTCTTATTGGATTCTGAAATCTTAAGTGGTAGGTTCAATGGGAGGGAGAATAATTGAATATGAACGAGGTCAAATTTTTCTTCCTTTTTTCAGAAAAATTGCAAATCTTAAATGGGTTTTGATTGGATTCTTAAATCTTAAGTGGTAGGTTCAAACCAATCTGATTGTGGTTCTTCAGTTTTTTTTCCAAGCTAGTCTGGGTTCTTATGAATTGTGTTTCGGTCCAAATCATGATTTTTGTGTGCTTCCTTTTTAAGTTATGAAACTTTTTTTTGTTGAGGTTTCCTATTTGGATCCCCTATTGCTCTGCCGTTGCTCTTTTGAAAGGATTCATTTAATTAGTTGAATTGTTCTTTATGTAATATTTACATACATACCATTCATTTTCCTATAATATATAACATGGGAAATGGGATTGTTTTTATTCTCTTTTATGTCTTAAAAATGTGAGATGAGATTTACTTAAACCAGATTATGCCTTTGTATGGAAAGAAAGAACAATAGGATTCAGTTATATCTTCTTTTGTGTGGCTACGCTTGTTCCAATCGGCTTTCTATATTAGATATGATTGAGCTAGCCTGTTCTCTCCCTAAAGAAGCTTTTGTTTTAATTTCAATTGGCGATGTGGAGTCGGTGTCATAGGTCCCAAATTGTTTTGATCAAGATATGGCCAATCCAATAATTTGGCAAGTTTGTTCTTTTGTTCTTTCCTAATAGGCTTTTATTCATGACAAAATGAAAAACTGATTTGAAATGGCCAAGTTGTGAATTTCTGAGGTCCATTAGTTAGCCATATAGGTTGATTAAGTGTATTAAGTACTGTATGAATTCTTATCATGCATCCAAATGGAAGTTTTAGTTTTGAAGGCAGGTGACCTACCCTGCAGTTGTCATCCTGGATAGTATATAATTATGTTATCTCATGTTCATACTAATAATATATTTATGTGTCATAATGTTTTAGCTCTAAACTCTATTTTTTTGGGTAAACTTTTTAGCCATAAACCTGCATTCGTTATATTAAGTAGCACTGAAATTTACATGAGAATGAATGACTAAAAAGAAGCACAGATTAAAACAGAGTTTCTAATGCTCTTTTTTGGGGTTTTTTTTTTTTTTTTGGGGGGGGGGGGGGGAAGGATAATTGATAAAAAATTCCAAATTTTTTTCCCTTTTTATCAATATTGGTCAAATATTCTTGTGCATATGCACGCGTTACATACAAGTTTGAAAGATATGGACAAAGACTTCATTATAGTCCCATTGACTTGTAATCCAAACTCAAGCAAATGTAGATGGGTATTTCATTAATTGGGTAGTATTTCTTATTAATCAACATTTCAAGAACAAATATTCTCAAAAAAAAAAAAAAAAAAAAAAACATTTCAAGAAGAACTAACGAGCCTTTTTTTTATTTGTTTTGAATCTAGACGCGTTTTACATGGTTACATACTTATATGTGGCCTTTTTTCTTATTCCAGTCTGCATAGAATAATGAAGTGTGGATACTGGTTGATGAATCTAACTACATGATATTTTACAGCAACGTGACAGTTTAGACTTTAGTCTCTTTCCCTCTCTTTTGTAACTTTTTTTTTTTTGTTTAAAAACTTAAAATTATTGTTTCTTCAAGTTTTGAATTCGTTTTGTTAGAAACTTTGAATTGTGATTCGTATGTTTTAGATTGTTTCATTGCAGAAAAATCATATTACATAGTTTAATTAGGACATTTTGAGGCCCTAAATTTAATTGAGAAGCTCACGATTATGTTTTTTTTTTTTTTTTCTTTTTCTTTTTTTTTTGGGCCACATTTTTAGGGTTATTTACTACATATTATTATTCAGAAGGTGCTGAGTTTGAGCTTGTTTGTTGTTAATTTTGTGTCGTTATTTTTTTTAAATATCTATGTTTGTGAAGGGAAAAAATTGCCAAATGCAATTTTCGGACAAAAATAGCAGTTCTTTGCTCTCTTTTCCAAACTAATTAGGAAAATGCCCATTTTTTGAAACTCAATTTGTGATAAATCGAGTTAGACCCTATAGCGGCATTTTTAAGGACATATAATGACGTTTTGTAACTCGACCTCTATGAAATCGATTTATAGGTAAAAAAAATTAAAAAAAATTGCCTATAACTTGATTTCATGGAGGTCGAGTTACAAAACGTCACTATAAGTTCTTAAAACGTCACTATAGGTCTTTAAAAACACCACTATAGGGCTCCCAATTTTTATTTTTAAAACTCAATTTATCACAAATCGAGTCACAAAAGAGAGGCATTTCCCTAATTAGTTTGGAAAATGGGGCAAAGAGCTGCTATTTTTGCCCCAAAAGGGCATTTAGCAATTTTGTTCGTTTGTGAAGGATGGAATCGACGTACAGTATATGGATTTATGTGAAGAGAGAAAATATATTTTGGTGTGTGGGATTCCATAGAACTCCACCAGGAACGTTAAATTGTCCTTGGGACCACCAAATGGTGAATAATCTCCCAATTTTGTGTGTGCATGAGTGAGCATGTATGTTGGATATTCATTTGATTGTGACTGCACTGGTATCAGTATGGTAAGGCTTAAGATCATTTAGAGTTCTTAGAATAACTTCACTATCCTAACCATTTGATTTTAAATGAGTGGTCTCCACCAATGGTGATAGTTAATGTTTGTTTTGAATGTTAATGATGTGGGAAAACCCAATCTATGCATTTCAAAATAGATGTATAGGATTTAAGTAACTCAATGATGGAGTTAGCCTATGAACTCATGAGGATCCTAATAGAAATCGTGTCAATGTCTAATTGAATCATTTTGGGTGATTAATATCTAAAAGCTGAAATGTAATATTTATTGTTGCCGCGCTCCTTTTGAGCCGCATTAATGTAGCATTTTGATTTGCTTCAGTTGAATTCGATCCCCTTTTGTCCACTGTTCAATTTGGTCACTTTGGTCCAACAACCATGATGATGGTACTATCTTTAAAACCTAATTTAGATTTATCAAGTTGCTATTGGGTCCTAATATAAGTTGTTTCTCACAGACAAATTATAGAAATCGAACCTAATTAGGCTTGTTTTGGATGTAAAAGTTTCTGATTAGATAGTCATATTGATGATTTGGAAGTTTTTGTTTTGATAATATAGTTTTTGTTCTGATAATATGTCCTATTGTCAATTGCCTAATGGTCTGGTTTGTTGGATTTAGTAAAGATGGAAGGAAACATGCAAATAAGAGCAAATTTATAACGAAATGATAATGAGCATAACACCAAAAAAAACACAAACTATATAAAAAATACTTAGAATTTGGTTTTTATTTAGGTAGAAGGGCAAAAAAGTAAATAAAAAATTATATAATATATTTTAAAAATTTTAAAAAGATATTAAATATAGGTAGATTAGGTAGGGTTAGACAGATTTGTAAATTTCATGGCCTGAATCCAACCTGACCCACTGTAAAAAAATATAACTCAACCCAACCTACTAACCCTTAAAAACCGACCCAAAAGTTGAGTCAGCTTTGACGGAATGACAAGTTTATTGCACACTCCTAATTTTACCCTTTTTTTATGGTCCTTTTTTATATGATGTAGCAAGTTGCTTTTTTATTTATTAAAATGATGATATAACATTTATTTATTAAGATGATGATGTCAAATTTTTAAATGCTAATTTTGTGTTTAAGATTTTGTTTTTTTTTTTTTTTTTTTTTTTATGCTAATTTTGTGTTTAAGATTTTGTTTTTTTTTTTTTTTTTTTTTTATAAATTAAAAAAAATAGATCATGAAATTCCAGCTATTATTTAGTAATAAAACAATATGGGACGCCTGAAGGGTTACCATGCACTGAGATCAGGTGTTATTTGATGGCTGAAATTTAAAGTTGCAGAAGGTATCTTTAAATCTCAATCATTGAGTGAAAAAAAAAATTTTGAATATTTTTTCAAAAACTGGGTTTGTTTGGTAGAGTAGAAACTTTTGAATTTTTGAAAGTTATTTGTATTTTTTAAAAATATGTGTGATTGAAAAAGTAGGTAAAAATGTAAGTAAGTTTGTTTAATAACAGAAAACATGCAGATAAGATGTCTAACAAACGGGGCTTAAATCTCAACATTTTCTCACTTCTACAACACTCTTCCTCTTCTTCCCTCTGCCTATCTCCCTCCGTCTCTCACTCACTCACTCCATCACATAAAACGACACTCTCACTCGTCTCTCACGCACTCCATTGCAACAACACCGATTCGTAGCTCTCTTCTCTGTCGCAGTGCCGTCTCACGCTCACGATTTCAGGTAATTTTTATCAATTTTTACTTGATTTAATGACCTAATAATTAACATATGCTGAAATTTTAGATTTTTTTTTTTTTTTTTGTTCCTAAGACGTGCTCTATGTGTTTGTTTAAATTTCTCAGTGAACACTTTTTAGTTTGGTATTGAAGGAATATCATATCATTATATTTTATTTTCAAGTTCATGTTCATGTTAGTAAAAGATTGAGATAATGTTAAAAGATTGTATAACACTCATAATTTCTTGCCATGGATTCATTTGTAACTGACAGAGAGTATTCTATGGCTCCTCCCATTTTCACCTCGCAAGTTCTAATTTCTGGGATGAAGGGCCTCGGTGCCGAGATCGGTATGTGATTTCATGGCTGCTGGTGCTTTTTATTAATGCTACTATTAGTCTATGTTACGATAACATAAATCATATGTCAACGGCATGCAATGGCATAAGGCATTAATAGATGTGATATTGCATTAATTTGCATGATAAAATTTTGGGGTTTATGTTGTTTGCAGCTAAGAACCTTGTTCTTGCTGGTGTGAAGTCTGTCATGTTTCATGATGAAGGTGTTGTGGAGTTGTGGGATTTATCTGGAAATTTCATTTTTTCCGAGGATGATGTGGGTAAGAATCGTGTCAATGCTTCTGTGCAGAAATTGGAAGGGTTAAATAACTCTGTGGTAATTTCAACTTTGACAACTGAATTGTCTAAGGAAAAACTTTCGGATTTTCAGGTAATGTTGTCGAGTTATTTAATCATTGTTGGTTAAGGAAATTGCATATGAATGGGATGCTTGACTTTCATTGGTAGTACTTTATGTCTGGAACCTTAAAAAAATTTGTTTGGTTGTACGTGTTGATGCAGTGGTAGAAATTAAGGTAAGATTAAGAAGAAAAAAAAAAAAAACTATTTTTGACATCATAGTATTGGTTAATCAATAATTATGCCAAGAGATATCTTACCACATAATACACTTGCATCATGGAAAATGCAACTTGGTGGTAAGACATTTGGACTACCTCTCCTAGATGGATGCAGAATAATATGTGCATGTAGATTGATGGATGCTAGAATGGGAGTTCAGCTAACATTGGAGGAACTAAGCATTTTAAAAAAAATTTATAAAAAAACATCCATCTTTCATTCTTTGTATTTTTGTTTGTCAATATACATTATTTGTAATATAAGTCAACATAAAGCGTCTTGGTGGGTTTTAGTTAACTTCATTGATGAAGTATCTTGTCGTTGAGCAAGCAAGAGATGTGAGCTTTAAACACCGCCTACATCAAAAATCAATTGGTGTATTGGCCTAATGATAAAGAGCAGCAATTATCATAGAGCAGACAGCATGGGTTGAAATTTTATCATATTTTGAAAAAATAAAGCGTCTTGAAAATAAGTTAATAGGTACTATTAAACCTGACCAAGCCTTGTTGAGAAAAATAATGTCTGTTTCAAGTTCTGAGATGAAAACAGCAAGGGTTGGAGAGTTTGAACCAATTACACAATTATCGTATGCATGAAATTGCTACAACTAACCTGCAAGTGGATAGTATTTAAAATCCAATAAATAACTGTGTCATAGATTAATTGTTTAGAATATATGAACCAATGGCCCAACAAATGTTCTGATGGTAGAACTGGTCAACTATTTCCTTGATCCTTGTCCAAGGAACTTCAATGCTTCTTGGAGTTGTTAAGTTGGAAAATGATGTATCACAGCTAAAGAGGGGGATATGTGGATGTATGAAGTAGTGTTTCACCTCTTTTTAGATATTTCTATCAGCCTGATAAATGTTTCTAGTTTGCATAATTCTGCATGTTATCCGTGACATCTGAAATTGTTATTTTATCAGGTTAATGCAACTTGTATAGTTGTGTTAGTGTGTTTGCTTATGAGTTTGTGAAATGAATTTATGTTTGTTCTTTAACTGCTAGATGGACATCGTAGCTGTATATTCTTTTTAGGAACATGATTTCTGCAAAATGTAATTTGAATCTCGGAAAAGATGCATGTGCTTCGATTCTGATTCTGCTTCTAATTCTATGCATGTCTTTGGCATTTGAATTTTTACAGGTGGTAGTTTTTACTAATATTTGCTTGGAGAAAGCATTTGAATATAATGATTACTGCCGTAGTCATCAACCTCCAATCATCTTTATAAAATCTGAAGTACGAGGCCTTTTAGGTAGCGTGTTCTGTGACTCTAGCCCTGAGTTTCCAGTATTTCATGATGAGGATCCACATACAGGTATTGTCACACAGGTGAGGCAACCTAATGTAAATTTTAAGCCATTGCGAGAAGCGATAAGGGACCCTGGTGATTTATTTCTACGTGACTTCTCCAGGTTTGATTGTCAACCCCTCCTACACCTGGCATTTCAAGCGCTAGATAAATTCATAATAGAGTTTGGACGATTTCCAGTTGCTGGATCAGAGAATGACGCTCAGAAATTCATTTCTTGGGTCATTGAAATCAACAAGACCTTATCAGATGGGAAGCTTGAGGCGATTGACCAAAACCTTCTTCGTCATTTTGCATCTGGTGCTAGGGCTGTGCTGAATCCCATGGCTGCAATGTTTGTTGGTATTGTTGGACAGGAAGTTGTGAAGGCTTGCTCTGGGAAATGTCATCTTCATTTCCAGGTTAGTCACATAATTTGGGGATTGGTTTTGAGTGGATCTTGAAGCTTGATAGATTGATAGTTGGGTCTACTTAAAGCTTTGCTTTGTCCAGACTATGGATTGGGGCTGCTTTACTGATTGAGTGAACCTTTTTTTCCCCTGCTGTCTTGTGTTTACCATCAACTCACATAATAATTATAAAACTTTATCCTATGTCATAGAAGTTTTGACATTTTATATTTTTAACTCAAATGTTATTTAATTTTTTTTTTCTGCACAGTTTTTGTACTTTGACTCAATTGAGTCCCTTCCCACGCAACCCTTGCATCCTAGTGATCTGAAGCCCTTGAACAGTCGTTATGATGCACAAATTTCTGTGTTTGGATCCAAGATTCAGAAGAATCTGGAGGATGCCAAAGTGTTTATTGTAGGATCTGGTGCACTGGGGTGTGAATTCTTGAAGAATTTAGCTGTGATGGGGGCTTCTTGTGGTAAACAAGGGAAGTTAATAGTTACAGATGGTGATGTTGGGAATGTGACCCCAGCAATCAATTTCTCTTCCAGGACCAGAACATTGCGCTAGGCAAGTCATCAGTCGCTGCTTCAGCTGCTTGTTTGATAAACCCTAGTCTCAACCTCAACATTGAAGCACTGCAGATCCGTACAACCAGTCGGACAGAGGATACTTGTCATTACACATTCTGGGAGGACCTGGATGTTGTAATCAATGCTGTGGACAATGTGAATGATAGGCTGTATGTTGGTTGGAAGTGCTTATATTTCCAAAAGCCATTATTGGAATCAGGGACCCTAGGTACCAGGTGTAACACCCAGATGGTCATTCCTCACCTAACTAAAAATTATGATGCCTCTCGAGATGCAATTGAAAAGCAATTTTCATGGGACACAGTTGACTCATTTCCTCACAATATTGACCACTGCTTGGCATGGGCTCGATATGAGTTTGAGGATCTGTTTGAGAAGACATCGGCTGAAGTGAATACTTATCTAACGTACCCAAGTGATTACATATTCGCAATGAAGAATGCCTGCCTTAGAGAGAAGCTTAGATTTAACCAACAACGGGAGGCAGAGAGAGAGAGAGGAAGACATATTCCCAATGAAGACTTTAGTTGCTCAGGCCAGGGACTTCTTGGAGCGTGCTATTGAATTTCTTGACAAGGAGAAATGTGAAGTGTTCCAAGATTGCATAGAATGGGCTTGTCTGAAGTACTTATTCTATTTATTAAATGCATTTATTTAATTAACATTATATGATCACATTTTTAACTCAGTGTCTAATGGCATGTATTCTTGGAACCAGGTTCGAAGACTACTTTGCTAACCGTGTGAAGCAGTTAACAGACGACTATCCTGAGGATGCCCCAGGATCTGATGAAGAGTCATTCTGGACTGCTCCCAAGCATTTCCCTAGCCCACTGCAGTTCTCAGTTGATGATCCCAGTCACTTTAATTTTGTTATGGCAGCATCTGTTCTACGGGCAGAGACATTTGGCATCCCAATTCCTGATTGGATTAAGTCTCCTACAGAGATGGCTGATGTTGTTAACAGTGTGATAGTCCCTGAGTTCCAGCCTGATGTGGAAGGCATTTTTAAAGATGATGCTGTAGCTATCAGGGAGTTGATCATGAAGTCAAACAAATGCCGGATTCAATTGCCGCCAGGTTTCAAGTTGAATCCAATTCAGTTTGAGAAGGTTAGTTTCCTTTCTTCTCTTGTTTTCTCCCATCCCTACTCTTTCCCCCTTCCCTCCTGGAAGTGTTTAGAATGTGCACATTTGTAGTGAATTTTTTTGGACTTTTACAATCATGTATTAAAGTTCTTGTATATATAGAGTCGTGCTACAGTTCTTCTATATATTGTCATGTGTGTAGTTCATAGCTGTACATAATTGATTTTTAAAGTTATGCCCTTTACGCCCTTCTTCAGGAGGTTCATTTTGATGGTGGGTTGGGTCATGTTGGGTCATGTGTTTGGCTAAGGATGAGAGGAGGTAGCTTTTACCTTCCAAATCTTACGCCAGGTCAAGGTCATGTGTTTGGCATGGTGCTTCGGACCTTTTTGAAAAACCATTTCTGAAGGTCTCCAAGTTGATAAATCAGTTGCCATATTTAGGCTTGTTCATCCTGCATTATTCTTGGTACTGAAATGATAAGACACCATTGTTATTCTTATAGTATTCACTTCATACTGATGATCTCCTTCCTGTTTTCAAATACAGAATTCTGTTAATTGGTGTTAATTTAGATTCTATGTTAGAATCATGCATCTAGGTGGTTGGTTTTTATTTTTTTTTCGTTGTAAGTATTGGCCCAAGGGGAGGGAGAAGTTTTTAGTGCACTTAACATAGTTTCTAGATGGCTGACTGTGACAAGTTTGTTAAGAATCCATATCCGGTTTCAAACTTTTTGGACTAAGACTTGGTTGTTGTCAACATATTTTCTTGATGCCCAGGATGATGACGCAAACTATCATATGGACCTAATAGCTGGACTTGCAAACATGAGAGCAACGAACTATGGCATCCCTGAAGTTAACACGCTTAAGGCCAAGTGGTGGATCATTCCAGAAATTGCAACCTCCAGTGCCATGGAGACAGGTCTTGTCTGCTTGGAGCTGTACAAGGTTATAGATGGAGAACACAAATTAGAGGACTACCGAAACACCTTTGCTAATCTAGAACTCCCTCGTCTCTCAATAGTCGAGCCTGCTCCTCCTAAGGTGATCAAGTACAAAAACTTGAGCTGGACTGTGTGGGACAGATGGATTTTCAGGGGCAGTCCAACTTTGAGAGAGTTTCTTCAATGGCTGAAAGACAAAGGGTTGAGCATTTTCGAGATTTCTCACAGGAGTGTCCCACTTTATAACAAATTCAACAAAAAGAAGAATCTTGAGCTCATGGATAGGAAGTTGGTGGATCTGGCTAAGGAAGTGGCCGAGGTAGATCTACCTCTATATCAGCATCACCTTGAAGTAAAAGTGAATTGTGAGAACCATGATGTTGATATAAGCAGTAAATTCTGTTTTATTGATTACCCACCTGTTACGATTTGCTTTAGGTAGGCATCTTGACATACTCAAATGAATGGTGTTACAGTCTTAGGATAAAACCCTGCTTTTATTAGAAATTCAGTTTACTTGGCATGGGATGCAAGTTATGATAGTGTTAACTCCTTATCTGCATATCTAATATCGATTATTGTTCAATACCAATCTTGGCGTTGCTTTGCTTTTGAGGTTGAGCCATGGTTTTGTGGTTGTTTCCTCGTGTCCTTTATCTACTTTCACAAAACTACACTTTGACCCCCAAACTTTCATAAATTGCTTTTTTTTTTGTCCTTAAGGTAACCAAAGTCTCTTTTCAATTTCTTTAAATACATGACGTGTCTTCTTTGTCAATAAATTCACATGTTGGTTGGTTATATTTGCATGATATTCTCTTTGGAATTCACATGTTTATCCATGACCCACAAATAAGCCAACAAATCCCCCCATCGCCTAAACACTAATCTTTCCATTAGTGTTTATTTTGCATGATGATTATAGGAAGTTCTAAGTGATGAATTGCTAATGGAGTGAGGTCAATTTCTTGCATTTAGTATAATTTCTCTATGCATGCCTAATTGCACTTCCTCGCATGCTAGTATCTCACATACACATGCTTCTTTTACATGCCATGCATTCTCACATCTTCACATGCTCACATGTCCACGAATACTCACACCCTCACCTGTTTCCTTAAAAGCCAAATGCCAAATAAATGAGTCACATTTCAAATGATAGAAAGTTTATTCTATTGTTTAATGAAAACGTATTCCTGTTTCCTTAAAAGCCAAATGCCAAATAAATGAGTCACATTTCAAATGATAGAAAGTTTATTCTATTGTTAATGAAAACGTATTTGTGTGCAAAAGCAGTGAAACGAAACAAGGCAGTGAAGAAGGAGTCACAAAGAGGCATTGCTCTATTGCAGGAACCATAGAGAGGAACAATGACAACATTTCATATGATATCAATGAGACACTGCCGCTGCTCTTCACTTCTCAAGTTACGGTTTCTGGGATGCAAGGTGGCGAAGAAGGAGCCACAAAGAGGCGTTGCTTTATTGCGGGAACCACAGAGAGGAACAATGATAACATTTCATCTGATATCAATGAGACACTGCCGCTGCTCTTTACTTCTCAAGTTACGGTTTTTGGGATGCAGGGCCTTGGAGCCAAGATTGGTATGTAAAATTAATCTGAATCTTAATATGAAAATAATAATTGTGATGTTGCATGGTTGTCATAGAAATTGGGGTGTTTTGTTGTGTGAGATGAACAGTCCTGGTGTAAGATTGGTTTTTAATCTCTTGTTTTGACCTTGTGCGAGTGGCTCTTAATTGTCCCTGTGTTTGTTTGTTTTTTTATGTTTTTCATTCACAAAATAACTAATTTATAATTGCTCATTTAAATTCTTATTTTTTTTTTGGTCTAGCCGTTGATTCCAGAAAAAGAAAGACAATGGAAGCTGATGAAACAGAATATTCAAGCAAAAGAAAGACAATGCTAGCTGATAAAATGGAACAGCATATGCAAGTTGAGCTCTCCTATCCTCCTTTTATCATCTACCCCCAACAATACCCCTGGTTGGTAGTCTGTGAAGGTGATGATCAAGAGAGTCAAACTTTTGTGGACATATCAACGAATTGATTCTACAAAAACAGTATTTCGGAGATGCATGGTAAGGTAATATGCAGTAGCAGAAACTCGTGGCTGGTGTTGAAGACTGTTGTTTTGATAGAGGTCTCACTTTTTAACATTATCTCTAAGGTTTTGGTGCAACTACCACAGTTGTCATCGTGTGGGACTATGGATATTTGTCTCCTTTTGTCATCACCAGATGAAGGTGATTGTTGTGTTATCTTCATTAACAGCTCGTCAAATACATTCTACTATTGGAAACCTAGAGAAGGGAAATTTCATGAACAATGGTTTCGTGTTGAAGATTGTACCATAGTTGCTGCTACTGTATTAAGAGGTACAATTTACTTTTTAGCACTGATAACAATTGAAGACCGTAAACAGTATGCATTGTCATTGTTTATAGCTGTCTTTGTTGATTCATTTGTAAATTTCTCAAAGCGCAACAATGAATCAACAAAGACAGCTGTAAACAATGACAATGCATACTGTTTACGGTCTTCATGGTCTTCAATTGTTATCAGTGCTAAAAAGTAAATTGTACCTCTTAATACAGTAGCAGCAACTATGGTACAATCTTCAACACAAAACCATTGTTCATGAAATTTCCCTTCTCCAGGTTTCCAATAGTAGAATGTATTTGACGAGCTGTTAATGAAGATAACACAGCAATCACCTTCATTTGGTGATGACAAAAGGAGACAAATATCCATAGTCCCACACGATGACAACTATGGTAGTTGCACCAAATCCTTAGAGATAATGTTAAAAAGTGAGATACCCAACTGAATGTTACTGTTTACTGTCTTCACAGCCTTCAATTGTTATCAGTGCTAAAAAGTAAATTGTACCTCTTAATACAGTCACGGTCTTTTTGAATCTGCTGATTTTTGATTGGGTTCTGCCTCTTTTAGAGTCATGGTACTGTTTGAGGCCATTGATATTGATACTGTATGCCGAGATATCCACCTTATGCCGAGATAGTTATTTTTTGAGTGCTACGTAGTTTTCAAGTTACACTGTTATGCAATTGGACAGAGTTTGGTATAAGAAACTATTAAGTTTTCTTTGTTATAATCCACTTATATTAAGTTTGGATTTTTTAATTTTCCTTCTTTTTTAATTTTTTGATTAGTGATTGATTTTCAATGCATATGCAACCATAACTTCATTTCAAAAAAAAAAAAAATCTACTGCAAAACATTTGATAATGTAAGCACAACTCACTTTTGAGAGTTCTTTTGTCATCAATATCAACTGCTTGGTATCCTTTTTTTGTAATTTTCATCAGAAGCACTTTGCGATGAGGCTTCACAAAGGTTTTTTTTTTTTTTTTTGGGTGTTTTAAATTGTCTATATATTAAAGAAAATAGTGAGTATTTGTTGGGCCGATTTGAAAAAGTGCATCATTCTTGAAAATAAAATTAATAAAGTTCAAGCCCATTACTTTCTTGAAAGGGCTAAAAAATAAAAATTTAATGCATGTATTGGAAATTACTTTCTTGGATTCAAAACCTCGATAGGTTATCACATTCAAGCTTAATGAAAGCGTTTAAGAGTCCATTAGGTTTTACAGCTTGTTAAATAAAATGAAATCTTTGTATATTACACCGACAATGACGTTTTGTCAATGCCCGAATGGCTTAGCTCTAATGGGCCTCTTACTTAAAATAACAATACAAATAGTTTGCCTTATTTTATTGACGTAATAATATGGTACAACTAATATAAGTAAACATTCCCTAAATAAGGGTCAATAAGAGCAAAGACTTGCTCTATTTCCATGCAGGTAGCCAGCCTAAACTTTACATGGTTGGGTAAGTTGGGGTTTGCCTATGGGTTGGGGTTGGGTTTGGGTTTGGAGTAATTAGTTAAATGGGAAATAAATGGGTAAATGAGTTTTATGTACCCAACTGAATTATGCCCACCCTAAACCTATCAAAACTTACTCATTTGTCACCTCTATTCGGGTGAGAGAGGGGAGGGGTTGTTGCCTCAACTAGAGAGATTTTCCTTTGAAAATTCTGGTGTTCATTGAAAATGGTAGCTTCAAGCCTTCAAGGACTCAAACCATGAGTCAGGTCGTAAAATATTTTGCGCTGTGGTGGTTTTTGAGCTAGAGGGGAAAGAGGAGAAAGCTCGAGGAGTGAGAGATGTA
Organism: Quercus suber; assembly: GCF_002906115.3. NCBI lineage: Eukaryota > Viridiplantae > Streptophyta > Magnoliopsida > Fagales > Fagaceae > Quercus > Quercus suber. Next base: position 1,377,096 of record NW_027069560.1, on the reverse strand, counting down.
AAGGCTTCGGGGGAGGGAGGTGACAGAGAGGGAATCAAAACATGAGAATGAACTTGGGGTGGGAATATTCAGGAAGATAGAATATGATTTGGGTGAGGGGTGAGCCTGTGAGGTGCCATCCATGTAGAAAAGGGAAGTTGGTACGTGTAGTTTTATAGCTAATACAATAGCCGAGTAGGTAGTACATAGTTACCAATCTACCATTTCATATTGCTAAAATTACAATTTAACAAATCTTTGAAAATTACACCTTAACCGTAGGGCTTTGTAATATTCAAGTCTTATTTATATCTTCATATAATGATTAATATATCTGGTCATTTAATTAGTAATATGTATACAATCCTTAAAACATAATCATTGCTCTAATCTTTACAAATTTTACTGATAGATCCTTTAATATATTTCAAAAATACCTATAATTTATTCAATGCTATTATAAAACAACATGTTATATAAATAACTTTTATCAATTATAAAAAACTAGCTGCTTACCTGTGCGATGCACAGGAAAGCTATTGACTATGAAAAAAAATCGAACAATGAATAAATAGATTTTTTTTTTTTTTTTTTAGTGTTGATGTGGAAAAATGTGAGAGTTTCAAAATAAGTCAGAGGCTTCGGTTTTATAGTATATATAGATTAATGCATGGTCAAATTGATATATAACTCAAAATGAAAGTATGTTTGCATGTGTTATATGTGCATCGGAAGTAGGGGTATTTATAAGACGTTGCTTCTCATCAAATTTCACATGTTTTGATTAATGCAGCATCATAGGAACAAAGACCTGAAATAGTACTACATGCCGTACAAAGAAGAATACCAACCAAATATAAGTTTTATACTAAAGATACAAGTAAAATTGTACAAACAAATTGATTCCTATAAAACTATTTTATGCTCAAAGTTATAAAAACATTAATCTAAAGAAAACTCATCCAAGCACCGAGATTTAAAAATAATATCAACCATTTCAAGCTTTTAGGAAAAATAAATCTTTGGTCACAAAATAACCATTCAACCACAAATTCTAAATACAAAAAAGGAAATATGTGAATTGAGAACATGCAAATACATGAAGAATAAAGTTAGAGAGAGAGAGAGAGAGAGAGAGAGGAACTATTGTTGTGGTGTAGTTAATTTCCTTGCTGCAACCCCTAAACTTCATGTATTAGAGAGATTTTTTTTGGGAGAAAAATGTATTAGAGAAATTGAAAGAGACAATCCAAATATAACAAATATACAGAGTTGAAGTTTTTGATTGTTTCGTTTTGTTTTTGTTTTGGTTTTTTTTTTTTTTTTTGAGAATACTAAGTATTTTTAATACATACACACGAGGAGAGGGAAAAAAGTTTTTTAAAGGAAGTTTTTTGAAGAAACTTATAGTGGTGTATATCCAAAAGGGTCTAATTGTTTTATTGAAAGAAGAGGAAAGGATGTAGAAGATTTATTAATTTTTTTGGTAACAATCGTATATCAACATATGAAAGGTTGGATAAACCCATAAAATGTAACAGTTAAAAAGAGTAAACTTAAAATGGTAAATGGAGTCTATCACGACAACACAATAGGAAGTATAAATAAATGCTGAATGAAAACGAAAAAGAAAAATATTGACAACTTAACATTCAAATGGAAACAAAAAATAAAAGGTAATATCGGTTTATGTGCTGCTAAAGAAGGAGAGAGAAAGAGAGGTGTAGAGATATGCTTAATTGGAACGTTAAGGGTCATTATGGTAATAGGAAAATGAAAGAAGAGTAAAGAGTGTATAGAATCTATAGATATTATGGTAATAGGAAAATGAAAAAAGAGGAAAGAGAGCATAGATCTTTAGGTTTATGGAAAGGGGAAAAAATATAAATTGTTTTAAATCTAATTTCATAATATATAATTAGATTTGTGTTTTAGGAGTGATGGAGGGGGAAAAACCAAAAAAAAGAAAAAAAAAGAAAAAGAAAAAGAAAAAGGAAAGAGTGTTTTTTTTTTTCCTTAGGAAACGATAGATTTTGTTAGGGGTGATTTAGTTATGGTAAAACATGAATTTTGGGTTACTTAAAAAAGATCTAAGCAAGAAAAGGAAAGGAAAAAAAAATTGATGGTGTATTTAAGTTTATAGTGGATATTAATCATAATGGTGGAACTTATAGTGCATATCGTTGAAACATGCTAAAAAAATTGATAGGAATCAATAATCATTTGCCACATGGTGTTATTTGTCATATCATACCTAATAAATGGAAAAAGTTACAACATATAAAGGATGTAATGAGGTTGTAATCTATTGGTGACTGTCAAAATTTTATATAATAGAGTTAAAGAGTAATGGAGAAACACATGATAGAGTTAAAGATAGAGTAACTCCTAAATTTAAGGAGATGCTCAATAAATGTTAACCGGTAAATCTAAAAATGAAAATGAAAAAAAATGTTGACATGGCACTGATGTGGCTTAACTGGAGCGTAGCAACAATAAATGCTACGTTTTAGTTTTTAATAATATATAGATAAGTGGCTCAAATAATAATTAAAAACACAATCACAAAGGTTAACCATAAAATTTGGCTAGCATATTACAATTGTAGTGTGGATCTCCAACAAATAGGCCCTCCTGACAATTTGAACACATATCTTGTAGTAGACCTCCTGACATCCATATAACCTGTATAGTCGGAATCCACATATCCTACTACTGAATTATCCCTATGTTGCCTTGCAAACAATATCCCATATCTTGTGGTTCCATTTAAGTATTTGAATATTCAATTATTCATTTCACTGCATTTCAGTGCTCCACGGGTAGGCTTAGTTAAAACTAGATAAACCACAAGTAAGTTTACTGTAATTACCTCTTAAATTTATGTACAAAATTTAAAACTTATCCAAGAAATTCTTCTTATGTCCAAACACTATAGCTTTCCTCAACACTAAGTCCCCTGGTGCTAGTGGTCTCAGTTTCACATTGGCATCGTATCCCTGCTTGAGCTTCTTGTGGTAATAGGCCAACTGGATCATTGCCTTTTCTCTTCATTCATCGATCAGATCTAGGCTCTTCCCTAGTAGTTCATCATTACTGCTTGGAGTGAAGGAGCTTGTCCTCAGTGTTGGGAAGTTTGCCTCTAGAGGGATAACAGCCTTAGCCCCATAGGTCATGGCAAAATGTGTCTCTCATATTGACTGCCGTGGTGTAGTCTGGTAAGTCCATAAAACGTGTGGTATCTCTTCTACCCATCTTTCCTTGGCGTCGTCCAGTCTCTTCTTAAACCTATTGACTATGACCTCGTTGATAGCCTCGGCCTGTCCATTTCCTTGAGGATAAGCTGAAGTTGAGTACCTGTTTGTGATCCCCAATTTGCAACAGTATCTTCTGAAAGCTTTGTTGTCGAATTGGAGTCCATTATCTGAAATGAGGGTATGAGGGACCCTGAATCGTGTAACAATGTTTCTCCAGATGAATTTCTTAGCGTTCGCATCTCTGATGTTGGCCAATGGCTCAGCTTCGACCCATTTGGTGAAATAATATGTGCTGACCAATAGGTATCTCTTATTTCCTACTGCCTTGGGGAAAGGGCCTACAATATCCAGGCCCCACTGGGCAAATGGCCACGGACTGGACAAAGAGTTGAGGACCCCTCCTAGCTGATGAATATTTGGGGCAAACCTTTGGCACTGGTCACATTTCTTAACATATTCTAGGGCTTCCTTCTAAATCCCCGGCCACCAATATCCCTGGGTAATGGCTCGGTACGACAGAGATTTTCCTCCTGTGTGACTCCCACAGATCCCTTCATGCAGTTCTTCGAGCAGTAGTTTTGATGCTTCAGGGTGAATACATATTAAATATGGCCCAGAATAGGAGCGCTTATACAATTTGTGGTCCTTGGACAACCAGAACCGAGGAGTGTTTCTTCGTATTTTCTCAGTCTCTGACTTTTCCTCGGGCAGAATATCATCCTTGAGGAATCTCACTATAGGGTCCATCCAGCTAGAACCCACTCTAACTTGATGGACTTGAACTATGCCTTTTGTGACCTCATTCGCCCTTTCCAGATGCTCGACAAGAATAATCCGAGGCAGACCCCCTGTCGAGGAAGTAGCAAGCGTGGCCAATGAATCTGCATGGGTGTTTCCACTTCTGAAGACGTGTGACAAGCTGAAAAGATTGAAGTCTGACTGCAAGCGTTTGACCTGGCCTAAGTACTCGTGCATCCTCGCATCTCTGGCTTCCAACTCTCCCTTTACCTGGCCCACTACCAATCTCGAGTCCGAGAACATCTCTACTGCTTTTCCTCCCATTTTTTTGCACCATGGCCATTCCTTGTAACAAGGCCTTATACTCGGCTTCATTATTTGTGGCCGAGAACCCAAGTCTCAGGGATTTCTCTATGATAGTCTTCTCAGGAGATACTAGGACTAGCCCCACTCCGGACCCCCTTTGATTTGCTGTGCCATCGATGTATACCTTCCAACATGGGGGTCCTGGTATAGAGATTACCCCAATGGATTTTCCATCCACGTTTCACTCCTCTGCCACTATTTCTATAGGTGGTTCAGCAAATTTGGCCACCAAGTCAGCCAGGACCTAACCCTTTATAGAGGTCCGAGGCATGTACTTGATGTCAAATGCTCCCAGAATTGTGTTCCATATGGCAATCCTTCTAGTGTAATCAACAGTTCGAAGTATAGACTTCAAGGGTAGTTGGGTTAGAACAACCACTGTGTGGGCTTAGAAATAATGGGAAAGCTTTTGCGTAGCATGGACCACAGCTAGTATGGCTTTCTCCAAGGGTAAGTATTTGACCTCAGCTTTATGTAGTGACTTGCTCATGTAATAGACTGGCTTTTGAAGGCCATTGTCATCCCGTATTAGCACCAAGTTCACAGTATGAAGGGCCACAGTAATATATGCGTATAGGACCTCATCAGCCTCAGGACTGGACATGATAGGTGGTCGAGATAGGTACTCCTTGAGTTGCTGGAAGGCCACAATACAGTCCTCGAACCACTCAAATCCTTTCCACTTGTTGATTAAGAGATAGAATGGTTTGCATCTATCTGCCGACCTGGAAATGAATCAGTTCAAGGCTACGATCATTCCAGTGAGCTTTTGGACCTCCTTGGCGTTTTACAGTGGTCTTAAATTATTAATAGCCTCGATTTGGTCAGAGTTAACCTCAGTTCCCCTATGAGTAACCATGTAGCCTAAAAACTTGCCTGATCCCACGCCAAATGAGCATTTGGAAGCATTTAGGCACAACTTGTGCTTCCTTAAGACATCAAAGGTGCTGCCGAGGTCTCCTAAATGCTCGGACACCACTTTACTCTTCACCACCATATCATCGACATAGATTTCGATGTTCTTGCCCAACTTCGGCTCGAACATCCTCATCATCATCCTTTGATAAGTAGACTCTGCGTTCTTCAGACCGAACGACATTACCTTGTAGTGGTAGTTCCCAATAGGTGTCATGAAGGCTGTCTTCTCCTGATCCTCCAAGGCTAGTGGTATTTGATGATAGCCTTGAAAGGCATCTAAGAAGCTCATCCGAGGATGGCCCGCAGTTGCATCCACCAGCTGGTCTATCCAAGGCATAGGGAACGAGTCTTTTGGGCATGCCTTATTTAGGTCCGTGAAGTCTACACAAACCCACCATTTTCCACTTTTCTTCTTGACTACCATGGTGTTGGCCAACCACTCGGGGTAAAAAACTTCTTTGATAGCCCCCACACACTTAAGCTTCTTCACTTCATCCCTAATCGCTTCGACGTGCTCTCTTGATGGGCACGGGGGTGGCTGCTTCTTGGGAGTGATGGACGGGTTGACATTGAGATGGTGACAAATAAAGGCTGGATCAATCCCTGGAACATCACAGGTATCCCATGCAAATACGTCAATATTTCTTTTCAGAAACTTAATCAACTCCTCCTTCTCCTGAAGAGGCAGTTGAGCCCCGACCTAAAAGAACTTCTCTGGGTTACCACCAATGACCACCTTCTCTAGATCTTCACATTTTACCTCCTCGGCAGCTGTATCAGAAGCGACACATGGGCCTTTGATTGCTATAAGTTCTTTTCAGCAGAGGCTGAGGACTCTGCGTCAAGTCGATGTGAAATGGCAGCCACCATACATTGCCTTGCCGTGGATTGGCAATCACGAATTTCAAGAACCTGGTCCCCTAACTGGAATTTCATCTTCTGATGCAAGAAGGAGGCAACAGCCCCCAAGGTATGGAGCCAGGGCCTACCAACGAAGGCTGTATATGGGGAGTAGGTGTCCACCACGATAAAGTTCACCTCCACTATCTCTGTGCCGGTCTGGATGGGTAGCCTAATCATGCCCTTTGGAATAACAAGCTTTCCGTTGAAACTCATCAACGGAGAGCTATAGGGCATTAAATCTTCTAGTTTTAACCTTAGCCTCTTGTAGAGGTCGGGGTACATAACCTCGGCCCCACTACCATCATCCACCATCACTCTTTTCACATCGTAGTCCCCGATTCTGAGAGTGATCACCAGCGCATCGTCATGGGGCTGGGTGGTTCCAACCTTGTCTTCTTCTGAAAAAATCAGAATCGGTTGAAAATTCATTCTGGCCCTTGTCTGCTCTGGCTGGGACTCCTCAGCAAGCAGCTGAGCCACAGATAATACTCGTGAAGGGCGCATGCCTGTTCTTCTTGGGGCGGCCAAGATTACATTGATCGTCCCTACGGGTGGCCCTAGGGCAGTATCTCTCTGAGGCTCCTGAGGGGTCTGGCCTTGATGACCACTGGAATGATGTAGAAGGTGCTTCAGTTTTCCTTCTCGAACTAGCTGGTCCAGATAGTCCCATAGGTTCCTGCAGTTCTCCGTGGTATGTCCGTGGTCCTGGTGGTATTGGCAATAAAAGTTCTGATTGCACCTCGTGGACTCTCCTGCCGTCTTATTCGACCATTTAAAGTACGGCTCGTTCTTGATTTTCTCCAACACCCGATGTACTGGTTCTCGGAATACAGCATTGACAGTCTGTGTGTTGGTTGCTCTGGATTGCCCTACGAAATCTCTTCTCGGGCGGTTGCTGTTATATCGGTCCGACCTGAAATCCCTCCTTTCTTGAGGGATAACCTTCTCTTTTCCCTTGCCTTGCAGTTGGTCTTCCTCTACTCGCTTATACTTATCGATCCAATCCATCAGTTGGCACACACTGGTGACAGGTTTGCCAGTCAGAGACTTCCTCAAGTCGTGCTCGGCTAGGAGACTATTTTTGAAGGTGCTGATGGCGACATCATCAAAATTGCCGTCCATTTCATTAAACATCTACCAATATCTGTTCGAGTAGGCCTTTAGAGTTTCTCCATCATGCATGGATAAAGACAATAACGCACTTAAGGGCCGAGGAGCTTTGCTGTTTGTAACGAAACGGGAGCCAAAGGCTCGAGTTAGCTGCCTATATGAATCTATGGAATTCGTCTTTAAGTCATTGAACCACCTCATCGCCACTAGTTCCAAGTTAGATGGGAAAACCTTGCACATTAATGCCTCGTCTTTAGAATGGACAGCCATCCTTTGGTTAAACTGGCTCACATGCTCCACATGGTCTGTTTTGCCGTTATAAATGGTGAAGGTTGGCTACTGGAATCGTCGAGGAAGTGTAGCCCCTTCTATGTGACGTGTAAAAGGTGACTTGGAGAGTTGATCCAGTGCCCTGCTCATGGCATCGTTTTCCAAGCCCCTAGGAGGTGGGTTTTTACGTTTACACTTCCGGTAATGCTCTTCTTCGTGAGAGAAGGTCTCACTTAGAGGAGTTCTCGATCTTTGCTTATAGTCATCATCGCTTTCATCATCGGAGGGCATGTCAGGGCTAGAATGAGACCGCCTTCGTTGTGCATGGCGTAGCTTTCTCTTCAAGTCGTTTATCTCTCGCTGCATGGCCTGCTTATCATTCTGTCTCTGGGATACGTGACTTCTATCTTCTTCTGGTTGCATGGCCCCGTTGTCATTTTGTCTTTAGAGCATGTGACTGCCCATACGAGAGTGGCTTCTACTGGTTTGAGTGGTGTGCACACTTCCCTCTCGAAACCTTCCATTCTCTTCATTCCAATCACGCTCAGGGTTAGGAAAGTTACCTTGTTGTTGGGATCTAGCCGGTTCAGGCTGATGGGAACCTGCTTGATGAGAGCCTGATCCTACCATGCTTGATTGCCGCCCTTACTAACATACAAGTTCTTCCCACAGACGGCGCTAATTGTAAGGACTGGGTTTGAGCACTTCTACTATTGGATAAGTGAACTCAGGCCCAATTAGCCCAATACAATAAATTTATAGAGAATGAGTTTAAGAACTAGGCTTTAGAGAGGGATACAACAACTAGACATGGTTATGAGTGGATTGAATAACAAGGGCATAGACTAAAGTGTGAAATTCTGTCCTCGGCCCTCATCTGAGGAGTTGGTTATTCTTATTGTTTCTTCAGTGCTTGGTTACTAAGCTGTTAAAGATGATACAAATTGCTAACGTATTCTCTGTTTCTAATTCTTCACCCCCTTTTCTGGAGGATTTCTTACATTATATAACCCCTTCCCGTTAATCTTGACTCTCCATTTGTTGATCATGCAGGTCACTACTCGAGTGTTTGTCCCATCAGCCACCTTCTCAAACCTCCTGTGAGTTGCAACAACCAAGGCAGCACTGTTCAGAAGTCATTTCCTCATTAATGCGGCCAGGATGTTAGTTGTGGGCATTTAATGCAGAGGTGACAGTTTCTCCTTGAATTGTTCCTCCACCATGCTCTCATGGCTGACCCATTGTACTTGTTCTTTTCCTTGGGATGCTCTAGAAGTCTGCCTTTGATGGCATGCCGCTCTTCCCTTCTGTGATCTCGGTATGCCGAGGACAGGATCGTCCTCGGCGATATTTCTTGGCACTTTGGACTTTCTTCGTTCGTTCTCGGACATTTCTTCCTCCTCGGTGTGGGCCTTGGGCTTGGTATAAAATGGGTCGGGGTTGCCAAATTCTTTGGCCCCACAAGCATCATTTCTTCGGTTCCTCCTACTAATACTAATTTAATATAGATATATATATATATATATATATATAATATTATATAATTAATAAAAATTTTAAATAACCAGTTCTTCCTATATCCTACTAATACTAATTTAATATAGATATATATATATATATATATATATAATATTATATAATTAATAAAAATTTTAAATAACCAGTTCTTCCTATCTTATATAAAAGCCAATTAGTTCACACAAATCCTAATAAATTACTATTTTTGTTTAGTCACTAGTGTTGTTTGCCTTTAAGGAGTTACATTGATACTAATCTTTAGGTTTTTTTAATATATTAATATTTATATTTTTTTATACTCAATTTAATAATAATAATAATAAATTTGTCAAACCCATGGGTTCAACCCGACCCAACCCAACCCATGTGAGTTGGGTTAGGTTGAGTTGGACTTATGTAATGGGTTGGGTTGGGTTGAATTTTTTTGACCCACCATAGTGAGTTGGGTCAAAAAATCCCCTCAACCCGACCCAATCCGACCCATGCACACCCCTAGTGTGTGATGTGAGCTTGTAACTAAGTGAGGCATTAAAATAGTTAAACCTAAAGTGGAAACAGCTAAGTGGAAGTCGCTGTTGGTCCATACCTCATGAGGTTCTTAGCTTGCCCCTGCCCTTGGGAAGAAATAGCACACCCATTCACCACGGGTGGGTAGCTCTCCATATTAAAAATAATAATAATATTATTAATAAATAAATTATATATGTGTGTGTACGAACTATTATGGATGATTGTCACATTAACGTACTTCAATTTTAAATTTAGCAACATAATTTTAGGTACCAAATGATTACCATAAGGATTTTTTTATATTAAAATTAAAATCAATAGTTTTTTTTTTTTTTTTTTGGATAAACAATAAAATCAATAGTTGGGGGTGAAGGAATTTAAACTCTACATGTCTCAATTGGAAATATCAACATATCAATAAGTTGAATTACAAGACTCAATTGGTATCATTGTATGCATTAGACAGATGAAAACTAGAGCCTTGGTTTCTTTGTACATATGTAGTTTGAAGTCCCCACTCTAGGAGATCAAATCACTATACACAAAACTATGGGAGGGTGGGTTAGGATTTCAAGACTTAAAAGACGTTCAAGTTGGCTCTACTAATGATGCTAGGTTGGCATTTGCCTCAAGATGAGGATTCAGTACTGCTAAGTGTTTAACGAACAAAATATAACCCTCAGAGCATGTTCTTATGGGAAAGTCTCCTTGCTGCACAACCACTACTTAATCAAGGTATTTGGGACTAAAATATATTATTAAAAAGTTATATGACTTATTAAAAAGTTCATGCGACTAAAATAAGTATATATGAATGATCTTTTCAATTATCACATATATAATAGATTGAAGGAAGATTCTTCAAAATTGGTTTGAAAGTAAACTTTTTACTTAAATAATTTTATAATATACAAAATAAAATTTTTAAGAATACATTTTTAAATTTACTTTTAAATCTCTCCTCGGTCCTTAAGAAGTAAGTTGGTTAAAATTACCCAAAAAATAGAGATAATCAATTGGCTTACACCTTTCCCCCTCTTACCCCATCTTCAAACAAAAATAAAAGGACTTTTTAGTTAATAAATACCTTAAACTCAAGTTCCATATCCACTGGTATCTAGAGATCCTTAATGTTACCAAAAATATTGGATTGGATGGCATAAAAGCTCTCACCACAATTCCTTCTATTTCTCTCTGGAATTTTAAAAAAAAAAAAATGAATTTTTTGAATCAGTCTTATTAATGATTTTTTTTACTACTAGAATTGAAAAATAGGACAAAGTTTGGCTACAACTCCACTCAATATTGGATGAAAATTTTGACAAATCCATCATTAGATTATATTTTCTTCTAAAATTTTGTATAAAAAATAAGTTTATGGATTAAAATGTAAATAACATTTAATTAACACAAAATTGACATGCGTGTTAAGGGCATAAAAGACATACAATCCAACGGTTAAATTTTCAAAATGACAAAATTTAGCTACAAAATTTGTTGTAGGTTTAGGGTACAACCTTACTCAATATTTTTTAATTGGATATGAATTTTGAAAAATTCACCATTAGATTACATCTTCTTCTTATATTCTCCATACTTGTAAAATTTCTAAAAAAATTAAAAATCAATAGCTGTATCATCAATAAATTGTTTAAATTATAATTTTTTTTTTAATTTAATATAATGCATAAAATATAAGCTTATAAATCATGTAGGGTTAGGATTTGTAGCCCAAGCCCAAAACAATGAATTTGTAGAGAGTGGGTGAAAGAGCTAGATTGAATGTGAATTTAGCAAAGGTTAACTATCATATCCCTGTGTGAACTAACATAAAAATACACATAAAAATGAAATGAATTGACGTCCGAAGAGATGTATTATTGATTGAACAGTGATTACAGTTCTTAGAGTTACAGTAAAGTCTTTCTCCACCTCCTATTCTCTTTTTTCCCGTCCTTTTTCTTTAGAGACCTTTCCCGTTTATATAGCTTCCTTCTGAACCATCTTCATCGTACACTTGTTCTTCATCCAAGCAATCACTTGAGTATATGTCACATCAGATATCTACTTTAGTTCTTCAGGAGTGTTGGTAGTTGAAATTGCACTGTTCAGGGGTCTTCTCTACATAAATGCGGCCAGAAAGGTTGCTGCAGTGCATTAAACACGGTGGTAGCAGCTTTTTCCTTTAGATATTTCTTCGTTCTTATCACCTCCAGACATGCCCAGAGTTTATCCTCGTCATCGAAGTTGTTAGGAAGATCATTCGGACCTTCCAGACATTTGATTGATCAAGACTATTTGTATCCGAGGAGAATGACCTCTTCGGACCACTGGTGACCTCTTCGGACTGCACTCCTCCTTCATTTCCAGGTATCTTTCTCCCACATAGACGCCTTCTCAACTGATTTCTTCCCTTCGAACACCCAGTAATCTTCAAATAGGGCCCTAGGCCCAACACATAATGTTGAGCTTTTACCCCCACAAATCATATAATAAATAATATCCGGTTAAATTATAAAAATATATAGTAATTTTTATTTTATTGATTAAGGTAAACTTTGTCATTTTCAAAATATGTAGTTGTGTTAATTTTTTTTAAGTGAGAATTGTAGTTAAATTTGTGGAAAAATATGTTAGTTATTTTTCCTTTTCTTATTTAATTAACTAAATTTAGTTATAGGGATAAAAAAAAAAAATGCAGGTTAACTTATTTGTATGTAAATTGACTGTTGACATAACAACTTCTTCTTCTTGTGTAGTTTAACTATGTGTGTCCTCGTGCACGTGTGTGGTTTTGGTGAATATAACATCATCTTGAGAATTTTCAATAGCATTAAACTGTTTGGTTTTTATATTTTTTCAAAGTTAGATTTTTCTTTTTCTTTTTTCCTCATTGTCATAGCTTCATCAAATTTTATTTTTTGTTTTTGGCTCTCAATTTTTTTTTTTGGGAATTGGAATTAGATGCCAGATAGGACATAAAAACATAAGTTTATTTGTAAACGAGAATTGAAGGTAACCTCAAGCTGCTAGAGCAAGGCACACGAAATCTACAGGTAAAAAACAATACGAGAGAATCCAAGACATTGAGAGAAAAATGGAGAGGAATAACTGAAGAGTTTTCCTGTTCTCTTTATATTTTTTTTTTCAGAAGTTGCACAAATGGGGTTTATGCCTCTTTTTCGTTCAAATTCAAGACTTAGAGAAAAAATGGAGAGGAATAACTGAAGAGTTTTCTTGTCATTCTAATGTGTTCAACGTACTGGGAACCAGCTGGTTCACACACACAAAAGCTACTAGAAACATTAGGGACGAGAGCATTTGGATAGAGGAGACCCCCACCTATATATATATTGCAATATAGAACAAATTCTATTTGATGTAAGCTGTGGCAATGATACATGCACTGTAAAATGATATATATATATATACACACACCGAGTAGAGTATGCTACTGTTAAAACAATGGGGGAAGTGAGATTTAATCCTACTTCTCTTGACAAAAGAGAGCAAACTATACCACTGAATTACAAGAGTTAGCTTCAAAGTTATTATCAGTTTGTCAATAATAAGTAAAATCAGCTAACCTCTCCACAATCCACATCTTGTATCAACAAATCTCACTAATTACATGTATTTGGGATCAAGTGATGGATCAATGATAATGACATCAATTGTGGTGTACCAAGTCTGTGTTTCAAGCCTTACCTCCCTCTCCTCATTATCTACTAATCTCAACAAACAAAAAATTACTTGCGTTCAAAAAATCTCATAATCTTTAATTGTAAGTACCCTCTGTTCTTTAATGGGCAAAGTTTAAGGTCAAAGGAACCTTGGTTACAGACACAGAACTAAGGACAAAAATAATTGTTGGCTGATGCCACTCAGCCATCACAACAAAAAGTTTTCAATTCAGAAGCTATCAAATTTACATAAATATTTTGTAAGTCCTATTCTGCATTATTACCCTGAAAGGGGTAAAGAGGAATCTCCTGATCCAAGTCTATCAGTTGAGACATTGGAACATCGGTACCGTTTATAGGAGATCCTGGTATCACATCAAAATAAGCTTGAATAAAAACACTTGACTTACTTGTATAAGAGTTTCATAAATTAATCCAACTCTTCATCTTTTCTCAGGACAAATAATTTCAAAGAGCCACCACAATAGTAGCTAGAAAGCACTGATCCTCGTCAAAATCTTAACACAAACAAACAAACAATAAAAAGATTAAAGATTTCGGAATCAGAGGAAGCTTTGGGGTAAAAATCAGTCAAACAAGAAAAATGTGCATTGATCACTTTCTCAGAAATCCAGAACATTAAACAATCCACATAAGTATCAAAAATAGAATCATTTATATAAATTAACATGCTTTAAAGATGTAAAATGACAAATCACCACCTGGTTTTAAAAGCATCTAAAGTTGTAAACCAAACATAACATGAATAAATCTATTATCCCTCCCAACTCAATTGGTGGTAACAAAATTGAAAAGAAACCAGAGAACATAAATGCAGCAGTCTGAAAAGCAACTATAGTTGGTTGATAACAATGTGACAAATTATTTATAACTTGTCCTCATAGTCAGAAAGAGGGGTCATCTGCTCCTTCAAGCCCTTCCTCTGGCGGATATCCGTTACAAGCTGCGCAGCTACAGATCCAGCTTCCAATGGATCAGAGGACACAATGTCCCAATGATCAAACACACACTGGGGGAAAGCCTGCCCTGAGGTTGCAGCTCTCAAGTCTTGAGAGAATCCAAAAGACTCTTTAACAGGTAGGTATGCCTTGATGTTGTAAAGAGGTGTACCAGGCCTCTGCATTTCCTCAAAAACATGTCCACGTTTCCGGTTAAGAACACTGTAGATACCACCAAGTGCCTGCTCAGGAGCTTGAATCTCCACCATGTACACAGGCTCAAGAAGCCTGGGCTTGGCAGTCAGCTGGGAAGCATAAATAACCCTCCTGGCAGTAGGAATTACCTGACCACCACCTCTGTGGATGGCATCAGCATGAAGCACAACATCACAGACTTCAAAACAGATACCTCTCATGTTTTCTTCAGCCAATACACCTTCCTTAGAAGCCCACTGAAATCCAGCAACAACAGAATCCTTAATTTCATTGAGGTATTGGACTCCCTTACACATATCAACCACCATATTAGGTCCAGTAGTCTCAGGGCCAAAACACCAGATTTTCTTTGCAAGATCCTTATCCCAGCCAAATTCCTCAGCCAAGATTTTGGAACGAACTTTAGGATCATCCCTTGGACCAATACGGCCGTCATCAATGGCCTCTGCAAGCCCCTCTTCCATGGGCCGGGCTTCCATGTACAAACGGTTGTGCTTGTTGGGTGACTTGCTCATCACAACACGGGATGACTTATCCAGGACTGTCTCACGGAAGGACACAATAGGGTCACTCTTTGATATCTCCGCTCCACCCATGAAATCTTCCTGCAAATCCTTCAAACAGATCTCAAGGTGGAGTTCTCCTGCACCTGCAATGATGTGCTCTCCAGACTCTTCAATAGAACACACAACCATAGGATCTGACTTGGCCAAACGTTTCAAACCTTCAACAAGCTTGGGAAGGTCAGATGCAACCTTGCATTGAACAGCCACACGCACAACAGGTGACACAGAAAACTTCATGGCTCGGATTGGGTGTGCATCAACCTCCTTCTCATTTGTCAAAGTAGCATTCTTGGTGATATATTGATCCAATCCAACCAAAGCAACTGTGTTACCACAAGGCACATCCTCAACAGTTTCCTGCTTCTTCCCCATCCAGATAACAGTTCTCTGCACACTTTTAAGATAAAGGTCCTTCTTTTCCCCGGGGACAAAGTTTGGACCCATAATTCTAACCTTCAAACCTGTGGAGACCTTGCCAGAGAAGACACGACCAAAAGCAAAGAACCTACCCTTATCTGAGGCAGGAATCATTTTTGATACATAGAGCATGAGGGGCCCTTCAGGATCACAGTTCCGGATAGCACTAGCATAACTATCATCAAGGGGACCTTCATACAAGTTTTCAACGCGATACTTTTGGGCTGTGGAAGGGGATGGAAGGTGAAAGATCATCATTTCCAAGAGGGCACTACTTGCTGGCAGCCAGTTCTGCATGACACGCTTCATCAGTGGCTTCCCCATCAACTCCTTCTCTTCTGACTTCATGGTAACACCAAGCTTTGCCAGCATAGGCCACAACTTATCCTTCTGATCATTCATACAAGTGTTGATTATCTGCTTGATAGGTTCATAACAGAACTGAACGAAACCACGCTTGCAGGTAGGAGAGCCAGTGTTCTTAGTTGTCCACTTCTTGGTAGCAGGATCAAAGAAGTTCTCACCCCAGAGTCGTTCCATCATCTTGGACTCATCAACTCCAAACTTGGAGGCATACATCTTGGCAAAATTGGTTAGAGTAAAAGCCCAACCATGCAAACCAGCAGAGAAAGCAACTGTGCCTTTCTCAGGGTATACCTGAACATCACCAAGAAGGGGATCTTCATATGTGGCCATGATGACATTTGCATTCTCAATAACCTTCTGGAATGATGTGTAAGCCTCCTCTCCATCAACCTGGAGCTCCAGGAAGCACCGGTCCATCTTGTTAACTGTCAAAACAGGTCTAATCCTCTCTCCCAGGGCCTGTCGGAGCACGGTTTCTGTTTGAACACAGACACCCTCAATACAATCAACCACAACAAGAGCACCATCAGTAATGCGAAGAGCAGCTGTGACCTCAGATGAGAAGTCAACATGTCCGGGGGAATCAATGAGATTGATCAGGTACTCATTTCCATTACGCTCTCCCTTGTAGCTCTTTAGAGACTCATCACTCATCTCGTAATAGAGAGAGATACCCGTGGATTTGATGGTGATTCCACGCTCTGCCTCGTCAGCACGGGTATCTGTCATCCGGACATCACCAGCAACTTCCTGAGCAATGATACCAGCAGCCGCCACAAGGGAATCGGTAAGTGTTGACTTCCCTGAATTTGTTTTAAGTACATCATCAGAAACTTGTGCCAAGAAAACACTCCACATAACATAACATAACATAATAAAAGCATATAAGCCATTCTAAAGAAAGTATGGCAATAGTTAAAAGTTACAATATTGCATAACATTACAAGGACATCAACTAAAAAGATAACCATAATGCAGGTATTCGTGCCAAATCAAAAATACTCACTGAAGTAGCAACACATAGTTATACATAGATCAAATTGTGTTTCAAAAATGAAGAGGTAAAAATTAAAATCAACATATGTCTTGACTGTAATGGAAAAACATCCCAATTTTGCATGCTACAGTTACCAACTACTATGCCTCCAACCACCAATGACAATTTTATTACTAGACCAGTTGTTTCTTGCTAGAGAATATAGATTAGTTAGAGAAGCAGAAGTAAAATCCACATCAATGCAATTTTTAGAAATTGAAGTGATCTCTAACTAAATTAGATCTAATAACCCAAAGTACAATAGAAACTGTACCATGATCAACATGTGCAATAACAGACATGTTACGAATGTTCTCCTTCAGGTCCATAATCCTGCGGAGCTCATCAGCAGTGAACTTCACCTGCATGCATCAAGTATATTTCTCCATTCAGATAATACAAAGCGAAAGAATAAAACCGGCAAGGGAAGTACTGAAGAAGCAAAATATAATAAGATACAAATCACGTACCATCTTGGCTAGCCTTTAATGTGACACAAAAGGTATTTGCTCAGAGAGTTCTTACTCCAAGAATCAAATTAACACCTGCCCACCAAAACGATAACTTTGTCACATTTAAGTACCAAGTACATAAACAAATTTATAGTTAACACAAGTTATACTCTTTTTTTCTTTTTCTAAATAAGAACACAAAGTGGCAATTCTTGAAAATTTAAGACACAACAGAGTGGGAATATATATGTGTGTGTGTGTTATTCATTTATGGGCATATTTTATGTTTATTTTAAGTTTTCATATTACATAGCAAACAATGACATAGGACATGACATTTTTTGAAAAGTTAAGACACAATAAGATGGGGATATATATATATATATATATAAACATACAATAATGCAAGGCGTCTCAACTTCGTAGTTGATTTTGCCCCATCTGGGGATTATATTATAATCTATTCAACATTAATAAGCACAAATAATAATAAATAAATAAATAAATAAAAACACTCACAAACATTAATAACAATAAGGTCCACAATAGGACTACAAATCAAAGTCACCAATCAACAATCTAAGCAACAAGTTTCCCAATACTTCTCACAAAAATTACATTGAGCTCAATAATATCATACACACCCCATAATTTACGGAAGAATAAATAACATCAAAATAGGCCAACCCATCATAGAATCACCAATCAAAAATCTAAATAAACAAGTTTCCTATACCCTCTCACAACAATTATATATTGATTTCAATAATATTACACACCCCCCCCCACCCCCCCCCCCCCCCAAATTTTATATATATTTTTATCAAACAAAAAGGGTAACTTCGGACACATAATATATTATTATAAAGCATAGTTTTGTCCACAACATGAGAACAGAAAACAAAAAAAAAAAACACTTTTTTTTATAAGATTCACACACAGAGAGACAAACTTATATAATATATAATATAATAAGAATATTCCAAACAACAATATAAATCATTATAAAACGCTATAACAAAACGTGGGTTTTGCAAATCTGAAGCTAAAAAACAAGACAAACATGCGTATATTTGTTAAGAATCATCAACAAGACAGTTTCGGTTTCAGATATTTAATAAAAACAACACATGAAGAACACGAAAAACAATACATACAGAAAATTCCGGCTCTGTTTGGAAGAACACATGAAAAGGAAAAAGAATTTGAAGAGAGAGTAGAGAAGAAGAAGATAAAACCTGAGAGAAGGGTTTGTCGTTGCCTCCTCGGATGTTTGTTTTGTGTGTAAGAGAATAAAAAAAAGGTGATGAGAGTGAGCTATTTATATATGTTGTGTGAGGTACTAGGACCGCCTAAGGTTTCGTACTGGGGGCCAATAATATGGGCTTTCTGACCCTCATTGTGCCTTTTTCTGACTTTTGTGGGCCCATGTTCAAAAAACCTAATTTACTTCGATGGAAAAAAAAATTAAAAGAATAATTTATATATATAAAACAAAGTTTAGTTACAAAATTGGTTGTAGTTTAAGGTTACAAACTCACTCAATAAAATAAATATTACAATATATTTTGAAAATCTAACCGTTCTTTACGTTCTTAATATACATATTAAATTTTGTGTCAATCAGATATTATTTACTATATAATTTATAAGTTTATATTTTGTGCATAATTTTAAATTACAAAAACTTGCAATTTAAAAAATTTATTGATGACATAGTTATTGATGTTTAATTTTCTTGAAATTTTGTAAGTATAAAGGATATAAGAAGAATATGTAATCCAATAGTGGATTTGTCAAAATTCACTAACAATAAAAAGATATTAAATAAGTTTGTAACCTAAAACTGTAACTAATTTTGTAACTAATATATATATATATATATATATATAAAACCGAAGGGCAACTTTGTTTCTGTAAGCCCCGAAACTTGGAAAAACTTCAGAGTTGAGACGCACACAGCCACACCCATAAAACCTGAATCTCTAGCCACCCTTGCAATTTGGACCTTATTCACCAGCCATAGCTAAGGAAGCCGTTACCATACCATACTGGACTGTATCAGAAAATCTAAATCGGGCAGTACAAAAACGTGAAAAAGAAAAAATAAATTAGCGACAGAACTCACGTTGATGTGATTATCACGTTTCCAATTGTCATCCCCACGTTGCCGGCCATCTCCCTTTCCAACTCCTCAAGTTTTCTCAGTCCAGCCCTTCCTTTCTTCTACTTCTTCTCCTTCTTCTTATGCTTTGGTACTGGTAGTTTGGTTGGACCATCATTTATTTATTTCTCTTTTGTTTTATGTGGCTCTTGGTTTATGAGCTCATGTGAATTTACTGTATTGTCTTTTTTTTTTTCGTTTTTTTTTTTTTGGTTGAACTGTTAGATATTTCAATTTTACCCAACAATTTATTATTATATATTGTTATAATCCAAATCCAATTGATTATATCACGAAGTTTATTATTATTAATGCTGAAATTTAAGTACTAATAGATAGGTATATTAGTTAAAATATGCACATATAATTTTAAGTATTTCTATAAACTTTAATTAATAAATATTTAAATATATTCAAAGTCTATATTCTCCTATCAAATGAATTCAGTTATTTAGTTTACAATTTCAATCTAAATTTGGTAGTTGAATTTTATATTTACCCTCGCAGAACCTATAATAGCTAGAAATTTTAAGGCCTTTACACACATGAAGAGAGTCTAGCCTCATCACCATTAAAAGTATTCG
Source organism: Quercus suber (assembly GCF_002906115.3). NCBI lineage: Eukaryota > Viridiplantae > Streptophyta > Magnoliopsida > Fagales > Fagaceae > Quercus > Quercus suber. The sequence continues at coordinate 1,357,084 of NW_027069560.1, read as the reverse complement.
ACAAAATGTCCCAGATTAAAATAGGGATTTTCCTCCCTATTTGAATCGTCATGGACTACAATCTATAGATCTGGGAATGTATATGTGCATTTATATAATTTGGTTTTATGTTTCATGTTGTTATTAGCTCTTGAGATCGATGAGGGTTGTGAATTTCTAGGTTAACCTATCAAAAAAACAAAGTGAATTCCTAGGTATTGATGTTGATCCTCTATTCAAATTTTTTTGCTTAATAATTTATAATCAGAATTATTGATAATTAAGTAGATAGTTTAGTAAAAAAAAAAAATCATTCTAATAAAATTTAATAAATTCATAATGGAAATAAAATTTGCCGTGCATTGCATAGGTTAGTGACTTTTGTTTTTGGTTTGTGTGTGCTACAAATTCATTTGGTAGTCTTCTCTTTGATTTATGCTCTATGGAAATTTGGTTTTGGTTTGTTAGTTTGAGTCATAGATAAATATCTCTTTGAAGGTATTGATCAGCAATGTAAATTTCTTTTTCTTTTATGCAATCTCTTGCATTGATTTTGGTTCTTGGAGCGCCTTCAAAACAAAAGGTATGTAAAGTTTTCTTATTAAGTTTAATGTTAAAGGTTTTTGGAAATTGTTGTTTTTATTTTTGGAATTCTTTACGTTCATGTGTATGTATGTATTGGGTTTAATGGAATTGGAATTATCTTCGAGACTTTGGTTTTGATTGAATAATGAAAGAAGAAGTATGTTTCAATATTTGGAGTCTTCTGTATATGTGTTTTCATTTTGAATTGTTAAATTGTTAATTCACAGTTTCATTGTTCATCTATTAATCATAAATAATAATATTATTATTTGCAACCATCATGATATGGTATCAATGATGTGATCATTGCGAACTCTTTCCTTTAAAGTTTAGATAGAGTCTATTTTATGTTTAAAAAAATTTATGATTAAAAGACTTTTGAAATTAATTTTTTTTTAAAACAAATTATTAGATACGTTGGATCTTAAATGACTTCTATTAAACTCCATCCTTTATGGCATCATTAAAAAGAAAAATCATAAGGATAAGGGCCCAAAATTATATATTGGGCCTTGGGCCTTATCCGAGGACGAGAGAACATCCGAGGAGGGGGAAGTAATTGTGAGGGGTTTCAATTTTTAAAGTCTCATAAGCAAGAAATGAATGGAGGGTGGTCTAAGAAGGAACTCCTCCTCAGACATGATGAATGCAACCCAAATCTGTATTCCAAACGATGAAGGCAAACTTCCAAGAGGCCCAGAGACAAGGACATGCGTCATACATGTACAAGAGTGATGAGAACTTAGAAATATTTAAGGAAAAACTGCTACAACCGCATTAAATGCACTGCAGCTACTTTTCTAGTCGCATTTATGTGGAGAAGACTCCTGAACAGTGTAGTCTTGGCTACCGCAACTCACAGAAAGCCAAAGAAGGTGACTGATGGGACAGGCACTTAAGTAAGAGCTCAGATGATTAACAAGTGTAGAATAAAGATGGTCTGAAGGGGGCTATATAATGTAAGAGACTCTCCATGGGAGGGGGATCGAAAAAAAAAAAAAAAAATACTGTAGCAATCAAAGTTGCACTTATAATCAGTCTTATTGATTCATAATAAAATTGGCCTCCTTGGACAGGGAATTCGTTCAGTCCTATGTGCTTTATTTTGGCTTAATCTTCTTCTAAATCCATACTAGCCGTTGTTAAGCTAATTAGAGCCTAATTCTTTAACCCACTCTCTACAAATTTATTGTATTGAGCTCACTAGGCCAAGATCCCATATATCTTGGACGCAAAACGTGTCCTTATAGATAGGTATTAGGATATTATTTGGAACTATCATAATGGGCTAACGTATAACACATGGTACAGAGCTAACTATAACATCCTATGCTATAAAATAAAAATTGGGCCTATGGTTATCTTCACTTTTAGGTAAAATAGAAACTTTATTAACTAAGTTTTAAGAAATTTAAAATTTTATTTCAAAAAATTTCCAGAACATTAGATTTTATTTTAATTATTTTAATCATCTATCATAATAATTTTATATTGTAAAATAATAAAATTTATACATTACATACAATCATTAACTTCTAAATGATGGAGGATATGAGAATATAATTTGTAGATCTATTATCAAAATAACATAGATTAGATTTGTAGTGGATAGTAGATTTAATTGCTTATGTGGAACTAATGATATAAGAGAAAAAGAATTTTTTTAAACCATTATATTGAATAAAATATTACTTATTTTCATTCATTTTCAAGTTATACATTTTTAATAAGTCAAGTCATAAACTTTTAAGCAAAATAAATACTTTTAATGTTTATTTAACTATCTCGTGCATCGCACGGGTTAGAGACTAGTTTTAAAATAAAATTATGGTATACAAAAAATTAACTTATGTTGGAATTTTTTTTTTTTTTAAGAAAAAAAAATGTTGGGATATATATTATAAATTTGAAAAAAAAAAAAATTTAACTTTTAAGATAATAATTTTGTATTCATTATGAAAAATGCAAATCTACTTACTTTTTTACAAAATCTTTTAGTATTAAGAGAGTCATTTATTATTACCATGAAATTAAAATAATAATAATAATAATTATTATTATAATAATTATTGTTGTTGTTGTTATTATTATTATTATTATTATTATTATTATTATTATTATTATTAAGAGGGTAAAATCACATGTATGAATTCTTAAAAATAAATAAATAAAGAACACAAGTACAATGAATTCCTTATATGCATTGTTATTTTTGGTAATTTATACCTCAAACTCAAATTTTGATCAGCATTCACCAAACACTCAACTTTTTCAACAAAAAAAAAAAATAAATAAATAAAATCTGATAGCTTTTACTAAACACTCTGCTTATAAAAAAAATATATACAATTTCATACCACACTATTTAAAACCACTACTTTTTCAAAAAGCACAATTTCAAAACGTTTAACCAAATTCACCCTTGTTGATAGTAGGTACTGTCTTAACAGCTGTAAAAGCTATTTAATTTATAAAACCAGCTTAGTCCTTTCCTTTTCTAATGAAATACTATTTTTAGAGTAATAAAAATACATTAACATGTCATGAATTTATTGTCCAAGTTGTTTGTCTTTTCTAGAATAATTCTATTAGGTCATGACTGAGAGGAGTCCTCCCAACCAATGAATGATGTCCCCTATGCAGGTGCATGAGTAAGCTTCTCAATCACCACAAATAAAATTAATAAAATAAATAATTCACCAATTGATGTCATATTTTTATAGGTGGCAACATTTTACTAGTTAGGAGGACCATTTCAACAATCCTCCTGGTACACCTAATAATAGTCTAGTTTTTTTAAAAAATAAATAAATAAGGTACAAAACTCAGTTAAAGCATAAATAACTTTTACGATATATAAGTCATTAACTTTTTTTACTAATTAGTCAACAATTCTTCTACATGAAATATTCCAGGAATAATTCTATTGGATTGCCACCAAAGAGATTTCCAAATATAAAAAGAGACTAGTACAAAACTCATTTAAAGCACTAATAGCTTTTAAAGTATATTATTCATTAGTTTTTTTTATAAAAAAAATTAGTTAGTTATATTGTCTCAGTTGAAAATATCATGAGGTATCAATTGAGCTACAAAACTCTTAGCATAATCCATTAATAATAAGACTATTTCAAAAAATAAGTTTTCAACAATTTATAAACAAATCCCTTTTCCAAAACAAACTTTGTATTAGAGAGGGTTTTTTTTTTTTTTTTTTAAGGGAATGGGGGTGGGGGGAAGGATGGTATTTAGAATATTAAAGATACAAAAATACATGAATTTTTAATTATCTTTTTATTAGAATAAAAATACTATGATTTTTACAGTTAAAATTTTGTGATATATGATACATTATCATCCATAAAAAAAATAAAAAATAAAAAAGATTTTTTTTGTATTGTTGTTATCATATTTCTCTAATATTATATCGTATATATCAGGGGTGAACCTATGATTTCAAGTTAGGGGTGGAATATAAGCAAAATAAAATAAAATAAATAAATAAAATTAGAGAGAGGCCAAGAGAGTTATTGTGTATTTGTTTAGAAAAAATTAGAGAGAGGCCGAGAGAGTTAGTTGTGTATTTGTTTAGGATGATAAGGTTTTTTTTTTTTTTTTTTGGGGGGGGGGGGGCGGCGGGGGGCGCTGGACTAAGTTGGGTTAGGC
>NW_027069560.1:1295062-1352848 GCF_002906115.3 Quercus suber | reverse complement strand
AAATTTGAAAAAAAAAAAACAAGAAAAAAAAAAAAAGTGGGCACAACTTATATATAGGATTACAAATTATTTCACAACTTTTTTTGTTACAATTGTGGTGTGGCAAAAAATGAGTAGAAGAGAAAAAATTGTCGATTCATGTGTAAGTGGTAGACAACCACTCAAAGCCTGCCACATCAGAATTATGGTAAAAAATTGTGAAATAGTTTGTGATTCTAGAACCACTCAATTTAAAAATAAAAAAAAGTGTTAATAAAATTTTATTTTGAAAAGATTCATTCTACCAAAATTATTGCGTTTTAACTTTTAAGATAATAATTTTGTATTCATTATGAAAAATGCAAATCTACTTACTTTTTTACAAAATCTTTTAGTATTAAGAGAGTCATTTATTATTACCATGAAATTAAAATAATAATAATAATAATTATTATTATAATAATTATTGTTGTTGTTGTTATTATTATTATTATTATTATTTAGTGATTTTGGAGGGGAAAGAAGTCAAGCTACTTGGAAGAGGGTCCACTATATATATATATATATATACATACACACACATATAAGGTTGGGAGGCTAGGCCCCCTTAGGCCCCTCTCCTGAATCCATCAAGTAATATAAAAATAAATTGATTTGAAATTAATTATTTTGAATGCAATTTATGTTTTCCAAAACTATATATATATATATATATAACAAAATTTAGTTACAAAATTGGTTCTAGCCTTAGGCGATAATCTTACTCAATATGTTCTAAAAAAAAAAAAATTTTACTCAATATCTTTTTATTGGAGATGAACTTTAACAAATCCACTATTAGATTATATCTTCTTCTTATATCCTCCATGCTTGCAAAATTTCTAGAAGATCAAAGATCAACAGTTATGTCATTAACAAATGATTTAAATTGCAAATTTGTAGTTTAAAATTTAGCATAAAATATAAGTTTATAGATCATATAGTAAATAATATCCGATTAACACAAAATTTAACATGCATATTGAGAGCATAAAAAACATACAATTTAACAGTTAGATTTTCAAAATATATAATAAAATTTATTTTATTAAATAAGGTTATAATTAATTTTGTAGATAAACTTTGTCTATATATATATATATATATATATATGGGGACAAGCTTTGTGGGAGGACTGCCTAAGGTTTTGCACCACAATTGGGCCGCTGAATTGGGTTGTCTGACTTGGGTTCCTTTTTGCGACTTTAGTGAGCCATATTGGAAAAAATCACAACTTTTTACCTTGAGAAATTGTAAAATATTAAAATATGGTTGTAAGGAACATAGTGTATATAGTACGAAATACATATGTATTTCATTCAGTTTAAAATTTTAAAGATTATTGTAAAAATATGATATACAAATAAAAAATGAGTAAAATAAAATATTTGAAGTACATGTGTGTTTTTTTTCGGTTTAAATCTAATATTTATACATGTGATGTGTGTTTCATATTAATAATATTAATTAAAATACGAAATACACGTGTTTCATTCAGTTTAAATCTTTTATTTATTTGAAGGTCAATTTGATGCCTTGTTTTAAGTTCCTGCAAGCTAAGTGAATTCACACGTTTTTCTTTTAGGGTTAGTGTAGTTGATGGACGTCACTAATTGGATGATTATGTATAGGGAGTACTAATTGGAGCGAGATTGGTCTTCCTAAACCGAATTGGAGTGTTTTACTAAAGGGACAAAATAGACATTAGAAAAGCTTATCTAAGGTTATGTTAGTAATTGTGTTCATACCCTAGTGGCATGATAAACATGTATATATAAAGACAGTAAAGAGTCATAATTGATGCATATGGCATGGTGAATCATAAGATTATATGATATCTATACCCCAATGGAGATCGAATTCCCTATATCCAATTTAAATAGACTATCATGATATGTATGTAATATTGATGCTTGTGGATTACTTCGGATCTGATGGTGAAGCATTGAGTTTATAATAATAATAATAATAATAATAATAATAATAATAATAATAATAATAATAATAAATCTATGTATGATTCTATGATGGGGAATAGTGTGAAGGGTTCATATAAATAATGAAGGTATGATTCAATACTGTCAAATCCTCTCTATGGCTTGTGCAAGGTTTTGAGGTGGCTGGTTTACTGTTATAAGTTATTAAAAGATTTATAGATTTGATAGTAGACAACTTTACGGTAAGGACACACTGAATTGCTAGCATTTGGAGGCTAAGACTGATTAGTGTATCTATCCGACCTTATTAAGTCATCTAATCTTTTATTTAGGTTCTAGTTAACATTGCTTCAGATAGTTGAAGTGAAGTTTGGTTTAGCGACTAAAGGTAAGTAGACTTTAGAATATGATGTATCATGTATCTTAAGATATATAAATATATCTTAAGACTTCAAAAACTTATACAATTGTCAATGCTTTATACATACTTGAATTTTATTCATTCTTGTGTGTTATTTTAAAACTGTTGAGAATGACTCAAAACTATATTTTTGAGAAAGCATTCATTATATGATATATGATTGGTGATGGTGTATTCTAACGCACCAACTCCAAACTCATCCATTGAGGTCGTCCAAGGCAAGAAGGACAAATGAAACAAATGATGGATTACATTATAGTATGCTCGTCCATGATGAGGTCGTTTGTGGAAAGAAACACCTGGACGACCTTCCTGCGTTCTAGACGTCTCTCCCCATATTTGCTTAGGACGAGCTTCTCACTTAGCCCAGGCGCTAAGGTCAAGGTTCATTACCATAGCCTATTTCCAATGGCGGTTGTGGAAAACAAGCTCAAATAATGTAACTTCCATGGCAGTTATAGAAATTACCTCCGAGTCTTCCAAATTCCTCAATGATAGGAGCAGTTACTAAACAAGTAACTGTCCCAAAGTGTGTGCTATATAAGCATTCATCAGTGAGAAGGTAATTCATTCAAACGCTTTCACAAAAATTGGAATCCCAGAAATACTAACTTTACCATCAGAGGATTCTTGGCCGGTTTTCCCCAGTCACCTCTGATTTTGTGTTTGTTTTTTCAGGACTTTCAAGTACTCTCTGATCACTGACGCTCGAGACATTCAGCCTACTAATTTCCTTGTGCTCATCAATTGGTATTGCCAATATTGTAATAAAGTAAGAATGTTTTCAAATGGTCAGCTAGACAGTCAACAACCTTTGCCAACATAGGGTTAAGTATTGGTCTTAGGCCAAAGTAGTGATATTGTGGTGAGGTGTAGCGTTATCGTTTGCTCTTCTGAGCTAATGTTATTGTTTGCTCTTTGGAGCCGGTATTGCCTCCCTGAGGTTATTGTTATTGTTTCCCATAAGAATCACCCACCAAGTGTTACGCAGTATATGTCTTATCTAACTAATGTTTTTCATATAAAACTATTGTTTTATTGTTATTGGCCTTTATAAGTGGAAAAAATTGTTTATTAATATATTATATTGTTTCTACCTATTCAGTGTATTTTGGCCAACTAAAATGGTTACTATTTTATTTATTGATTACAGTGTTATAGTTAATGTTTTCTTCCTAACAGTTTTATAGAATATATTATATTAGTGTTAAAACTATATGTAATTGTTTTGTAAAGATTATATTTTTCCATTGATACTATTATTTTGTTTGAGAGACATCTTCATGTTATGTAGTCTCTTATTGAGCTTTTAACTCAACCCTCCCCACCCCCCCCNGATTGTAGCTGTGTTAGTTAATTGATTATGTTATAATGGTTTCTTAGGATATTGAGCTTAGTATTTGTGAAACCATTTGAGATTGTATTTGGAGACTTTATTGTTAAAATTTTAGTTTGATGGATTTTATAGTAAAGATTTGATAGTTTGGATCTTAATTGAGGATATTTAATTACGCTCTATTCTATTATTTTAATTTTTGTATTTATATGACAAGTTATATATCTAAATCCTTGGTATGAGTTTGGGGTGTTACACTAAGTATGTATCATATACTATTAAATATGTATACTTCCTATATAATAAAAGTTAAGTGCTTATCCTATATTTGTGACAATTGACTAAACAATTGATCACATTTAATTATTTGATTTTAATCATTTTTATTATAATTTACTTTGATTAAAAATTTATTATCCAAATTTTTTTAAAAAAAAGGGGGGGGGGGTAAATTACAAATTACATCCCAAAAGTTTGGGAATATTTGGATTTTAAATCCTAAAGTTTAAAATTTAGGATTTTATCCCTTGAAGTTTGGGAGTGTTTAAATTTTACATCCTAATGTTTTAAAATTTGGATTTTACCCCTTAAATTTTAGGGGTGTTTGGATTTTACACCCTGAATTTTCAGAATTTTGGGATGAAAAATCCAAACACCCCTAAACTTTATGAGGTAAAATCTAAACTTTGAAATATCATAGTGTAAAATCCAAATACCCCCAAATTTCAGGGGATAAATTTCAAATTCTGAAATTTCAGAGTATAAAATCCAAACACTCCCAAACTTTAAGGGTGTACTTTGCAATTTACCAAAAAAAAAAATTATGCTCCAGCTAAAGTTTTATTTATCTTATTAATGGTTATGATAGCTTAAATTAGTAAAACACTATTACATACGTTTTAAGACATTTAAAATTATACACCAACTGTAATTCTATTACCCATTCTAAAAATAAATAAATAAAACTATAATTCTATTACCACTTTTTTTTTTTAAATAAAATTATATTTAATATTTTTTTTAGGACAAAATTTAGCTACAAAATTGGTTGTAGCTTAAGATTACAATATTACTCAATATCGTTTTATTGGAGAGGAATTTTGAGAAATTTATCGTTAGATTACATCTTCTTCTTATGTCTTCCATTCTAGAAAAAAAAGTTTTGGAAAATTAAAGATTAATAGCTATGTCATCAATAAATTGATTAAATTGTAAGTTTTTGTAGTTTAAATTATGCATAAAATATAAGCTTATAAATTATATAGTAAAAAATATCTAATTGACAAAAAATTTGACAAGTGTATTATGAATGTAAAGAACATACAATTCAACAGTTAAATTTTTAAAATATGTAATAATATTTATTTTAATGAATACGGTTGTAGCCTTAGGTTACAACTAATTTTGTAACTAAATTTTGTCTTTTAATCATGTATCATAATTTTTTATTTTAATATAATAAACTTGCTTACAATATATTGTGCAAACATCAAGGGATTCAATATATGTATGTATTAAGATAGTTAATCTAGTGTTCTAAATTACTCACTATTTAATTATTATGATAGTTTCATTAATTTTTGTAAAATTCTTTTTCCTTTTTCAATTTTTGTTAATTAATTCATGCATTGTATGGGCATACTGCTAGTTAGCACTTGCACATGTGTGTTCATTTTGTCCCTTTACATTTCAAATTTTTAATTTTTGGCTCTTCATGTTTGATTCATTTTTTCTTTTCTTTTTTTGCCACTTTATGAACATTAAAATTTGGTAACATAAAGGCCATATAAAAGATTTAATCAAACATGAAGGGTTAAAATGAAAATTCTAAAATGTTAAAGGACCAAAACAAAAACAATTTTAAATTTTAAGGGCCAAACGTGTATTTCTTTTCTATATATTATATTTTTAGTTGCACTATTAAACAAATTATATAACAACTCAATGAAGGTCATAAATCATAATGCTTCATTTACTTTCTTAATAATAATAATAAAATATTTACTGTCTCATTTTAGCATAATATAAAATATTTATTTATTATTTGTTTTAAAGATACAATATAAAATATTTTTTATTATTTTAAAAAAATATAATATAAAATATTTTTTATTATTTGTTTTAAAAATATGACAATGGTGATATTAAATGCAAATAGTAAAACATGGAAATACAAAAACTGATTTTGATAAAGTTTTTGTTATTGTATATAATGAAACACCTTACCTTTATAATAATAATAATAATAATGATTTTTTTTTCTTGTATATAATGAAACACCTTATCTTTATAATTACTGAGTATTATTAATAAAAATAAATAAAAAATTAGTGAGTATTAATTAAATTTATAATATGATCTATCATTTATGTGAGAGAAAGAATTGAACATCGCAGTACAATATTTAATAGATTACTTACTTCATTCAAAAATTATTTATTTACTTTTGGAATCCAAAGCCTTCAGCTTATTTGAAGAGTTAATATATCTTCTTCTTTTTATTTATTTATTTATTTATATTTTTTTTTTTTTTTTGAGAAACACACACACACACAAAACCGTGATGTCCACTTTTTGCTATTTCTAAAAATACCATAAATTGCACTTTAACACTACTTATACAAGAAAACTAAAATTTATAAATATATATATAAAGAATAACTAAGTAAATTTAACATAGAATTTTTTTTTTTTTTTGAGTTGGAATTTAACATAGTCTTAAATTCAAAGAATACTACAAAAGTACAGAGTACAAACTCTAACATGCCCTATAAAAGAAGTTCCTTGAGAATTTGACGTATCTTTTTGAATTTGCATTATAAAACTTTCCAAATTTTCCTTTAAAAAATGCCCTCCAAAATTGACCTACTTTTCCCCGCAATCAGCTAGCAGTTGTTTAAATTAAAAAAATAAAACTATAATCGTCTCATTCCTCTGTTGCTCTCTAAATTCCCCCAAAATTATGCCAAGTGTTTTTAACACACATCACAACCAAAATTTTCCATAACTACTTCAAAAGCTTATAATTTTTTTTTTTTAAATCTCTTTCTTATCATCTTCTTCATAATCCATTAGCACACATCTTTGTCCAATCTTACTCAATTCCTCTTAATTTTTTGTACACATACAACCTTTAAAGACTATGATAAGTGGGATATGCGATGAGGCTAGGACGGTATTTATTTACGAAAATTTTCTCATGGAATTAGTCAATTCTAGTAACTAGAACTTGGAGTTATCCAAATTCCTGTTGGCATGCAAGAAAACAATTTTGAGTTTACTATGAATTATTGGATTCGGAATAACAGTTATAAATAAGAATTGGAGGATTTAATTGAAGAAAATCCTTTCTCTATCAGAAATCATTGGCTTCGGAATTGGAATCTCATATGTTTTCCCTATTCATTTATTTTGGTCATTATCACATGAAGGTAAAAGTAATACCTTAAAACCTTTCTTTTTCTTTTGTATAAAAAATTATTTATGATAAAGTTGATATGTAGATGCTTTGCATAATTTCAGATGTTATAACTTATATAACTGTGACATACTATCTTTATATATTGAATTTGGGGTTAAAGTTCAGCATTTGGTGTTTCCTTTCTTGACTATAAAGTTTAAATTATGTTTGTAGTTTTACTTTTATACTTATGTTACCCCTTCAATTGACTATGGCTTTTGAATGGAGTTATGATGTACTTTTATATTAGAATCCATTTCCCTCTTCTTTATGTGTATGTGTTTGTTTCTCAAAAAAAAAAAATAAATAAATTAAATAAAAAAATGTTACCCCTTCAATTGTGGAATGTCAATAAAAATTTGACATGTGATGTTACCCCCTTTAACGCAGTATATTCTGTTTGAAGTTTATTATTAAAATAATAAATTGGCTTTATTCTACATGATGATTTCTGTTTAATTACATCAAGCTAGGATACCTATTAATTTTTTTATATAGACAGTGATGAAAATAGACTTTACCAATAGGAATACAATGACTCAATTTCTGAAAATTTGCAACCAAAATAAAAATAAAAAAAAATAAAAATAAAAATAAAAACCTTTGAACCGGCGTGAAGAGGCTAGTATTCTCTTAAAAAAAGTATTAAGGGAAGAAGGAAACTTGCCGATAGTGGGTACTATATTGACAACATTAAAAGCTATCTAATATATAAAAATCAGCTAAGTCCCTTCCTTTTCTAATGAAATACCCTTTTTAGAGTAATGAAAATACATTAACGTGTTTTAAATTTTATTATCCAGCTTCTTTTTTCTTTTATATATCTATATATATATATATATATATGTATGTATGTATGTATATCCAGCATGATTTATCAACAATTCTTTTATGTCATGAAAGATTCCTTGAATAATTCTACATGAGATGCCAATCGAGTTACAAGGCTTTTAGCATAATTCATTAACTTTAGGAGTAGTTCAAACATATATTTTCAAAAATTTATTAGCAAATCCCTTTTTCAAAAAAAAATCTTTTTCATTTTGTATATTTAGATTTTTTTTTAATTGGAAACCTTGTATTTAAAGATTTTTTTTGTTTTGTTTAGAAGGATGACATTTAAAGAGTTAGGGATTAAAAAAAATGCAGGACTATTTATTCTTTTCTATTGTAATAAAGATGCTATGATTTTTATGGTTAAAAGTTTGTGATATGTTATATTTTGTCAACCATAAACAAAAGAAGAAAAAAAAATTATTTAGTACTAGTATTATTATATTTCTCTTATATTACATTGTATACTTTGAGTCATATAAAGTGAATTGATTTGAAATTAATTGATTTGTAGACAATTTATGTTTTTTAAAACTATTATTTTACTCTAATGTGTACTCTTTAATTTATTTTAACCAAAAAAAACCCTTGGTTGAAAATGTTTAATAAAAATATTAATTAGATTATTATAATTAAAGATAATTATAATAAATAACTTATTGAAATAAAATATTTTCCTTAAATTATATAAAACTAACTTGAGGAAATTTTCTTATACATGAGAAAATAATAATAATATTAACTAATGATGAACAGAATCAGTAGACTAGACAATTCGGCTTCGATGGGCTGGAAGCGGTAGCAAAGGCCTGCAAAATGAAAAGAATATCAAAGGAAACTGAGGTGGACCGGCCTAAAACTCTCCGATGACTAAGTTAGTGTCTTCCCACGAATGGAATTCTAACTGTATTGGAGTAAAATTAGAATGCTCTCCTACCTTTTCTTGATTCAGACCGGCCTTGTATAGGAAGCTTTAGGGCAGTTATTGGATCAGTAACTTCCCCAAGATTCATGGAATCTGGATATAACTTCCTCAACGGCTACAAAAGTTACAACCACTGGTGGAAGTTAATACTTGGGAGGAATTTGTGGCTATGAGCACGGGTTGTGTAACCGTTTTCAGGATCTTATGGTTCGAGCCTTCTGTACACGAATGAGTACACGTGAGGATTTCCCAAGTGTTCTGTGGTCGTCCATGTGCTTTGCTCATGGACGACCCTTTCCCATGGTCATGGGATCGTCCATGTCCCTTGCGCATGGACGACTCCCTTCATCATGGTCTAACTGAACTCAGCAATTTCCCTGGATGACCACTATGGACGAAATAAAGATGGTCGATAAGTTGGACAACCACTATGGACAAAACAGAGATGGTCATTTTGGCTATCCAATCAGTTGCCCCCTTGTCCAGGGGTCGTCCAAGGATATTATGGGGATTTAATTCGCTTTATGTAGCCACGTGTCATGATTTAATTCGTTGAGTTGTTACGTCAATTACATTTTTCTAAGTGACTGCCACGTGTTATCTTCTTAATGGATGGTGTCGCTTTGCTGACCTTACTTCTGGGCCCTATAAATAGGCACATTCTCTTTCTTGCCCTTTACCTTTCTCATAAACTCCCTTCTGCCATCTCGTCCAAGATCCTCGTCTAGCCCTCGTCCTAGTTCTGTCAAGTATTTCCTCTTCCTTTTTAGGTTTTCATCTTGATCTTTATTTTAGCTATGTCTTCATCTATTATTACAGAGAGAGAAATAAACGAATATCAGGACGTCTCGTCTGGGAGTTATGAGAGTGATGAGGGTAGCACCAGTTATAGTAGTAGTAGTTCCTCGGACGAGCGTTATTCGTCTGGGGTTCCTGGCATTTCTATAGAAAAATTTCAGGAAATGCAACGTAGGACGGCCTCTGGAGCTGGGACTAGCTCGTCCAGAGTGCCACCTAGCCCTTCTCAGGACGAGGAGGAGGAAGAGGAAAACGTAATATACAGCTGTGCCCCTGAAGTAGCGTCCACCCTAAATGCCCCTAAGTTAAAAACTTTAGTAGATAGATACCAAATCCCTAGGGAGTTCAAACCTCGTCTACCCAAGGAAGGAGAGTGGTGTTGTTCTCTTTCTTCTAGTTTGGGAGTATACACATCTTACCTCTTAGCTGGTCTTAGGTTTTCCTTAAATTCTTTTTCTAGAGGTCTTCTTCATAGGTTGGGCATTAGTCCTAACCAGCTCAACCCCAATAGTTGGAAGATGGTAGTTGTCATGCAAGTGCTATAGTGTGAGGCACTGGAAGGGGAATGTCCTATAACAATGGACGAGTTCATCTACTGTTACAAGCCCTCGAAAATAAAAAAGTCTACTGGTTTTTACCAGTTCTCATCCAAAGGCTCTCACTATAGCTTAATAAAGGGCCGCAGCTTATCTGACAAGCTCTGGAAAAAAGAGTTTTTTATTATTTCTGAAAATTGGGCTAGGGACCCAATAGATGTGGGTAATAACCCCTTCCCTCCTTTTACCAGCCCCATAGGTCGTCTTTGTCCTGAGGGTATTTCCATGTTATTTCCTTTATTCCTTACACATTTTCTAACTTTCAATCGTCTAACCACCTTTCTTTTTATTGGTGCAATTGTTGTTCGTTTGGACAGATTTTACTTGGATCGAATTGACCAAGTACGTGCCTTCCCTAGAAGGACTTTTCATGATCTAGTGACTTTTAGCAGTTTGGCTACGTAGGGGCTAGGTCCAGAACCTACTGCTGAGAACCTAGGCCATGAAGAAACTACTCGTAGAAGTATCGTCCATCTCTACTTCATTTCCTTTCCTTTTCCTTTTTTTTTTTTAACTGATTTCCTTTGTCGTAGGAATAATTNGTAGTAGAAAAGATGAATTTATGCATTAAATCTGGCTGAAACTTGTTTCCAAGCCTTGCCTTAGAGTGACTATGAATTACTCTATAGGGAGATAAGTGTCGGATAAGTGGTAAATTGTCTTTGAGGGCAAGTGGGAGATTGTTAGGGTTTGTGCCCTAAAATCCAATTTATTGGCATGTCATGAATAATTAAGTTGTTTAATTGCATGAGACCATTTATGAACTAATGGGACATTATCTTAGTCCATGAGATGCATAGTATGTGATTTATGTGAAAAGTCACAGAAAGATATAAATCACAAGTTCTTTGTAAACTCAGAATTTTAGTTCGTAGTGGTGATGAAATTGGGCATTTCATCTGCGAAGACTATAACATATCAACTAAGATGATTTGTCTTGATCATGGAAGTGGAGACTTCTAGTTGGTATGTTGATATGTTTTAAGAGTTAAGACATATTGAACTGGACCGCTGTGAGATTTATTATTCTCCTAATGACTGTCAAATGAATAATAAAGCTCACGACTTCTATTTACATCAACTCTAAATCCTGAGAGAATAATGGACCTGATCATGAGATGTAGGTTGCTTTAATATATCAGGAGTGAGATCTATAAGTTATGGTCAAAACCTCAGTATGTTGGGCAGCCGCATTTAGTGTTGATGGGACATGTATTCTCAAGATGGAATTCATAATCTCTTAACGGAGATATAAAATATTCTCTTGAGATAAGTTTAATGGGTTTGGTTATTCAGAGTGTTGGGCCCAACCACTTTAGTAAAGAGTTACTAAAGTATATATTTATGGAATTGGATTTCATAAATATATGATGAATAACATAAAGGATTAAACCGGGTACTCAAGGATTAAGATGTAGTAACCTTCAAAGTGGCAGTCAATATTAATGACTTTGTATTACTACGAATATTTTAATGAAGGGGTTGAATGTATAATAAAGTCTTGGGAAATAATTTATAGATAAGGCCTAGAGTGCAATTATATTCTTATAGTGGTATTGAATATAATTAATGGTAACTTTGGACTTGTCAAGAGTTGATGGAAAAGCCCAAGGCCCATTGGAGCTAGTGTCTTATTGGTCCCTTTGGTCCCATCTCAAGCCACAAACTAAAGCCCAATTGGGTAGGCCCAAAAGGCTAACCCAATTAGGAATCAGTCATTATTTAATAAGTGTTATTAAATAAAGAAACTAAGAGAATAGTTTAAGGTATGTAAGATGAAAAGAAAAAGAAATCAGTTTTTCTCCACAAGGAGAAGAAGAAGGTTTTTTCTTTGAGAGTTTATGTACAAAAAGACTGATTGAGAGACCACACATCTTGGGCACCATGTGGAATTGAGATGAAGATTGAAGGTATTCTCAAGTTTGGTTTTGAAATCCACTGCATCAAGGTACACTTTCTATTCTTTGATTCTAGAATTCATGGTTACATGTTTATCTTTCATGATTGAAGTAGATCCGTTGTTTTTGTTGCTTCTGCTGCGTGTGTTTTTTGTATGAGATACAAAATCCCAACATGGATCTGGATGACCTTCCTAGTCGTTGAGGCTCCAAAAAACGAAAACCTAGCCAGACTTCTCTTCCTAAGGTTCCCAAGTTTACACCTTCGATGGTAAATCTGGACGACCCTTTTGCTAATGTGGAGCCCGTCCAAATAATTCATCCTGTTCAAACTGATCCTACTCCTTCAACCAAAGTTCCTCGCAGACCTCATCCTTCAGAAACCACTAAAAGTCCTCCTAACCTGGTGCTGGACGAGGGTTATGCATGAAGGACGTTCAAGGGAATAATCACTGACAATGAAGTAAATTCATGTTACAATATGTTAGTGAAGGACTTTGAACGTTCTGCCATACATGATCTTTTTAAGGTATATAAATTTTCCTCGTCTTTGTTCTGTTTTCTTTAAGTTTAAAACAAAAAATGAAAATTAAACAAAATTCTAACTCTCCTTCATCCATCTTAGGCTATGTCAAAGTTCTACACGGCGTCCTGCCAGGCCAAGGAGCTTTGTGAGGAATCCAAAATGGCTAAGGAGAAGGCCAAAGAGTTGAACAAAGAAGTTCTATTGAAGAAGGGGAGGTGATCAAATTGACTGAGGATCTCAACTATTTGCAAGGAATAGAGATGAAGTTGAAGGACGAGGTTAAGGAACTTAAAGCAGATGCTGTTGAGAAGGATACTTGCATCGCTTATTTGGAGGGACAAGTCTCAGAATTTCCTTCGTCCTTGGAGAAAGCACGTGAGGAAGCCATATCAGCTTTTAAGAAGTGTGACGAATGCAAGAATCATCTAGACAGCCATTATGCTGCTGGGTATGAGGACTTCTGTGCTGATGCCAAGGATGCATTTCTTGACTTGAACTTTGATACATTTAAGATCCCCCTCGCTATAGAGAGTTCCTTGCTTGCAACGAGCTCTGAGGACGTCAATGTGGTGGACGATGCTAATAACGAGGTGACCCAGGATGATTCGAAGACCAATGCTTCTAGTGATCCATCCAAGTGATTTCAGCTTTACTTTTAGAAAGTTTTTATATTTTACTTTTGTTTGGAAGTGCCTAGTGTTTTGGGCTTTATTTCTTTTAAAAGTTATTCAAGTACAATTCCCTCGTCCAAATTTATGGATGAGTTTTATGAACTATTACTCTACTTCCAAGGGTTTTTGGATTGTGGTCGTTTACCCTTAGAATTTTATGAATGAATGAATGCTTTTTACTTTTATTGTTTTTATCATGTTTGAATATGTTTTAAGGATTTAAGGACATACTTTATTGGTATCGTCCATTCCATTAGGAAAACATTTTATCTCGTCTTGAGTTTATAGACGAAGTTCTTCCTTCATCACAAAGCTAGATTAAAAATGATTCTTAAACACATTCATGTGCAATTCGTCCATGAACATCGTCTTTTGGCTAGCTCTATCATTTACTCAAACTTGGGGTGATTATTTATTCATCCTTACTGAAAGTAATTTTAGCGAATGCTCGTCCATGTGCTGGATTGCTTGGTTGTTTAGGTTCGTCCATGTTTTAGACGATTGTACCAAAGGTTTTATCTCGCCTCGAGCTTTTAGACAGAGATACCTTAGGTTTAATCTCGTCTTGAGCTTAGATGAACATACCTTTGGTTTAATCTCGTCTTGGTCTTGGACGGACATACCTTAGATTTATTTTTCATGCTTTATCCTTATTTGAAGGAAATCTTATAGACGGTACATCCTTGTGGCGAAGGACTTTATTCGTCTTTGGCCTTTTGCCTTCCGTGGATCATCTTGAATCATAGAAAATGGAGGATTCCCATACAATCATACATATACTTGGAAATTCATCATATATATATATTTGGAAATCCATACTATGTAATCATTCGTCCACAATCATGGCACATGCTTGAGAGCTAGTGCCTATAGGAAATTAAAAATACTGGTACAACATAACTTCGTCCATGAGTAACACAACACTTACACACTTAAAACACAATAGTAGTAATAAGCAAACACAAGAAAATAACACTTGAAGTGATAAATTACTTCAAACGTCCATAGAGTTCATCCTGAGGTAATGTTTGTCCATGGATGGCCCTTTATTGATAGTACCTTCTTAGGTGTTCAACATTCCAATGGTGTTCCAGCTTCCTTCTATCTAGGGCTTCCAAGTAGTAGGATCATTTCCTCTTACAGTTGATAACCCTATAAGGTCCTTCCCAATTTGGTCCCAGCTTCCCGTGAGCTGGGTTTTTGGTGGCCAAAGAAACCTTCTTCAGGACGAGATCGCCAATGTTGAACCGCCTAGGTTTCACCATGGCATCATGCTGCCTTGCCATGAAATTTTTGTATCTTGTAGTTCTTTGCTCTGTGTCCATCCTTGCCTCGTCTACAAGATCGAGGTTAAGACGAATCTGCTCCTCATTTTCTTCATCTTGATACTTCACCACCCTATGGCTGGCCATGTGCACTTTTGCAGGTATGACTGCTTCACTCCCATAAGCTAGTTTGAAAGGAGTTTCCACAGTGGGGGTTCTCGCCATTGTTTTGTAAGCCCACAAAACACCTAGTAGTTCATCTGGCCATACTCCCTTTGCCCCCTTAAGCCAAGTCTTGATGATCTTCAACAAGAATCGGTTTGCTACTTTTGCTTGTCCATTGGCCTGTGGGTGGGAGGGTGAAGAATAATGATTCTTGCTTCCTAGTTGTTCACAAAATTCCCTGAAGGGTGTGTTGTCAAACTGTCATCCATTGTCAGACACTAGCACCCTAAGTACTCCAAATCTGCATACAATGCTCTTCCAGACGAAGTTTTTGACATTCTGTTGTGTAATTTTCGCTAGGGGTTTAGCTTCCACCCACTTAGTGAAATAATCTATTCCTACCACCAAAAACTTCATCTATCTAGTTCCACTAAGGAAGGGACCTAGTATATCCAAACCCCACTGTGCAAAAGGCCAAAGGGCTATCATTGGGGTAAGGTATTCTGACGGCTGTCTAGGAATATTACTGAAATATTGACATTGATCACATACCCTAACATATGCCTTAGCATCAGCTTGGATGGTTGGCCAATAGTACCCTGCACGGATGACCTTGTGGACGAGTGATTTAGCTCCTGAATGGTTACCACATGCTCCTGAATGAACTTCTCTCAACATGTAATTCGCCTCGTCTGGGGCTAAACACCTCAGGTATGGTTGTGAAAAACCTCTTTTGTACAGCACTTCGTCCATAAGGATGTATCTGGTTGATTTAACTTTGAGCTTCCTGGCTTCGTCCTTCCCTTCTAGAAGCCTTCTGTCCTTCAGGTATGATACTATCGAGGTCATCTACTTCTCTTCACCTTCTATCTGCAACATTTCTGGGAGGTCTATGCTTGGCATGTATTGTATTTCATCAAACTTGTCCATCGCTTCATTAGCGGAGGCTTCCTTCCTCAGAATATTTGCTTCTATGTTCTCTTCCTTCGGGATTTGAACGAAATTAGCTTCTTTGAATTTCTTCACAAGGCGTACCACTTTCTTTAAATATCTTCTCATTCTATCTTCCTTGGCTTCACATGTCCCATTTACTTAGCCTGTAACCAACTGTGAGTCTCCAGGACGAGTATTGAGTCTGCTTCTACAGATTTAGCCAACTCCAACCCTTTAAGAAGGGCTTCATACTCCACTTCATTATTAGTTATCTAGTATTGCAAGCAAACCTTGTACTTCAATTTATCCCCTTCTGGTGACTGCAAAACAACTCTTATACCTCCTACACGCAGTGTAGACGATCCATCTACATGGACGACCCACTTGTTATTGTCTTCTTTTCCACCTAAGTCCTCATAACTTAGAGTGAATTCTGTAATGAAATCTACCAGGGCTTGAGCCTTTATTGCAGTTCTCGGTTGGTACCAAATGTCAAATTCACTAAGCTCGACTGCCATTGAATTAGTCGTCCTATAGCTTCTAGTTTGTTCATTGCCTTCCTAAGTGGATGATCTGTCATGACATTGATGACATGAACTTGGAAGTAATGTCTTAACTTCCTGGAAGTTGTTATTAGCGCAAAAGCTAACTTCTCTATCAGTGGGCACCTTCTTTCTGCTCCTCTTAATACTCGGCTAATGTAGTACACAGGCTTTTGCACCTTTTCCTCCTCCCTGATCAATGCTGAACTCATGGTATGTGGGGACACTGCTAAGTAGAGATATAGTTTCTCTCCTAGCATGGACAGACTTAACAATGGAGCCATGGTAAGATAGTGCTTTAGGTCCTAGAAGGCCTTCTAACACTCGTTCGTCCATTCAAATGCATTCCTGAGAATTTTGAAAAAGGGCAAACACTTGTTAGTGGCTTTTGAAACAAACTTGTTCAGAGCTGCAACTCGTCTGGTTAGGGATTGGACTTCCTTGATGTTCTTCGGTGGTTCCATGTTCAATATGGCTTCGATCTTGTCTGGATTCGCCTCAATTCCTCTCTTTGAAACCATGAATCCTAAAAACTTTCCTAACGATACCTCGAATGCACATTTACGTGGGTTCAGCTTCATCTTGTATCGCCTAAGTGTTTCAAAGGTTTCTTAAAGATCGTCCAAGTGGCTTCCCTCGTCTAAGCTCTTCATAAGCATGTCGTCCACGTACACCTCCACATTTCGTCCTATCTGTGGACGGAA
Source organism: Quercus suber (assembly GCF_002906115.3). Classification (NCBI taxonomy): domain Eukaryota; kingdom Viridiplantae; phylum Streptophyta; class Magnoliopsida; order Fagales; family Fagaceae; genus Quercus; species Quercus suber. The sequence goes on along the minus strand of NW_027069560.1, from coordinate 1,335,819 downwards.
CATGTGATTCACCAACCTTTGGTAAGTTGCCCCTGCGTTCTTTAAACCGAAGGACATCACTTTGTAACAAAACAAACCTTGACTGGTAATAAACGATATCTTTTCTTGGTCAGCCTTATCCATCTTTATCTGATTATATCCTAAGAAGGCGTCCATAAAACTCAACAACTGATGGCCAGCTGTAGAATCCACCAATTGATCAATGCGTGGCAAAGGATAACTATCCTTAGGGCAAGCCCTGTTCAAGTTAGTGAAGTCTATGCATATCCTCCACTTGCCATTTGCCTTCTTCACCATCACTACATTTGCTAACCAATCCGGGTAATAGACTTCCCGGATGAATTGTGCTGTGGTCAGTTTCTGAACCTCTTCCTTGATAGCCTTGTCTCTTTCAGGAGCAAACACCCTCTTCTTTTGTCGAACAGGCTTAGAAGAGGGGAACACATTTAATCGATGAGTAATTACACTTGGATCAATACCAGGCATGTCGTCATAACTCCATGCAAAAACAATGGTATTCTTCCTCAGAAACTGGACGAGGTCTTCTTTCGCCTTCTCCTTCATACTTGTTCCAATTTTGGTGAACTTCTCAGGATTATTTCCTTGTAACAAAACATCTTCCAATACTTCAGTCGGTTCTGTAACAATTCTTCTTTCTTCTATACTCATAGTCTGCATCTGCTCATCCACAGCCAACATGGCTAGATAACACTCTCTGGCTGCCAACTAATATCCTTGTGCTTATCCAATCCTGCAATTCGTAGGGAATTTGAGATAGATGGTAGGTAAATGTTACCGCCTTCCAACTGTTTAAGGTTGGTCTTCCAATGATGACATTGTATGAGGATGAACAATCCACCACAAGAAAATTCACTTACTTAGTTATCTGTTGCGGGTATGACCCCACCATTACAAGCAATGTAATGGTGCCTACGGGTTGCACTTTCATTCCTCCGAATCCTATCAGTGGTGAACATGCTGGACGAAGTTGATCTCGTCCAAGCCTCATCTGCTAGAAGGTAGGATAGTACAATATATCCACTGAGCTTCCATTATCCACCAATACCCTCCTGGTTGTATACTCTGCGATGAGTAGGGTAATGACAATTGCATCGTCATGTGGATGATGGATCCTCTCAACTTCTTCGTCCGTGAAAGAGATGGTTGGCTCGTCTGTATCCTTCGTCCTTGGGGATCGTCTAGAGAGTTGGACGTTTTTCACCACTTTGAGATACGTCTTCTTTGCTTTGGAAGATTGTCCTGTCGAAGTCCCACCAATGATAACCCTTATTTCTCGGAGAGGGGGTCGTGATGACTCTTCCAATTTTGCTTTCAATTTTTCATCTTTATGATCCCTTCCAACGAAGTGCCTCAACTTTCCTTGTCTAATGAGATTCTCAATCTGCTGCTTTAAGTCATAACACTCGTCTGTGTCATGCCCATGATCTCTGTGGAAGCGACAATATTTATTCTTATTGTGCTTGTTAGGATTTCCTTTCATCTTTTCTGGCCATTTCAAGGAAGGATCATCCTTGATTTGCATGAGCATTTGATCGAGTGGGGCATTTAAGGGTGTGTAGTTCTGATTCCTTGTTGATGGGCCTGCCTTCCTGTTATCTCTGTCTCGATCCTTTTTATCTTCCGTTCGTCCCTTCTTTGGACGAGGCCCTTGTTCAGAGTGACGCATGGGGTTGACTTCCATTCTTTCAGATCTCTTTCTCTTCTTAGCTATGATCACGTCTTCTGCGTTCATAAAGTTTTGGGCTGAATAGACGAGTTCAGCCATGGACTGGGGCTCTTTTTCATACAACTTGTGAATGAATAAGTCTGAGTTAACCCCATTATGGAAGGCTGCCAATTGTAGCTTGCCGTCCACCTCGTCTACTGTTAGGGTTTCCCTGTTGAAGCGTATGATGAAGGAACACAGGCTTTCATTCTCTCCTTGCTCTATGGTTAACAAGCTGGACAAGGAACGCTTGTGTCTCTGTCCCCCAATGAAATTATTAACAAATAATTTGCTTAGCTCCTCGAAAGAACTTACTAAATTCGAGGGTATTTTGCTGAACCACACTCGCGCTGGTCCCTTAAGGATGGTAGGGAAGGCTCTGCACATAATCTCGTCTGGAACGCCTTAGAGATGCATTGTAGTCTTGAAAGTAGCGATATGATCGAAAGGATCACGCGTTCCATCATATGAATCCAAGGAAGGCATTTTGAACTTTGGGGGTAAGGGATGACCATTGATGGAAGCCATGAAAAGGGAATCTGTTTAGTGAACCAAATCCTCTACGAGATTTGCCCTTCTCATGTTTTCCTTCATCTCGTCCATAACCTTCCTCATCTGATCCATCTCCTTCTCCAAGTGTGGCACCCTTCTTGAAGCAGTGCCCCTTGATTGATTCTCGGGCTCAGCACTTCCCCCTCTATCTTCTTGACTCTAGGCTTGTTCTTCAGCATATCCTTCACGACGCTACCTCTCTATCTCCTTAGTCAACTCTTGGTTTTGACGAGTTAACTTCGCCATAGCGGCTGCCATGGAATGTATATGTTGGATGGAAGGCGATTGTGTGACGGGCGCTGATTGGCGATCTCGGTTGGGATGACTAGAAGCATCCCTACTCTCTTGGTGGCCTAGGCTAGTAGCCCTTGATCTAGTCTGAACCATGCAGCCTTTTGTCAGAGAAAGATAAACTATCAAACTTGAAGTTTCCTTTTCCCACAGATGGCGCCAACTGATGCAGAACAGAATCAGTAGGCTGGACAACTCGACTTCAATGGGCTGAAAGTTGTAGCGAAGGCTTGAAAAATAAACATGCTATTAGAGGATACCGGGGTGGACTGGCCTAGGGCCCTCCAATGACTAAGTTAGTATCTTCTCCCACAAATAGAATTCTAACTGTATTGGAGTAATGTCAGAATACTCTCATACCTTTGTTTGATTCAGACCAGTCCTTATATAGGGAATCTGGGAGCAGTTATTTGGCTTAATAACTTCCCCAAGATTTGTGGAAGTCTGGAATTCCGGAAATAACTTCCTCAATGGCTCTAGAAGTTGCAACCGTTAATGGAAGTTATTTAGATAGGAGAAATTGGTGGCGATGAACACCGGTTGATTAACCACTCCAGAATTTGTCAAGTGTTATACAGTCGTCCACGTGCTTTACCCATGGACGACTCCTTGTATATAGACTTCTGTTGTATAGTCGTCAATGGGCTTTGCATATGGATGACTTGTCCAGATGGTATGTGGTCATTTGACTAATTAATGCTCACAGACGACATCTTTAGATGAACCAGAGATGGTCTGGTCATTTGACTAATTGGTGATCATGGACAATTCCTCTGGACGAACCATAGATGGTGGTTTTTGCTTTCTCATCATTTACTATTCTGCTGTGCATGATATTGACATGATATTGATGTTTGTTTGTTTTAACAGGATTTATTCACAATAAATCCAATTAATAACTAGGGCTTAAAACTTGTTAATTCTATCAATCAGGCTTAAATTTCCCAACAAAGTTCTAGGTTGATTCTTCTGCCCAAGGGCAAACATTTGGCCAACTAGCCTGCCTAGCCCATAAATCTATAATTTGTAAGTAAATTTAAGGGGGAAGGGGGGTGGGTTGAACGTGCAACATGTGGGAAAAGAGACCCTTAAGACCATGTGCCTAATCAATATGATACCTAAGTGTGATTCTGTAATATTATCCAACATCTTGTACAGTTTTAATTCTATGGACTAACATTTGTGTAATGTTTAAGGATTTTTATGAAAAATTTAATGATACAAATTTAACAAATCTTGGGTAGATATACCTTTAATCGACCTCTTAGTTAAAAATAAAAAATAGTGAAAATTTGATTTATGGGGTTGGTGCAATACACAACAAAAAAGGAATTATTTGCTTTCCACCATGGCCCGTGATGTACTTTATGTTCTTGATTCCACCATATCATGAAGCTAAAGAGTTAGTCAAGTACTAGGAGTTGTGCATTTGTTAGTATCGTACTGGGATCCATGCAAAAGGGTGGCGTTCATGTATTGAAGAGTTTGGAGTTTCTGAAACGGTAGCAGATTTTTGCTATAAGTTCATCTACAGGGATTGTAGAGTCCAGGGACAAATGTTTTGTACTAGATCTGAAACTTCCCATTAATATAGTGAATTGCTTTTCGGGAGATTTCCCACTAGGTTTTTTACTGTGAAACTAGTTTATTTCGTTGGTTTACAAGGGTCATCATATGTTGTGTTATTTACTATTCCGTTGTGCATGAAATTGATGTTTGTTTGCTTTAAAAAGATTTGCTCATAATAAAACTAATATAGAAATTGGGTTTCAAACTTGTTAATTCTATCAACCGGGCTCTATGTCTATAATTTGTAAGAAAAAATTATGATTGGGGGGGGGGGTTGAACTTATGACATGTGGGAAAAGAGACGCTTGAGACCATGTGGTTAATGACTATGATACCTAAGTGTCATTGTGTAAGATTATCCTACATCTTGTAAAGTTTTAATTCCATTGACAATCATTTGTGTAATGTTTAAGGACTTTTATGAAATATTTAGTGAGACAAATTTTACAAACGTGAGGGAGATATGCCTTTAATCAAACTTTAGTTTAAAAATAATAAGGAGTGAAAATTTGATTTATGGGGTTAGTGCAATAAACAACAACAAAGGAATTATTTGCTTTCCACCATGGCCCATGATGTACTTTATGTTCCTGATTCCACCATATCATGAAGTTGGTGAGTTAGTCAAGTACTGGGAGCTATGCATTGGTTAGTAACGTACTGAGATCCATGCAAAAGGGTGGCGTTTATGTAATGAAGAGTTTGGACTTTCTGAAACGTGAACAAATTTTTGCTGTAAGTTCATCTACAGGGATTGTAGAGTCTAGGGACAAATGTTTTGTACAAGATTGTTATAGCGAACATTGCTTTATGGGATGGTTTCCCTCCAGATTTTTTACTGTGAAACTAGTTTGTGTCATTGGCTTTTCTGGGTCATCATATCTTGTCTTATTTACAATTCCGTTGTGCATGATATTGATGTTTGTTCGCTATAACAAGATTTATTCATAATAAAACAAATTAAGAACTTGGGTTTAAAACTTGTTAATCTATCAACCGGCCCCTAAATTTCAAAACAAAGTTGTGAGTTGATTCTTCTGCTCATGGGTGCACATTAGGCTAACTAGCATTCCTAGCCCGCAAATCTGTAATTTGTAAGAAAAATTTAGGAGGGGGGGTTGAACTTGTGATATGTGGGAAAGGAGACCCTCGAGACCTTGTGCTTAATCACTACGATACCTAAGTGTGATTGTGTCATTTTATCCAACATCTTGTACAATTTTAATTCAATTTACTAACATTTGTGTAATGTTTAGGGACTTTTATGAAATATTTAATGAGACAAATTTTACAAACATTGGGGAGATATGCCTTTAATCGAACTTTTGTTTAAAAATAATAAATAGTGAAAATTTTATTTATGGGGTTGGTGCAATACACAACCAGAAAGGAATTATTTGCTTTCCACCGTGGGCCGTGATGTACTTTATGTTCCTAATTCCACCATATCATCAAGTTGGTGAGTTAGTCATGTACTAGGAGTCATGCATTGGTTAGTAATGTACCGGGATCCGTGCAAAAGGGTGACATTCATGTATTGAAGAGTTTAGAAGTTCTGAAACGGTAGCAGATTTTTGCTGTAAGTTCATCTACTTGGATTGTAGAGTTCAAGGACTATTGTTTTGTACTAGATCTAAAACTTCTTTTTAATATAGTGAATTGCTTTTTGGGAAGGTTTCTCCCCAGGTTTTTTATTGTGAAACTAGTTTTTGTCACTGGCTTTTTTGGGTCATCATCTCTTGTCTTATTTACTATTCCGCTGTGCATGATATTGACATGATATTGATGTTTTTTTTTTTTTTTAAAGATTTATTAATAATAAATCTAATTAACAACTTGGGTTTAAAACTTGTTAATTCTATCAACTAGTTTCTAAATTTCCTAACAAAGTTGTAGGTTGATTCTTCTGTTCATGGGCACACATTTGGCCAACTAGCTTGCCTAGCCCATAAATCTGTAATTCTTAAGAAAATTTAAGGGGTGGGGGGGTTGAACGTGTGACATGTGTGAAGAGAGACCGTTAAGGCCATACGCCTAATGACTACGACTCCTAAGTGTGATTGTGTAATATTATCCAACATCTTGTATAGTTTTAATTCACTTGACAATCATTTGTGTAATGTTTAAGGATTTTTATGAAATATTTAATTAAGCAAATTTTACAAATATTGCGGAGATATGCCTTTAATCGACCTTTTGTTTAAAAATAGTAAATAGTGAAAATTTGATTTATGAGGTTGGTGCAATACACAAAAAAAAAAAAAAGAAAAAAGAATTATTTGCTTTCCACCATGGCCCGTGATGTACTTTATGTTCCTGGTTGCACCATTCCATCAAGTTGGTGAGTTAGTCACGTACTGAGAGCCGTGCGTTGGTTAATAATGTACTGGGATCCGTGTAAAAAGGTTGTGTTAATGTATTGAAGAGTTTGGAGGTTCTAAAACAGTACCAGATTTTTGCTGTAAGTTCATTTATAGGGATTGTATAGTCTAAGGACAAATGTTTTGTAATAGATCTAAAACTTCTCCTTAATATAGTGAATTTCTTTTCGAGGAGGTTTCCCCCTAAGTTCTTTACTGTGAATCTAGTTTGTTTCATTGGTTTACCTGGGTCATCATATGTTGTCTTATTTACTATTCCGCTGTGCATGATATTGACATGATATTGATGTTTGTTTGTTTTAACAAGATTTATTCATAATAAATCTAGTTAACAACTTGGGTTTAAAACTTGTTAAACTTTAAGTGATGAAAAAGCCTTAAGTGACCAAACCTCTAGTCGTATCTCCCAATATCGGAGATTGCTCTCATGGCCCATAGCAGTAGGCAGGTCAACATCGACCAGTTGTTGCCAAAGAAGCAACTACCTGTAAAGCACAAGAAGAATCGCTGAAGATGAATGTCGGTAGGTGCCACACCCTAGGGAATGCTACCCTGCATCCATTTAATGTAGATCTATAGTGACGTAGTGGGCCCAAAATATCTTCTCGTGTCTGTAGTTAGTGGGAGATGGATGCCTAAGAGCTCGTAGGCCATCGCGAATCTCATGTCATCAGTCGAAATCAGGTATCCACCGAATCTGATACCCAAGATAACTGTTTAATCAAAAGGGAGGATTGCATACTCCCTACAGCTTAAGTGAAATATGCCTTTCTCGGCATGAAACCACCGCACCAAAGCCTCCCCGATCCCGTGCCTTATGGTGTATGGGGGGATCCGCAGGAAATCCTCAAATCCTTGCTCTCTCAAAAACTCGGTGTACCACTGGTGGGTCCCTGGAGCAAACACCAGCCAAAGAAAAGTGGACCAAGCACCCTAACCCCAGATCTTGTCAACCCCCTACATTCAAAATTAGATGCTATTCATTAGTACATGCATATAACAGGAATTTGAATGACAAAGGAAGAAATACATCATACCTTTCTCTTCTACACCTGAGTAGAAGAAAGATCCTTCAACTCGTGCTAAAGGTGAGTGTCACTAATGCCTTTGTCTACAACTCCAGTGCGAGCATCAGTCCTAGCCTTATGTGGTGAGAACCTCAACCTCAAACTACGCCTTCGAGCGCCCAAGTCTGAATGGACCTCATCCCCAGAAAAGTCAGCCTCTATGTTAATGAGGAGATCCGAGATCCTTGGCTCACGTCACTCCTCTAGAGGCCCCTCTCCCTACAATGGGCCTACACCATGAGGAATCCCCATTAGAAACAGTATGGGATTCAGAGGAGACGTTGGCCGTCTCGACTGAATGTCGCCTTCTAAAAAAATTCTCGATAGGTATACCGCTGGTGGGCTTGGGGTCATCACCCCCACAGTCAAAGTGACTTTGCAGAACCAGAGCCACTTGCTCACAAGCCGAAGCGGTCTCATCACCATGGGAAGTATTGTAAACGGGGGCTTTCCCCTGCTTTCCCCTAGAACAAGCCCTCCGAGATATGATCTACAAAATAACCAGAAATTCAAGCACAAATGGTAAGCCCATGAAACAAATGGAAATACAGATGAACTAATACTTTGGTAAACATGTTGTGTGGATTCATGTCAAGCATATGTCTTAGAAGAAAGCAAATTTCTACGAGAATCTACGGTGGGTTAACTAGCAGTCGTGTCGTATGTTCACATCCTACAGCGAGTTAACTAGTAGCCATGCCATATGCTTACATCTTATTTGGAGGCTATCTAGTGGCCATGTTGTACGTCTTTACAATGGGTTAACTAGTGGTTGTGCCGTATGCTTATTACATCCTACACCGGGTTAACTAGCGGTTGTGCCGTATGCTCCCATCTTATTTAGAGGCTATCTAGTGGCCATGCCGTATGCTCACATCCTATAGCAGGTTAACTAGCAGTTGTGTTGTATGCTCGCATCTTATTTGGAGGCTATCTAGCGGCCGTGCCATACATCTCTATAGTAAGTTAACTAGCGGCCGTGTCGTATACTCACATCCTATCTCGAGGTTAATTAGCAGTTGTGCCATATGCCTCGCCATCACAATTATCAAGTCACTAAAAAGTTTTCAAGTTCTTGATCTACAGTGGGTTAACTAGCGACCGTGTTGTATGCTCACATCCTATCTTAAGGTTAACTAGTGGTCGTGCCGTATGACTCGCCATCACAGTTATCAAGTCACTAAAAATTTTCCAAATTCCTAACCTACCGTGGGTTAACTAGTGGCCGTGCCGTATGCTCACATCCTATCTGTGCTTAGATGTCTAGATCTATGTTCCTTGGGATCCACCTCAATTCCTCTCTGATTTACCGTAAACCCCAAAATTTTTTTGAATGTCATATCGCAAGTGCAGTTCTTCGGATTCAAGCGCAACTTATAAAATCAAATTCTCTCAAAGAACTTCCGCAAAGCTGATATGTTCCCTTCACAATCTTGGGACTTCATTATCATGTCATCTACATAAACTCCTGCTTCTTTGTGTATCAAATCAAGCAACAGAGTAGTGGCTACCTGCTGGTAAGTGGCACAAGCATTTTTAAGGCCAAATGGCATGACCTTGTAGCAATAGGTCCCTTATGGAGTAATGAAGGATGTCTTCTCCATATCTTCTAGAGCCATCTTTATCTGATCGTATCCCAAAAAGCCATCAGTGAATGATAGCAATGCATGTCCCGCCATATTGTCAACCAAGATATCAATATAAGGTAAAGGAAAATCATCATTTGGGCTGACCTTATTAAAGTCTCTGAAATCTACACACATTCTCACCTTTCTGTCCTTCTTTGGAACTAGAACCACATTAGTTAACCATTTTGGGTAATTTACTACCTTTAAGAATCTCGCATTGTATTGTTTCTCGATTTCTTTCTTAATCTTAAGAGTCCACTTTGGCTTCATCCTTCTTAGCTTCTGCCTGACTAGCTTTATGGCTAGGTCTGTAGGAATGCAACGTTGCACTATATCTATATCAATCCCCGGCATATCCTCGTATGACCATGCAAACACCTCTTTGAACTCCTTCAATAGTGTGACTAATGCATCCTTCTCAGAGGAGGTTAAAGTGTTACCAATTTGGACCATCTTAGGCTCATTATCAATTCCCAGGTTAATAGATTAGGTTTCTTCCTTTAAAAGTTCTACATGTCTTTGTTTTATTCCTCATTATTAAAAGTTTCTTTACTAATTTCCGAAATAAACACATTTAAAGCCAACAAATAAGCAAAATTAGAAATTATATTATAAGGGTTAAAGTTCTTAATAGACTCAACAAGAATTGACTCTATAGGAATAGAAACACAATCACAAACAAACTCAACAAGAATAACAATACTAGTAGAGACAAACTCAATGGAGATGGAAACAATGTTTTTGGCAAGAGTAAATGGCTCAGTGATTTTGATCTTCTCTAGAGAGTCTCCCATAGGGTGGGTAGCTCCCTCCCATGCCCAGTTTTTCAACTCAATTATGGCTTCGACGATGGCAGATGGCTCCTAGTGAGTTCCTTCTTCCTTTAGCATCAACACTCTGGAGTCTTCATCCATATAATCCAGACTTTCACCATCAACTTCCATATCTGTGGGCTTGTCAAATGCATAGCCATCCAGGTGCTCTATGTTGTCCATCCACTCCCCAAATAAATCTTGCCTCCCTTTGTTGCTTAGGTGGACATATTAGGGGAAGTACTTTGACTTGCTTCCTTCCATTCTTTCATCTTTATCTTCAAGGTTCTGCAAAGTTAAGTTTCTGAAGCTGTGGATCATTAGATTTCTGTCAAGTGTCTCCAATCTTGCATCTATAGCATCTTCTTCATTAGTGTATGCAGTCGACGAGTCAAACTCTGAATTATGAAATGACCCATGCCCAAGAATCTCAGTACCATACTTATCATATTGAAGGCCTCTATATCTTGAATCCATGGTCCGCCAAGGAGCATTTTGAAGCATGAAGCTATGTTGAGTACTTGAAATTCCATTTTTTGATTATTGGCCCTATGGTGAGCTCTAGTGTTACTATCCCTAAAACCTCCCTTCTACTGTTGTCATATGCTCTCACATGCTTATCAAATGGCACAAAATCATCAATACTCAAGCCTAGGCAACTTGCAGTTTTTAAAGGACACACATTCAAAGCACTTCCATCATCAATTAAGAATCCTCTTGCCTTTGGCATCTATAGTAATGTGCAATGGGTCATTATGGCACTTCTCCTTTCTAGTCAAATCTTTTTTGAAGTAAGAAATAGTAAGCTCCCTACTTATAGACCCAATCATAGCATTCAGATCATGAGAAGTAGTGGTTGTAAGGACTTGGATTTGATTGAGGTCCACCAGATTCTGGCAATGTTTGTATGAGGCCATAAGTAAACCCCATAAGGATATGTTGGCTTGTGCCTTCTACAACTGCTAAAGGACCTCATCCTCTTCATTGGGTGTTTATTGGGTTGCCTTGCTCAAGGCCTCTACTGGGTTGCCTGCCTCCAAATGTGGGGGTTTGAAGTGTCTCCCCCCTTATGATATGGTCAATTTTTGATGGGTCATTTGAGTTAATGTCTTGGGATTTGAAATGTCTCCCCCCACATGCGGGTGTTGGGTTATTTAATTGGGGCTTGAAGTGTCTCGCCCCCTATGTGGATGTTGGGTTATCTGATTGGGGTTTGAAGTGTCTCTACCCATGTGTGGATGTTGGATTATTTGATTGGGGTTTGAAGTGTCTCCTCCCATGTGTGGATGTTGGATTATCTATTTGAGGTTCCGGTAGTATCTTCACTCTATATATCGTATCTTGTTGTAGACGTCATGCCCATTAGTCCTTCCCAAGTCATCATAAAGCATTCGAGTAGGCCATAGATCAACTCAGACAGGTCCTCTTCTCCTTCCTCCTCATAAATCAAGTAGTTCATCCTTGGTCCTTTCGCAAAATTATGGTTGGGCAAGGGATTGTTAGTGATATTAGGTCTTGTAGGTGGTGCAATCACCTTGGTGTCTATTAAATCTTGGATTGCATGACGAAAAATATAACACCTATCAGTGTCATGGCCTAGGCCTTGGTGGTAGGCACACCTTTTGAAGTGTCTCCCCCCAAATACTTGACTCATTGGCATATAAAGTTCATAAAACTCCCTCCTAGGCCTTAGAGGCGACCCTTGTGATATTTGCACTAGGGTAATAAGTTGGTATAGATCAGTTATATATATATATATATATTAGATACTTCTATAGTTTTAAGGCTAGAAGGCCCAAAATTCCTTTTAAATTTATGTGCATCCTCATTCTTTATGGTCCCATTATTTATTGCATCCTTAATCTGAGTACTAGCAGCTATTAAAGCTTTAAAATTTGGAAAGTACTGAGCAAAGAAATATTTATGGTACACAGGTAACAAGTTTTTTACAACCATGGTTAATTGTTCTTCTTCATTCGGCCTATTCATCATCTGTGCAGCTTTGGACTTCCATTTGGTAATGAAGGCAAAAAAGGACTCCTTCGACTCTTGTTTAGTGGTCTCTAAGTATCTTCTTGTCACTTCCACCTCTATATTGTACTTGTCCTGGTTATGGAACTCCCTACAAATATCTTCCCAGTTTCTAGCTCTATTATCTTCCACGTTGATGAACCACTTGAGTGGGGCCCCGGTCAAGGTGTGTTTGGAACATTTGTGCCAACATTTCCTCAGTAGCTCCCAAAGGTTGCATAGCCCTTATGTACATCTTTAGGTGGGATTTGGGGTAATCAGTGCCATCGAACTAGTCCAAGACTGGCACCTTGAATTTTGGGGGTAATCTTACATTTGGGGAAAGAGATAGTGACTGATAATCCATAAGGTCTTCCATCTTACGCGCATTTTTGATCATCTCCTCCATCTTACTTATCTTCTCATTAATCTTCTTCTTACTCTTCGAGATAGGGGAAGTTTGATCAATCTTGTTTTCCTCTTGGCGACCTCTCAGATTCTGAAACTAATGTACAATGAGGTTTATGTCTTCCCCTAACTAAATTTGGCTTGCCACCATAGTGTTTAGTAGCTCCTGAGTGCTTATTTTCTCTTCAGTGTTTTGGTGCTCCTCTCCCTTTGCCATGGTGACAAAGTCTTTAGATTTCTTATGGCTTAGGCTTTCTTGCAAGTTGAACACAGGGTTGAGGTGTTGTAACTGTGGGGTGCCTTCTATACTCAAGGGCTTCAGTATTGTGATAGGCTTGGAACTGGAACTGCTGGCTTGGCTGTCGTACTTGGATTCTCTTTAGAGGCGTGGTTGGGTTAAATAAAGCTAGGTCCCTATCTATATCAATCTATCAACCAAACAAATACACACAGAATGCAATGCAATTTTAACATAGACCAAACTAAGGAAAGGTTCTGTTAGGTCCTAAGACTTTAGGAACTAAATGTATTAGAACTTCATTATGTATTATGTTGGAAAACCATGATCAAAACATAAAGTCTAGGTTTAGGCTTGCTCAAAGTGTGTTTATTTGTAAAGTTGGAATCGAGTGATTGTAGGATTTATTGTTCTAAATTTGCAAGGCTTAATCAATCGAAAATTAGATTCAATTGATCGAACCTCGTGCAAATTAATTTTTTTGCAGAATTTTCTAACTCAGCCCAAGCCCCGTTTGACATGTAAGGTTTTATGTTTTACACCAAGTATAAAAGGAAAAATCCTAACTATGTTTTAGAGGTCTTTGATATACTGTTTGTTGAATCTCTTGTGAAATCTAGAGGTGTTTACCTTCATATGCACTTCACTTCAGTTACTGGATAAAGAACTTAAAGAAGATTTGAAACCTTTGAATGGAGTCTTAAAGTCACATGTGGGAGTAGTTGTGGTTGTAGTGGATTAAGGAAAAAAGTAATCTGTGGACTCGGAGCTGTCACGTGGTCATGGTAGTAAGTTTTCTACTCCAGGTAGCAATAGGATGTTAGTGGTCTAAGTCTTATTGTACAAACTTCAATTCTTTCATAGTGGATCTATTTTTACCTTGACGATAGCTAGGTTAAAGCCTCCCCAGGTTTTTTTATCGGTTTGGTTTTCCTGAGTTATCATATCGTGTGTTCTTTATATTTCTGAATTATTTACATGATATGATTTGAGTGTGTTTACCTAGATCTAAATAATTTATCTAAGTAATCACTTGGCTAAATAACTAAGTTAAACAACTTGTGTTTTAAGGGGTCTAAAAACGTACAAGTGATATCAGAGTGGGTTAGCTCTTGATTTAGGTTATTATACCTAAAGTTGATCCTTGATCCCTATTATCATGGATAATTTTAAGTGTCTTACTATTTTTGATTATGATGATTTGAATAAAAAGGATACTATTGTTTCAGTTGATCTTTTTGAGGCTTGTGAAAGGAATTTGCATGATTTCAGTCTCTCTCAGAAGATTGGTGTAATCCCTCAAATACACTTTGCTTCACATGGATTTTCACTTACAAAGCCAAAGACTCGTGCTATATGGGTGAGAAAAGACTTGCTAAGGTGAGTGTTGTTTACTTATCCCTGATTTAATTATTTCAATTGTTTGTGGACATGTTTTGTTTTTGTTTTTAGTTGTTTTGTTTTTTAGGTTGCTTTTAATATTAAAAAAATCCAAAAACATTGAAAATTTTCAAAAAGACAAAAATACTTTATTTGGTGTCTTGTTTTATTTGTTTTGAGGATACATGAGTTGTAATCTCTCTCTCTCTTGATTTAGAACGTGCTTGACATTGTGGAGAAACTTGAATAGTGATGAATTCTGTTATATCAGTGGGTTGAAAGTCTCAGATGTTGACATTTTTGTAATGAGTCCTAAGAAAATAAACACAAAATCAGAAGAGACCGGTGGAAGCCGGCCAAGAATCCTCTGATGGCAAAGTTAGTCTTTTTGTAATTCCAAAAATGTTGGAAGTATCTAAATGTCTTACCCTCTCGTTGGCAATCGTTTATATAGCATGTGGGCAACGGTTACTTATTTGATAACCGTTCCTATTGCTGAGTAGTACAAAAGATTCGGAGGTAACTTCCATAACTGCCATGGAAGTTACATTATTTTGGTATACCTTTCACAACAGTTGGATTTGGCTTACAATGGTTCGACTATTCTCACGCCTAGTGAAAATACACTCGTCTAAGGCTCAAGGTGCTCAGGACACAACAACCTCGTCCGTCCTTGAAGGATGGACGGATAAGGTCGCTATGGACGAGCACGGGGTAACTTCCTTCTCTTTGGACGACATTTATGGTCGAGACATGACTTGTGGATTTTATTGGATTTTTATTACACCATCAAATAGTATGTGTTATATAAGTGCTAAGTTATTTATGATTTTGTGTGAGTATATACAAGTTTGTACATGTACTCAAGGGTTAATTAAGAAATTGATATTTCTTGTTTGTGTACCCTCTATAGCTTCATTTAGCACTATCATGCATAGCTTTGCATTGTTCATTTAGCATAATGTGTTCTTTTTGTTTATGGTCATAATTGTTTTTTTAAAACCAAAAAGATTTTTATGTGTTTTGTATTACTTATCATTGACTTGTAATCAAGGCTGGCCATATTATCTTTACATAACATGCTTATGTACCTTGTTTAGCTTGGATGAGCTTATTTTACTACACTTTGCTAGTTTTAGCTATGTAGTGCATGTTGTGTGGGAGTTGTGCATAGTTTTTGATCATTTGATCTTGATTTTGAAGTCACATGCTTTTAATTGTTAGGACATGAACTTAATGAGAAAGGCATAAATAACCATCTCACCACTGTTTACTAGCCAATCATGAACAATGCATATTATAAGATTTTGTGCTCGAGAAAGTGTAGCATATGCAGAAAAAGAAAATAAGGTGTAGCCTCAGATTAATGCTAAAATTGGTGTGTACATTATTGGGCTATAATAAATTCACAATGAAATCAAATTGGTGTGTACATTATCTGGCTAATCAAATATTTTCACATTGAAATAAAATTGGTGTGTACATTAGGAGGTAAAACAAGAAACTTACATGATTGCAAGCTTGTTTTCTAGGAGATGTGAGAGTTATATGGTGTAACTTTTTAGGTGATAGTCTCTTTCAAACTTATGTGATGAATTTTGTAGAAATTGTGATTGATTACTATCTACATATTACCTCACATGTATCTCAAGCTATTACTAGTTGCACACACTACACAAGTTATTCTTTGCTAAATGTAGTACATGATATTGAGTGTGATTTTGTTGTGGCCATCCAAGATTATATGTTCCTTGATTTTAATGCAAAATGTGTTTAATGTTTGAGTTTTTTTAGGACAAATTGATTGAAAAACTTGTTTTTGGAAGATCTGGGTTGAATTCAAGTGTTTTTGAAAAACCTTTAATCTCATACTCATGCATTTCATTCATGAAACATTGTGCTTTGAGGAGTTTCTACATTAAATTGCTCTGTTTTTCAAAAATTTGAGTTTTCTAGATTTTTGATCGATCGAATCTATCTCTCGACCGATCGAAAATGTGATAAAAAATTAGGTTACAATCTGCCTGGCTCGATTGGTGCTCGATGGATCGAATTTAATTTTCGACCGATCAAAAATCGGTCAGTGAGTGTTTTAAAAAGGAACCTTTCTCATGTGTTCTTCATTTTATTCAAACTTTTCAAACACTTTTGTCACTATTTCACCTCGACTGATCCAATCTAAGAGTTTTTTTTGTATTCTTCCTCAAATCTTCAAGGGTTTTTGTCTTCAAGTGTAGGTAAGACCTAAACACCCTTCCTTTTTCATCAAAATCACATTTTTCATGCATTTTACTTAGGATTTTTGAACATTAGATTTTTAGAGATTTTGATGTTTGGGTTGTTTTTATTCATTCTCAATCACTAGGTTTTTGTTCCTAGATCATATACATGTGATTCTCATGCATTAATTTGATCAATTTTGTGTCTTCAGAAAAATTTGAAATTCTAGGGCTCGAAACTTTGAGAAATTGCAGATTTTGTTCAATTGGGCTAAAATTGATGAAATTAACTTGTGTTACTGATTGATTATGACATTATATGATGTTGTTTAACTAGTGTAATGATTAATTGATCAATTTGGTTTAATTTTTGAAAAGGGTCTTCCAAATTTGGGGTTTTTGCTCTAAAACTCTGTGTTCAAGTCAATTGATGGTTTATGAAGTAATATTGAACAAATTTCAATGCATTAGAGCATGCATCATATGTGCATTCATTATATGCATCATATAGATTGTTATTTATTGAGTTTTTTTGTGCTCTAACCTTCTCTAATGCAGTCTGCCCTTATGTTTCTTTCTTTGTTTCTGTTTTCCTTTTATTCTAATTTCTTAGCATCATGGTTAGGAAAACTAGAGAAAATAAGAAAACCACCACCCCCTTTACTCTTATGTTTGAAAGTGATAGGTTTAGAACTAAGAAAAACCAAGAAACCTATGAGAAGCTTAACATTTGTAGATTGGTTTGTGCTGAGCGTAAGGTGATTCTAGATGAGCTTAATGGGGAGATTTGGAGGAGCTTTTACAGTAGGGGTTGGTTACCTCTTTTAGATATAGAGCATCTTCCTCCTGCTGCTTTGATTAGAGAGTTTTATTTGAACCTCTCTATCCACTCTGATGATTCCAACATTCAGTTTGTGAAGAGTTAGATAAGGGGTGAAGAGTATGTCATTACACCTCAAGTAGTGGCCTCTGCTCTTGGTGTACCTTTGGTATAGCAGCCTATGTACCCTTACACTGAGACCCCTCCGCTTGATGACATTATGGCATTACTCACTAGTACTTCCATTAGATGGGGTACTAATCCTCCGATCACCTCCTATAAGCTTAATAAGCTTAATTATCTATTTTTTTGAATTTCTTGTCATTCCATTTGGCCTATCTCTCATTTACATACTATTCCTCTTGAGAGATGTGCCTTTTTTTACGCTCTCGTCACTAATTCTCCTATTCGTTTTCCTTCTCTTTTTATTAGCTCTTTAGTTGAGGTTCATAGGAATAATGCATAATCTCATAGTCTTTTCTTTCTGGGTTTTATTCATAGGATTTTGTTAGACTTAGGTTTAGAAGATTTTCCTGCATCCGAGCCTGCTCATATTATAGCTCCCATTAGTGTCACCTTCCTTTGGTAAAGAGCGGCTCAGATGAAAGCTAGCTCTAAATGCCCAAGAGTTAAGTCTTCTACAGGTGCATCTAGGCCTCCTACATTTGGTGACCCCACTGCTGAGGAGTTTGTGGATCCTATAGCTGCTATTGAGCATCCTGCTTCTTCATCGAGCGATGCTTCTAAACGGAGTATGCTGGACATTATCATGACCGTTCAGGCGGTGCGTTGTCAGCTCCTTTTAGATGTGCTCATTAAGCTTCAAGCTTTACAAGTAGATTTGGTGAGTACTACAGGATCTACTCCGTAGCCTCCACCTTTTGATGATGAGTCACGATTGCCCTTTGGCAATTCATCACAAAAGGGGGAGTACATATGCATGTTGATAGGAGGAGTTTTTGTTTTGGAGCTAGATTGTAGTTAGAAGCTTGAGCTAGATGTATTTTGTTTTGGATTTTGATGTGTTTATTTTTTTTTCCTTTGATATTTTCATCATTTTTGGGTTGTATATGTTAGAGGGAGACACTATGTTTTATGTTTCTTTTATTGTTTCTTGTTTCACATATGATACATTAGTTATTAATTTATATTATAAAGTTATTCATGGTATATATCTTATTTCATGTTTTATGAAATCAAGAATTTATATTGGTTTACTTGTATTTTCCACACATGCGTTTATCTGTTTGTTGAGTGTTTCAGGAATTTAAAGGTTAATTCAGTCGT
Source organism: Quercus suber (assembly GCF_002906115.3). Classification (NCBI taxonomy): domain Eukaryota; kingdom Viridiplantae; phylum Streptophyta; class Magnoliopsida; order Fagales; family Fagaceae; genus Quercus; species Quercus suber. Next base: position 1,317,431 of record NW_027069560.1, on the reverse strand, counting down.
GGCTGCTGTCTACACTAGCAACTGATAGATAATAGTTAGGTTGAATTGTTTTTGGGCATTTTAAATTTAAATAGGCTGTGTGTAACTTTGAGCATTTCATTTTTGTGATGTGTTTTGTCACAGATTGCCAAATGGGGAGTTTATGAGGTTCTAAGACTTTAGGAACTAAATGTATTAGAACTTCATTAAGTATTATGTTTGCAAACCATGATCAAAACATAGAGTCTAGGTAATCGCTTCAGTTGCTGCATAAAGAACTTAAAGAAGATCTAAAACCTTTGAGTAAAGTCTCAAAGTCACAAGTGGGAGTACTTGTGGTCTAAATGTAAGTTTTCTACTCGAGTTAGCAATAGAATATTAGTGGTCTAAGTCTTATTGTACAAACTTCAATTCTTTCATAGTGGATCTGTTTTTACCTTGAGGATAGCTAGGTTAAATCCTCTCCAGTTTTTTTACCAGTTTGGTTTTCCTGAGTTATCATATTGTGTGTTCTTTATATTTCCACATTATTTATATGATATGATTTGTGTGTGTTTTACCTACATCTGAATAATTTATCTAAGTAATCACTTGGCTAAATAACTAGGTTAAACAACTTGTGTTTTAAGGGGTCTAAAAACGTACAGGTTCTAAGTCATTACATTGTAGGGTGGGTTTGTTGTTGTATTGTTTCCCTTAGCTAGGACGTTACACCTCCCAAATGTAATGTAATGAACATTATGTTGGTCCAAATGACATGGTCTATCCATTTTAGTCAACAAGAAATGCTTCAGTAACTTTGGGCTATGAGTTAGTGAGTTCACCACTGGGTACTCGAATCTAATGAAGACCGGTGATCCATGGTTACTACCACCATATGTTGAGATGGGTACATGCATTTTGTTTGATGGCACACACTATGACAGTTAAGGAAAGCTTTTAACAACCAACATGGCAATTTCAAATAAGATATTATACAGACGATATACAGACATAAGCAACCAAACAAACAAAAACATCATACAAAAACAAGGGTATTTAATTGGTCATTTAAAGTCTAATGTGAAGCTTAAGCCCTCGACATCCGTAGTGCAGTCGCCACTGGGAGAGACCAGGGAATTTTGGGTGCTCTTAGAAAATGGTGTAGGCATCGACACCTTCCCTTTTTAGGATTTTATGGAGTCGCCACTATTTTTAAAAGTAAAATAAGAAAACTATATAAATTACAACATGTCTTGAATAATAATCTTCTCATTAATTGGAAATAATTATATCTTGGTAGAAAGAACTTTACATGACTTTATTTCCTAGTTACAATCTAGTACCAAAAATACAAGGTATTGTTTCCTAGTTACAATCTACACAAAATAAAATAAGACACTCTTCTACAATGATCCTAAGATTCAGGGGCTACGTTATAAAATGTGAAGGTATTAGGCACCCACCCTGCCCAGACAGGGTCTAGTCTTCTAGACTTTAAATGACCATTAAATGCCCATATTCAGAATGTCAAATGATGTATAACAAATGCCATGTCAAATCCTAGAACTAGGGTTAAAATGCTATTTAAGAACCTTGGATCTGCAATTTTATTTTGTGTAAAAAAATGTTTGATGAAAATGCTTAGGAAAAATTTAAATTCCATCAAAGAAAATGAATGAATTTAAAAAAAAAAAAATCATATCTAGTTTGGACTTTTTTAAATGTAAAAAAAAAAAAAAAAAAAATATCTAGTTTGGACTTTTTTAAAAAAAAAAAAAAAAAAAAAAAAAGGAATTTTTTATTAAAATACCAATTTTATGTGAAAAATGCAGATCCAATTTTAATAAATAAATAAATAAAGGTCAGATTTTTATTTTGAAAAATGCAAAGAAGATTTTATAAAAAATACAAATTAGATTTTTTATTAAAAAACAAACCAGATTTTATAAACAAAATACAGATCAAATTTGATAAATAAAATACAGAGAAGATTAAAGTAAACAAAATACGGATCAGATTTTTGTTTTTGAAAAAAAATGGAGAAGAATACAGATTTGGTTTTATTTTTGAAAAACATGGAGAAAAATACAAATTTGGTTATAATTTTGAAAAACATGGGTTCTCTTGCAGATCTAGTTTTAGTTTTGAAAAACATGGAGAAAAATACAGATTTGGTTTTAGTTTTGAAAACATGGATTCTCTTACAGATCTAGAATCTTAAGAAGAAATTCAACCCTAGATCTAGGCATGTTCATCAACTACTCATGAGAATTTTTCAAAAGCAAGAAATAGAGCATGCAATAACATATGACTAACATGGTTATATAAACACAAGAAGCAACATCATATTCATGGAAAATAAAGCATAGATGATAACATGTTTTTGAAATTAAAATAAAATCATGTTATGGAAAGTAAAGTTAGAATTATAACTGCATGAACGTATTCCACAAGTAGAGAACTATCCTAGGGATCAAAGAGGATGAATTTTTAAGGATCTATATAAAACCACTTAATAGAAAAGAAATTCCTAAAACAAAACTTCCAGAACTTCTTTAATGTAAAGGGAGAGAGGGGTCCTAATTTCTGATTTTAGTTCCCTATTTATAGAGGTTTGGTGCCTAGAAAATAAGCTAGGTTGGATTAGATACGAATTAGGTCGAATTCTTATCCCTAAAAATTCGAAATGGGTGTGTTTTAGCTTGATTAGAATGTTTTTGGGCTAATCCTCAAAGTTGTGCCAATCGGCACTAGAGGAGTGATGATCGGCACTTACCATGTGTCAATTGGCACTTCAAGAGTTCGAGTCCAATTCCCAACTTTGGTTCGATCTGGACTCTTTTTTAGGGATTTCTTAAGTCAAGAATTGCATTTGGATGCATTTTTAACTCGTGTTCCAAAATAAATCCCTTTTATTTTGATAATTAGGTCCTTAAAACAATAATTATCTGATAGATAAATATTCTAAAAAGACATAATTATCAACAATTTCCTTGTTATTTGATTATCTGTTATATTCCTATGCAACCAAGCTTATATTTGATAAAAGCCAACAATCAATCAAACAATTATTTAATTAATTTTAATTTTTTAATCAATTATAATTAATTCCAATTAATCACACGTGATCAACTTCACCCTTATACAATGCATGCAAATCGTGAAAACTTGATCTTGTGATATCTTTCAATCCGGTGGTCTGATTTGGGAATCAGGCATACCGTCATGACCGTTAGAATCTCAAGATCATTTTTCTGATATGCAATAAATGATTTAATGCATGTAATGCAACTATGATTTTTGGGTATTTGAAATGGTCATTTTAGTCATCTTCCAAAACTAAATTATGGGCACAAAATCGAGTGTCTACACAAACTACATGAGATATCAAGTTGAAACGCTAAAGTTGCTTCACAATTCTTGCACTCATAGTAAAAGCCATTCCTATAACATAAACAAGCTAGTGTTCATTGTTATGAGAAAGAGGTGGTGTTTAGGCCTCTAGGTGAATCAAAATTTCTATTTAAGGCTTCATATTTGCCTTTTATGCCTCTTGTGATATCATGCATTGAAGCAAACTGCTTGCTTAGAAAGGGATGCCAAGGATTCCTTGCTAGTGTAGTGGATTTACAAAGTGGAGAATTGGAGATAGGAGACATTCCCATTGTGAGGGAATTTTCGGATGTCTTTCCTGATGATCTACCTAGGTTGCCTCCGGATCGTGAGATTGAGTTCTCTATTGATCTCCTTCTAGGAACTGCACCTATTTCTAAGGCACCATATAGAATGGCACCTACAGGATTGAAGGAACTTAAGGAGCAATTGGTAGAATTATTAGACAAGGGGTTTATTCACCTTAGTGCCTCGCCTTGAGGAGCTCCAGTTTTATTTGTCAAGAAGAAGGATGGGTCTATGAGGTTATGTAGTGATTACCGTGAGCTTAATAGAGTCACCATAAAGAATAAATACCCTTTGCCTCGTATTGATGACCTATTTGATCAGTTGCAGGGAGCACAAGTCTTTTCTAAGATTGATCTTCACTCTGGTTAGCACCAGTTGAAGATTAAGGGTGAGGATATACCAAAGACGGCCTTTCAGACTAGATATGGTCATTATGAATTTTTGGTGATGCCGTTTGGATTAACTAATGCCCTTGCTGCTTTTATGGATTTGATGAATAGGGTATTTCATAAGTACTTGGATCGATTTGTCATTATGTTCATTGATGATATTTTGATTTATTCTAAGAGTCAAGAAGAGCACGAAGAACACTTGAGGTTGTTATGGGCCATTTTGAGGCCTACTTGGCTAGTTCGAGTGTTCAACCAACTTTGGTGGAAAGAATTAAATTGTCACAAGCCGATGACCCACATTTAAAGAAAATCATGGATGAGGTGCGTAGTGGGAAGAAATCTGAATTTTCTATCTCTGAGGATGGTGCTTTAAGATTTGGGAATAGACTTTGTGTGCCAAAGGATCCATTGATTAAAAAGGAGATTCTAGAGGAGGCTCACTATTCCCCATATACAATACATCCTAGTAGTACAAAGATGTACCATGATCTTCATGAAAACTTTTGGTGGAATAATATGAAAAAGGAGATTGCCCACTTTGTAGAGCAATGTTTGACTTGTCAGCAGGTTAAGGTGTCGCACCAACGACCCTCAAGTTTGTTGCATCCATTTCTTATTCCCCAATGGAAGTGGGAGAAAATCACTATGGATTTTGTTTTAGGATTGCTGAGATCCCCTAAAGGTCATGATGCAATTTGGGTGATTGTTGATAGAATGACAAAAACATCTCATTTTCTCCCTATTCGGATGAATTACTCCCTTGATCGGTTAGCTCAGCTATATGTTGATGAGATTGTGAGACTTCATGGGGTACCTGCTTCTATTGTTTCAGATAGAGATCCAAGGTTTACTTCGCATTTTTGGGGTGGTGTGCAAAAGGGCTTAGGTACTAGATTGGATTTTAGCACAGCTTGCTACCCTCAGACAGATGGACAATCTGAACGGACTATTCAAACTCTAGAAGATATGTTGAGAGCATGTGTTTTGGATTTTAAAGGGAGTTGGGCTGATCACTTACCTATGGTAGAGTTTGCTTACAATAATAGTTACCATTCAAGTATTAAAGCAGCACCATATAAGGCTTTGAATGGGAGAAAGTGTAGATCCCTAATTTGTTGGGATGAGGTGGGAGAACAAAAAATCTTAGGGCCAGAGATTATTCAGAGGACTTGTGAAAAGGTAAATATGATTCGTAATCGACTACGAGCAGCCCAAAGTAGACAAAAGAGTTATTATGACATCAAAAGGAAGGCACTGGAACTTGAAATTGGAGATAAAGTTTTCCTACGGGTTACACCTATGAAAGGGGTCATGAGATTTGGCAAAAAGGGTAAGTTAAGCCCTAGGTTTGTAGGGCCTTTTGAGATCTTGGAGAGAGTGGGTGAAGTTGCATATAGAATTGTCCTACCACCGGCCTTGTCAGGAGTTCATAATGTTTTCCATGAGTCTATGCTAAGGAAATACATTCCGGATCCTTCACATGTTTTGAGTTATGAGCCTCTTCAAATTAGAGATGACTTGTCATATGAAGAAGTTCCGATAGAGATTTTGGACCGTAAGGAGCAAGTGTTACGCAATAGAACAATACCTTGGGTAAAGGTGCTTTGGAAGAATCATTCAGCGAAAGAGGCATCTTGGGAGCGTGAAGATGATATGTGGTCAAGATACCCAAGTCTTTTTCAAGATTAAGGTATGTAAAATTTCGAGGATGAAATTTTTATAAGAAGGGAAGATTGTAACATCCCGTCAGTTTTAAAAAAAAAAAAAAATGTAAAGTTAGCATTTTTTTTGTGGACCACTTGTGCCCCCACCTAACCCCACTCCCCACCACTCATTTTCACCCACCTCTCTTCTCTCTTTTGGCCGGCTCCCTTTTTTCTTTCTTTTCTCTTTACTGAAACATGCACACACACACACTCACTCCCATACTCACCCACCGGCCTCCACTCCAAATCACGCCATCTCACCATCATTTTTTCGGCAAGATCACCAGAAAAATACTTAGGAACCCCAAAGCATCTTCATCATTTTATTTGAGGAAAAAATTTCTCATCTTTTTGGTAGGTTTTGCACTTTTGCTTGAGGTTATTTTTTTTATCTAAGCTTTAATAATGATACCATGTGATTTATGGGTATTGGAAGTGATATTTATGTGTTTTTATGTATGGGTTTTGTATTGGTGGAATTATTTGATGAGTGGGTATATATTTTGTGCTATTGATGACAACTTAAGGGTTATGTATGGTGGAAAATTTAGGGGTTTTAAGTTATAACATGTGATGGTTGGTAAATTTAATTTTTCCATTGCCATTGGGTTTATTTGGAGTTAGTTGAAGTTCTAAATTTCTTATCTTGGAGGATATATTGATTTTGCTTTCATGGGTCTCTTAGTGATATAATGTAAATTTTATGGAAGCTAGTCATAATGTTGGAGATGATATTAAATGGGTTAACTTTGTAAATTGGAGTTTATGCCTTGTGAATCAATTTGTTGAGAAACTTTGGAAGTGAGATATATTATTGATGAGGTTAAATACTAGGCTTGCCTAAGTAAGTGATTATTTTGGCAATTCCTAAATTGTGGTTAGATGCAACTTCAAGCTCTATACTTATTGTGATAAGTTTACTTGATATTGTTTAGGTTCTAGCTAATCTCCTTGGAGCTTGGAGAGTTAGGATTTTGTAGTTGCAAGGTAAGTAGCTTTTTAATGGAATTTTGAAAAATAACCATGTTATATAAATGTTTTTGGGTTAGACACGTTTTTGGAAACTACCTATGGAAATTATATTTTCCTAAAAACTATTGTGTCATAACCTTAATACGTATATATGATTATATATATGAAAATGCATCATATTTGGTATTGCATTTGGGGAAATGCATGAATTTGTTGATATAGATAAATGAGGATCTTTTATTTAATCTTGATAAGAAAATCTTGGATTTTATGGTGTATTGGAATATTTAAGATGCTTATCTTGTCTTAGTACTTGGGAAATTGATAGAAAATCTTTTTGACAAGAATGAAGTTGAAAACCTTACAAATTTTGTAGAAGTTAGATTATTTAAGGTTTTCTGAAACTACCTGGATATGAACTATGTGTTTCAAAGTAGTGTAACCTGTGAGTTTATATTGTTTTAACACCATGCCATGTGTGATTTCCCGGTGATCACCCGGTTTGGTTTTCGTGGTCTTTATGACAACGGAATCAATTTTAGGTCAGTGCCCTTTCACTTTGGATGACACGTTCTTCCCTGTTGTCCATAGGGGGAAGAGGATTCCTTGATTGTGTGTGGGTGAGGCTGCTGCTCATGGGGCCGAGAGACCACATGCAAGAGAGGTCCAATTTGATACGTTCTCTCTGCTGCCCTTGGGGGGAGAGAAAAACCTTGAGGGTATGGGTGAGGCTGCTGTCCATGGGGCCAAGAGTCTGCATACCAGAGGGGACAATATCATACTAGTTATGAATGGGTAGATCCCTTGACCGGTTTATTAGTGTGGTATATTTGAGATAAATTACCATATGTTAGATTTTATAGCTTTGGAATTATATTATTATTGCTCACAGATTATAGCATATGGTTTCAAGATATTTACTTTGAGGAACTTGTATTTCATTATTAAACCTTTTTTGTCATATTATTATTATCATAGTAGATGAAACTTGCATTTCCCCCACCCCCATTAAATATGCTACTTAACTGGGCTCTGTGTCATCCTATTATTTTTATAACCTTTTCAGAGTAGGCAACAGTCTTTTGAGACAGTTTTTTGGTGGCTAATAGTAGTTAGACTAACTACTAATGGAGGCTAAACTTTTGTAATGGGTATATTAGATAATGTACATCTTAGAATAGGCTTGACTCATTTCTTTTGTATATTATAGTGGTTATGACATTGCTCCCACTGATAGGACAAGCTGATGATATGTAATTATTTTTTCAGACCTCTATTCTTTTGTGGCCAATGGTCCTTGTACATATTACTTAGGGCTCTGACTTACTTTGAGAGTATATTCAATGAAATTATTATGATAATTCTTGATATTGGTACTTGATATGATTTTATGGATTGGTTTGTCGAAAGGGAAAAATCTACAGGTACTTTGAGACGACTTACTCATACTTTGAACCCTTTAAGGTTTGGGGTGTGACAGTTGATCTAGCTTAATTAGGCATAATTTATGGTGTGGATTAATAACTGATTGACTTTCCAGTTTCATACTAATTAATAGTTGTTTTTCCTATTCTGAAGCTGCTAATTTCAAGCCAAATTCACCTTAATTTTAGGCTTCTATTATTTAGTACTTTTTTAGCTATTTTTTTTATTTTAGAGCTGCTAATTTCAGACCAAATCAACCTGAATTGAGACTTCTATTATTTAGTATGTTTTTATTATTATTATTATTATTATATATATTTTCCTATTTGTAGTCATGTCTTATAAATAGCTTGCACTCATTGTAAAGAAGGTTTATTGAATAAAAATTAGAAAAAATGTGAGGTTTTGCTTCTTCTTTTGGTTCTTCAAGAACTGTAAACTTATCAAGGATTCTTCCTTGTGGCGTTCAAATTTTTATACATTCGGTTCGTGATTCAGTTATAATCATTAGGTCGAGGTATATTACTTATACCTTTGGTTCGTGTTTCATTTGTAAACATTGGGTCAGAGTTTCTATCAAAATTTGAATTTTAGCTTTTTTGGGCAAGTATTCCAATATTATTTTAGCGTGTCAATTGAGGTTCACATCATTTGGTATCAGAGCACAGGTTCCAAAATTAGGTTTACTATCCCTTTATTTTTTGTTTCCTGTTATCATCCTATCTTGTTCCCTTTTCGTGTTCATTATTCCTTGCTCTTGTTTTGTGACGTGCACTAAGTTAAAATCGTGGACCAAGTTCAAAAAGAAAAAAGAAAAAAAAAAAAAAAAAAGACGTCAGAAAAGAAAAGAAAACAGAAAAATATTGTTTGTAGTTCTGTTCTCTCAAACCAAAATATTGTTTTCTTTTGTCCTCTTCCTTTAATTCATTGTTTCTGTAATATTTTCTTGTTGTCGGTATTGGTTTAAATAATACAAATTGAATTTCTTGATTGTTAGGTCACAAACTGAATGACCCCTTGTGATTAACCCTAATTAATTAATTTAGCCAAGTAATTAATTAATCAATTAATCATGCAATTTTATAGAAGCACAAACAAATCACCAATCAACTAAATATGCAGAGGAAAATAAATAACACGGTGATTTGTTTACGAATGGGGAAAACCCTAATGGCAAAAACCCCACCGGGTGATTTTCAGGTCACCACTCCCGAAACTCCACTATTATCAAATCAAGCGGTTACAAGTAAAGGAATCCCAAGTACCTTACCAACCTACAGTTGAACCCTTACCCCAATACCCAATTGGACTTGATCTGTAGTGACAGTCACCACCTTTGATGCACGGCTCCCAAGTACATGACTAACCAATGCGCGGATCCAAGTACGCGACTTCAGAACACCAACTGAGGAAGAATGGTTGGCTGCAAAGTTCTTCAGATCATCCTTTCTGATGAATAGCCGGAAGATGCTTGGTTACAAAACCCTATGGTGCAAATACACAGCAACTTCTTGATGGAAGATGAACTAGGTCAAGAACTTCGTCTGTTGATCACAATTTGCTTAAACAGAGATTGCTCAATGATAATACAACTTGTGTCACCCAAAACGACTCTTAAAATAATCCTTTTATATGTTTAGGGTTAGAAGAAAAGAGGGCCCAAAAACATATTCACGGATCCCAAGAAAATCATATTGGAAATCTGACTTTTTAAATCTCGACAGATAGCAGGTGTCAAGGTAGCTGTCGAGAGGTGTCGAGCTTTATAAATTTTGCACTTCAACTTGCTTTCTCTTGGACAGACTTGATGACTTCAACACTTGATCTTGAAACATTGTTTCTTGAAGTATTAAAAACACCTAGAACTACCCAATTACAAGCAAAGTGCGTTTTGTCAAAGGATTAGCCAATTTACATAACTAAGTGACATATGTTCTTAAACAAGTTAAAACATATATGTCCTAACATTGATCAAGTTAATTAGTTTAATGAAAAACTAAAAAGGGGAAGCTATGTGTGGGAAAAAACAAGAGAGTGTGAGACTAATATTGGGAAAAAGCCAAATTTAAGAGTAAAACACGAGTGTGGGTGACATAATTTGAGTGCAAACATGTGAGGGAGTGTTGTGAGGAATTATTTCTAATATTTTTCTATAGTTTCAAAAGTATGTCTTCTAGGGGCGAAACTGTTGGGATTTTGTATCTCATACAAAAACACACGCAGCGGAAGCAACAAAAACACGGATCTACTTCAATCATGAAAGATAAACATGTAACCATGAATTACTAGAATCAAAGAATAGAAAGCGTACCTTGGTGCAGTGAATTTCAAAACCAAACTTGAGAATACCTTCAATCTTCATCTTAATTCCACATGGTGCCCAAGATGTGTGGTCTCTCAATCAGTCTTTTGTACATAGATTCCCAAAGAAAAATCCTTCTCCTTCTCCTTGTGGAGAAAAACTGATCTATTTTTCTTTTCATCTTACGTACGTTAAAACCATTCACATAGTTTCTTTATTTAATAACACTTATTAAATAATGACTAATTTCTAATTGGGTTAGCCTTTTGGGCCTACCCAATTGGGCTTTAGTTTGTGGCTTGAGATGGGACCAAAGGGACATATCCAAACAGATGGACAAGTTAGTTGCCCTAGTAATTGCCAAAAGGAAATTAGTCTCAAAAGCATGACCAAAAGGAAATTTTTTCTGTTTTGGTAAAGCTAAGCATTGTCCATGATTGTTTTCTAGATGGAAATTTATATGTTTTACTTTTTAAAGAGAAAGTTTCCATCCTTTGGTTTGTATATTTTGGCACTTATATCTAGATCTTATTAATCTAAATGGTATTCAAGATTGGTGAAAGATGGGCTTTTAGAACCATTATTTTGTTATATTCACAATCTATGAATTCTATTTAGAGGATAATATGATCTAGGGTTCCTTTTTGTAAAGGAATAAAGTTTCAATGACATCTTTAAGTTAGTGCATACATAAAGGAGGAATAGGGCTCTTTCAAAGTAAAGGTAGATTTTGTTCTAGAAGAAAAATGTCAAAATTTGTTATAGGACAACTATAAAGTATATTTGGAAATGAGATGGTTGTATTAGATACACCACAATACATTATTCTAGATATATAGCTAATACACGGGTACAATATCGTAGTGGGAGGATTAAATAAATTCATACTTTTGGGATAAACTTTTGAAGTCATTCCACAAGGATATGAATTTGATCCTCGGTCCTACGTAAAGGCAATAGATGATATGAATGTGGATTACTGATTCAAGGTTATGAGAATAGAATTAGATTCTATTAAAGTCTAGAACTTGTAGAGGTGCTTAATTGCATTAAGCCTATTGTTTTCAAATAGGTCTACAAGTAAATGAGATTGATAGATTTGAAGGTGCAAACCTTCAAAGTCAAGACTAGTGGCGAAAAGATTTATTCAAAAAGAAATGTTTCGACTATGAAAAGATTTTTTCACCAATAGTCTAGTTTGACTCTATCTAGATTCTCTTATCCATTATATTTCATTAGGATGAAATATGGTAATGGATATCAAGAAAGCTTCTTTTAGTAGCAATCTTGAGGAAGACATCTATATGATGTAACTAGACTTGTTCATAACAAAGAACCAGTAGTGTTTAGTATGCTAGTTGCTTAAAATCCATTTATGGACTAAAGCAAGCATCTAAATCATAAAATATCATCTTTGATCAAGAAATCAAATTGTTTGATTTTGATCAAGTATTTAAAAGCGCTTATGTGTGTAAAGGCTATATAGAATAATAAATTTCTTAATGTATGTTGACGACATTCTAATCATTTAGAATGATATAGAGTTATTGTCATCAAAGGAGTTTTTGGTTGTCTAGTCCAGTTTGATATAAAGTACTTGGGAAAGACTAGTCACATCCTAGAATTATAACTTTGTTAAAATTCAGAAATTAGGATGTTGGGTCTATCTTAAATTGCTTAAATAGATTAGTGTCTAGCCAAGTATAGCATAAATACTTTAAGAAAGGATTCTTTCCTTTTAAAGTTTGAAGTTCCTTTATATAGGACTATAGTCCTAAGACATATAAAAGGGAAGAGCATATAAGACAGTTCCTTATATCAAATCGATAGGAAGTCTTTATGCTATGCTAAATACTAGGCAAATGTCTATTTTGCGGTGGGCATAGTAAGCAAATATCAAGTGAATCAAAGATCACTTATTTTAGTGGGAGTAAAGCATATACTCAAATATCTTAGGAGAATGAGGGATTATATACTTTTCCACAAAAGTAAGGTTTTGATAGTAACTGGACATACGAATACTGACTCTTAGTTTGATTGTGATTCATGAAGTTGGACTTCAAGAATGTGTTCATCCTAGGTGGTGAAGATACACATCAAGCGTAAGTATCATCTCATTTGAGAAGATATGAATACGTGAGTATAGTAGTAGAAAAGATGATTTATGCATTAAATCTGGCTGAAACTTGTTTCCAAGCCTTGCCTTAGAGTGACTATGAATTACTCTATAGGGAGATAAGTGTCGGATAAGTGGTAAATTGTCTTTGAGGGCAAGTGGGAGATTGTTAGGGTTTGTGCCCTAAAATCCAATTTATTGGCATGTCATGAATAATTAAGTTGTTTAATTGCATGAGACCATTTATGAACTAATGGGACATTATCTTAGTCCATGAGATGCATAGTATGTGATTTATGTGAAAAGTCACAGAAAGATATAAATCACAAGTTCTTTGTAAACTCAGAATTTTAGTTCGTAGTCGGTGATGAAATTGGGCATTTCATCTGCGAAGACTATAACATATCAACTAAGATGATTTGTCTTGATCATGGAAGTGGAGACTTCTAGTTGGTATGTTGATATGTTTTAAGAGTTAAGACATATTGAACTGGACCGCTGTGAGATTTATTATTCTCCTAATGACTGTCAAATGAATAATAAAGCTCACGACTTCTATTTACATCAACTCTAAATCCTGAGAGAATAATGGACCTGATCATGAGATGTAGGTTGCTTTGATATATCAGGAGTGAGATCTATAAGTTATGGTCAAAACCTCAGTATGTTGGGCAGCCGCATTTAGTGTTGATGGGACATGTATTCTCAAGATGGAATTCATAATCTCTTAACGGAGATATAAAATATTCTCTTGAGATAAGTTTAATGGGTTTGGTTATTCAGAGTGTTGGGCCCAACCACTTTAGTAAAGAGTTACTAAAGTATATATTTATGGAATTGGATTTCATAAATATATGATGAATAACATAAAGGATTAAACCGGGTACTCAAGGATTAAGATGTAGTAACCTTCAAAGTGGCAGTCAATATTAATGACTTTGTATTACTACGAATATTTTAATGAAGGGTTTAATGTATAATAAAGTCTTGGGAAATAATTTATAGATAAGGCCTAGAGTGCAATTATATTCTTATAGTGGTATTGAATATAATTAATGGTAACTTTGGACTTGTCAAGAGTTGACGGAAAAGCCCAAGGCCCATTGGAGCTAGTGTCTTATTGGTCCCTTTGGTCCCATCTCAAGCCACAAACTAAAGCCCAATTGGGTAGGCCCAAAAGGCTAACCCAATTAGAAATCAGTCATTATTTAATAAGTGTTATTAAATAAAGAAACTATGTGAATGGTTTTAACGTACGTAAGATGAAAAGAAAAATAGATCAGTTTTTCTCCACAAGGAGAAGGAGAAGGATTTTTCTTTGGGAATCTATGTACAAAAGACTGATTGAGAGACCACACATCTTGGGCACCATGTGGAATTGAGATGAAGATTGAAGGTATTCTCAAGTTTGGTTTTGAAATTCACTGCACCAAGGTACGCTTTCTATTCTTTGATTCTAGTAATTCATGGTTACATGTTTATCTTTCATGATTGAAGTAGATCCGTGTTTTTGTTGCTTCCGCTGCGTGTGTTTTTGTATGAGATACAAAATCCCAACAGATACGGCACTATAACTTGATGCATGCACATAGGTCATTGATAATACGAACCAATATGTATATCTCATATACTAAATCATGGCATCGGCAACAGTTATCAACAAGAACATGAACCACTTCGAATAACTAAGCCCAATTGCCAACAACCGAAGCAGTTCAGTTACATTAATATTCACAAAATTTAAACGACGTCTTTCATAAAAGAACACTGTTATGCAAAAATATTTTACTGCAGAAAATTAAATCACCAAGAAAACGTTTTTTCTTTGATTCTAAAATTCAATCACATGTTATTCAAGCATGATATTGAAGACCGCTCTGATACCATTGTTGGGTTTTGTATCTCATACAAAAACACACGCAGCGAAAGCAACAAAAACACGGATCTACTTCAATCATGAAAGATAAACATGTAACCATGAATTACTAGAATCAAAGAATAGAAAGCGTACCTTGGTGCAGTGAATTTCAAAACCAAACTTGAGAATACCTTCAATCTTCATCTCAATTCCACACGGATCTATTTTTCTTTTCATCTTACGTACGTTAAAACCATTCACATAGTTTCTTTATTTAATAACACTTATTAAATAATGACTAATTTCTAATTGGGTTAGCCTTTTGGGCCTACCCAATTGGGCTTTAGTTTGTGGCTTGAGATGGGACCAAAGGGACCAATAAGACACTAGCTCCAATGGGCCTTGGGCTTTTCCGTCAACTCTTGACAAGTCCAAAGTTACCATTAATTATATTCAATACCACTATAAGAATATAATTGCACTCTAGGCCTTATCTATAAATTATTTCCCAAGACTTTATTATACATTCAACCCCTTCATTAAAATATTCGTAGTAATACAAAGTCATTAATATTGACTGCCACTTTGAAGGTTACTACATCTTAATCCTTGAGTACCCGGTTTAATCCTTTATGTTATTCATCATATATTTATGAAATCCAATTCCATAAATATATACTTTAGTAACTCTTTACTAAAGTGGTTGGGCCCAACACTCTGAATAACCAAACCCATTAAACTTATCTCAAGAGAAAATTTTATATCTCCGTTAAGAGATTATGAATTCCATCTTGAGAATACATGTCCCATCAACACTAAATGCGGCTGCCCAACATACTGAGGTTTTGACCATAACTTATAGATCTCACTCCTGATATATCAAAGCAACCTACATCTCATGATCAGGTCCATTATTCTCTCAGGATTTAGAGTTGATGTAAATAGAAGTCGTGAGCTTTATTATTCATTTGACAGTCATTAGGAGAATAATAAATCTCACAGCGGTCCAGTTCAATATGTCTTAACTCTTAAAACATATCAACATACCAACTAGAAGTCTCCACTTCCATGATCAAGACAAATCATCTTAGTTGATATGTTATAGTCTTCGCAGATGAAATGCCCAATTTCATCACCGACTACGAACTAAAATTCTGAGTTTACAAAGAACTTGTGATTTATATCTTTCTGTGACTTTTCACATAAATCACATACTATGCATCTCATGGACTAAGATAATGTCCCATTAGTTCATAAATGGTCTCATGCAATTAAACAACTTAATTATTCA
Source organism: Quercus suber (assembly GCF_002906115.3). Taxonomy (NCBI): domain Eukaryota; kingdom Viridiplantae; phylum Streptophyta; class Magnoliopsida; order Fagales; family Fagaceae; genus Quercus; species Quercus suber. The sequence continues at coordinate 1,301,727 of NW_027069560.1, read as the reverse complement.
TGACATGCCAATAAATTGGATTTTAGGGCACAAACCCTAACAATATCCCACTTGCCCTCAAAGACAATTTACCACTTATCCGACACTTATCTCCCTATAGAGTAATTCATAGTCACTCTAAGGCAAGGCTTGGAAACAAGTTTCAGCCAGATTTAATGCATAAATCATCTTTTCTACTACTACTACTCACGTATTCATATCTTCTCAAATGAGATGATACTTACGCTTGATGTGTATCTTCACCACCTAGGATGAACACATATCTTGAAGTCCAACTTCATGAATCACAATCAAACTAAGAGTCAGTATTCGTATGTCCAGTTACTATCAAAACCTTACTTTTGTGGAAAAGTATATAATCCCTCATTCTCCTAAGATATTTGAGTATATGCTTTACTCCCACTAAAATAAGTGATCTTTGATTCACTTGATATTTGCTTACTATGCCCACCGCAAAATAGACATTTAGCCTAGTATTTAGCATAGCATAAAGACTTCCTATCGATTTGATATAAGGAACCGTCTTATATGCTCTTCCCTTTTATATGTCTTAGGACTATAGTCCTATATAAAGGAACTTCAAACTTTAAAAGGAAAGAATCCTTTCTTAAAGTATTTCATGCTATACTTGGCTAGACACTAATCTATTTAAGCAATTTAAGATAGACCCAACATCCTAATTTCTGAATTTTAACAAAGTTATAATTCTTAGGATGTGACTAGTCTTTCCCAAGTACTTTATATCCAACTGGACTAGACAACCAAACACTCCTTTGATGACAATAACTCTATATCATTCTAAATGATTAGAATGTCGTCAACATACATTAAGAAATTTATTATTCTATATAGCCTTTACACACATAAGGCATTTTAAATACTTGATCAAAATCAAACAATTTGATTTCTTGATCAAAGATGATATTTTATGATTTAGATGCTTGCTTTAGTCCATAAATGGATTTTAAGCAACTAGCATACTAAACACTACTGGTTCTTTGTTATGAACAAGTCTAGTTACATCATATAGATGTCTTCCTCAAGATTGCTACTAAAAGAAGCTTTCTTGATATCCATTACCATATTTCATCCTAATGAAATATAATGGATAAGAGAATCTAGATAGAGTCAAACTAGACTATTGGTGAAAAAATCTTTTCATAGTCGAAACATTTCTTTTTGAATAAATCTTTTCGCTACTAGTCTTGACTTTGAAGGTTTGCACCTTCAAATCTATCAATCTCATTTACTTGTAGACCTATTTGAAAACAATAGGCTTAATGCAATTAAGCACCTCTACAAGTTCTAGACTTTAAGTAGAATCTAATTCTATTCTCATAACCTTGAATCAGTAATCCACATTCATATCATCTATTGCCTTTACGTAGGACCGAGGATCAAATTCATATCCTTGTGGAATGACTTCAAAAGTTTATCCCAAAAGTATAAATTTATTTGGTAATCCTCCCACTACGATATTGTACCCGTGTATTAGCTATATATCTAGAATAATGTATTGTGGTGTATCTAATACAACCATCTCATTTCCAAATATACTTTATAGTTGTCCTATAACAAATTTTGACATTTTTCTTCTAGAACAAAATCTACCTTTACTTTGAAAGAGCCCTATTCCTCCTTTATGTATGCACTAACTTAAAGATGTCATTGAAACTTTATTCCTTTACAAAAAGGAACCCTAGATCATATTATCCTCTAAATAGAATTCATAGATTGTGAATATAACAAAATAATGGTTCTAAAAGCCCATCTTTCACCAATCTTGAATACCATTTAGATTAATAAGATCTAGATATAAGTGCCAAAATATACAAAACCAAAGGATGGAAACTTTCTCTTTAAAAAGTAAAACATATAAATTTCCATCTAGAAAACAATCATGGACAATGCTTAGCTTTACCAAAACAGAAAAAATTTCCTTTTGGTCATGCTTTTGAGACTAATTTCCTTTTGGCAATTACTAGGGCAACTAACTTGTCCATCTGTTTGGTATTATAATTCCTCTTCTTATCACCCTTACCTTTCGGTTTAGGCTAAGAATTTGAATTAAATCATATTGATCCTAGCCTTAGCTTTTAGGATGTCTTCTGTTACATAGAATTCATTAATCAATTCAGATAATATAAAAAGAATTTATTTTCAAAACAATCTGAATTGATCAAATGATTCTAACAAGGACTTATGGATCATATCCATATGAGATTAACATTTAATCTCTACATCCAAGAATTCCAATTCATTTTAAGATTAAAACATTTTCATAAAATGATATAGAATTGGAACTCCTTAAGCCTTTCTTAGCACTCAATATGATTCATACCAAACATCTCATTTAGACTTGATATAAAGTCTAAGTTTAGTACTAACTCTTGCATCTCATGCAGTAGCACAATTGAGATAGAAGCCAATATAACATATTAGCATTTCAATGGAGACTATGATCATATCATAAGCTATCTTCCATAAATGCATCATGTATAGGAAATTATGACAATGCTGAATCAAAACATGAATATTTACTTCAGCTCCTTTAAGCACCATGTCCAAAATTATTTCTTAGTTAATGTGATTCAACTAAAATAGTAGCTAGAGGACAAAATTTATGACAACTTTATTTTGAGACCTTGAACTTAAATACCAGGACATTATCATTTTGCACCATAACCATATAATATGGAACCCGAAAACATACTATACTAGGTGCAACGACAACCTAATCCCGCAATTAATATTCCTCAGCATAGAGTGAATATCAATCACTATGATCAGGCGAGAATTATTCTCTTTATTAATGCTATCATGGTAACTCTTACCAAACAAAAATAATTTGCCGCTTTTCCTTTGGCCTCTAAGTAATAATAGCAAGAACTCAGCATAGAGGATGCTATCAAACTTAGTCTAGTGTACACCATTGTCTAGAATCATGTGTAGCCACATTTCATCCCTTTAACAGGCTTATTTTGTAGTACCATGATAAAAACACCCTCCGCATGGAATGCAAAGCTCGAGGCTAAGACAAGGTGTTTGATCAAACCACTATAAACCAGGAAATTCAATCTTGTAGTACCATGAAATAAACATCCTCCGCATGGAACGCAAGGCTCGAGGCCAAGACGAGATGTTTACCCCACACCACTATGAACCAACAATGGAGGCCGTGAGATCCAACCCTTGTATCTCTCTCCCACTAGAAATTTTAAACAAGTGAAGTGTCTTGAAATCACTGTGATCTAATCACAATTTTAACCCTACACATCAAATGTGTTTAATTGTTTAAATTCAATGTGATGTAACTATGTCACGTCACAATAGTGTAACGAACATTCGCGCTATCACAAAAAAGTTTAACCTTGTAATCCGTGAAGTAAATACCCTCCACATGGAATGCAAGACTCGAAGTCAAGACAAGGTATTTATTCACATTACAATAAACTTAACAAAAGGGTTATTTCATAACTCCCACTCATTATTTGGGTTTTTCTTCAATAATTGTGATCCCATCAAAACTAATAACCTTGCACTTGATAAAGACTCTAATCTTATTAGAATCACTAACTAAAATGGAAGTCCTAAACCATTTAGGATTCCTTAAACACTAATGAATCAAAAATTAGTTATATAGAACTCTATCCTTAATTTACTAGGCAAAGTATTCTAATCTCATTAGAAACTATATAACTTTAATTAGAATTTTAATCTCATTAAAAACCTCTAATTAAAATAAATTAAGGATTATCAATCATTAAATGATTTAGTACCAAGAGTTCTATTTAACTAATATCTTTGATCTCATTAGGTCTATTAGTTAGAACCATGTGTAATCTAATCACACATAACCTTGCTCTTAAAAAACTTGAAAACACTTAGAAAAAATTTCTAATTTTATTTCTTTCGATCGATCGAATGTGCCCCTCGATTGATCGAAAAAATTAAAATATTCGAACTTGACCTTCTGACTTGTTCGATCGATACTCGATTGCCTCTCGATCGATCGAAAAACAAATTCGATCGATCGACTATCAATCGAAAATCAATCTAATTAAAAGGTCTGATCACTGTTTCACTCGATCGATCGAAAGTGATTTTCGATCGATCGAAACTCGTGAAACTTGAATTTCCAGAAATTTTCTAAGGCAGTTTTCTAGGGTTTTTCTTGAACAAACAACTAACCGTTTTTGAGTTCTCTTCCAAAAACACCTTTTTGATTTTATCAAGGAAGATTTTCAGATCAAACATTAGGGTTTTCAATATCAAAATGAAGAACCCTAATATTATTAGAAACCTTGAAAACACTATCCTAATCTCATTAGGAATAAATTTCTTAAAGGATTTCAATTGGGAAACATAATATGTTAATTCTATCATTAACATAATCAATAGATTATAAATGACGTTTCAGAAAAACATATTCAAACAAATATATATATATATATATTCATCATGTTTCCCAAAAATAATAAGCAAACCATGGCATATGAATTCTAACGCCAACACTGAAGTCAAACTAATGCATTTAATTGGCACTATTTCGATTCCAGCGCCAACTTGTTAAGTTCTTCTCTTTGAAACTTAACAACACTATACATTACCGTCTGCTCACAATATTGACTTATATTCCAGTTTTAATTAAAAAACTTTAACAACTGATGCCAAAGAGGAGTATTAAACGGTTACATGTACATCAACATACACCATTCCTCCGATCATGTTTATAAACTTATCTTCAATCACTAAAAACACACGGCAGAAAACAGAAGTTACAGCCGTGGCAGCAAACATATCTCATATATTAATCACAAAATCAAGGGTTTAAAGTTTATAGAACAAAACATTATGCAGAAAATTTTTACTGCAGAAAACTAGAACATCAAGAAAACGATTTTTCTTTAATTCTAAAACTCAATCACATGTTATTCAAACATGATATTGAAGACCGCTCTGATACCATTGTTGGGTTTTTGTATCTCATACAAAAACACACGCAGCGGAAGCAACAAAAACACGGATCTACTTCAATCATGAAAGATAAACATGTAACCATGAATTCTAGAATCAAAGAATAGAAAGTGTACCTTGATGCAGTGGATTTCAAAACCAAACTTGAGAATACCTTCAATCTTCATCTCAATTCCACATGGTGCCCAAGATGTGTGGTCTCTCAATCAGTCTTTTGTACATAGATTCCCAAAGAAAAATCCTTCTCCTTCTCCTTGTGGAGAAAAACTGATTTCTTTTTCTTTTCATCTTACGTACGTTAAAACCATTCACATAGTTTCTTTATTTAATAACACTTATTAAATAATGACTGATTTCTAATTGGGTTAGCCTTTTGGGCCTACCCAATTGGGCTTTAGTTTGTGGCTTGAGATGGGACCAAAGGGACCAATAAGACACTAGCTCCAATGGGCCTTGGGCTTTTCCGTCAACTCTTGACAAGTCCAAAGTTACCATTAATTATATTCAATACCACTATAAGAATATAATTGCACTCTAGGCCTTATCTATAAATTATTTCCCAAGACTTTATTATACATTCAACCCCTTCATTAAAATATTCGTAGTAATACAAAGTCATTAATATTGACTGCCACTTTGAAGGTTACTACATCTTAATCCTTGAGTACCCGGTTTAATCCTTTATGTTATTCATCATATATTTATGAAATCCAATTCCATAAATATATACTTTAGTAACTCTTTACTAAAGTGGTTGGGCCCAACACTCTGAATAACCAAACCCATTAAACTTATCTCAAGAGAATATTTTATATCTCCGTTAAGAGATTATGAATTCCATCTTGAGAATACATGTCCCATCAACACTAAATGCGGCTGCCCAACATACTGAGGTTTTGACCATAACTTATAGATCTCACTCCTGATATATCAAAGCAACCTACATCTCATGATCAGGTCCATTATTCTCTCAGGATTTAGAGTTGATGTAAATAGAAGTCGTGAGCTTTATTATTCATTTGACAGTCATTAGGAGAATAATAAATCTCACAGCGGTCCAGTTCAATATGTCTTAACTCTTAAAACATATCAACATACCAACTAGAAGTCTCCACTTCCATGACCAAGACAAATCATCTTAGTTGATATGTTATAGTCTTCGCAGATGAAATGCCCAATTTCATCACCGACTACGAACTAAAATTCTGAGTTTACAAAGAACTTGTGATTTATATCTTTCTGTGACTTTTCACATAAATCACATACTATGCATCTCGTGGACTAAGATAATGTCCTATTAGTTCATAAATGGTCTCATGCAATTAAACAACTTAATTATTCATGACATGCCAATAAATTGGATTTTAGGGCACAAACCCTAACAGAAACATCAAACAAAGAAAGAGGGGAGAAGTCGTCCTTCATGTTGTAGGCTATGTAACAACAATTTAAATGCATGAACGTGGTGTTTAATGAGAATTGGGATCGAATGGATAGGCAAGACACTGTTATTGCTACTTTGCATGAGAAGCATTCCCAAAGAGTCCCTAATGCTACAAGGCAAGAAAGGCATGTGTGCGTGGATGATTCTGATGACGACCACGAGGATGAGTTCGAAGATGAAGAGGATTAAGCTTCATTGAACAATAAGGGTAGGTTTGTGCCAAGGAGAGAAAGGCGTGGTAAAG